>NC_053037.3:17389917-17694677 GCF_002575655.3 Aegilops tauschii subsp. strangulata | reverse complement strand
TTCATACAGAGATTTATAAAACAGTTTTGCGTTAAATTTTAGTCAACTGAGAAGTAGACGTCTCCTATAAATAAGGATCATGTTCGACCAATCTATTCGACCTTCCAGGAGTGGAATTATTCTACACTCATGATTTTCTTTATAGATCTAGGATTGTTCAGGATACAAGCAAAGATGCTCGCTAGAGAGGCCATACATGTTATCGAACCAATATCGCGTGGCCACCTTGGCAAAGCTACGAGCCCCATGGTTAAATGAATCCCTATACTCATGCAAAAAAGGATCGTTGTAAATCAATCAAATTAGCTTTAGATATGATATACCAAAGGGGAACCTACCCGATGATCTCTCGGCGAGCCCGGCCCCGGCTTATACAACATACCAGGGGTCCTAGGCTTACAGATCCTAGTCGACTACATCGGTGGAGGTAGACTCCTCCTCAGCTCGAGTACACTTGTCTTGTACATTAAGTCTTCTGGAGTCTTCCATATAAATGTCACGGGCTGCCCAAAGTGACCCAGGATGGAACCGACCTAGGGGTCCACCAGGCCGTGAACTGACATGGTGAGGTACCCCCGGGCCGTGACACCATCATAGCCCTAATTTGTTCTTCAAGCTTGCCCACACCAAGTTGCACATTGTCTTTAGGTCGTCGAGGTTGAAACTTGTTCTTCCAAGCCTCCCTAACAACATCTTCATGTAATTGGTCTCAAGCTGCCGGAACGCCTCTGGGGTAGCGCAATCCACCTCGGTCTTGAGCCAATTATGAAGATAGCCGACCTGCGCCGAAAATGTTTCCCGCGCAGTCAGCTCCTCATGGGTTGAATTCCCGCATAGTGTCTTTATGGTTCAAACTGCACAGTCCTGTTAGAGCAGACTTGTCTCATCAGCTGGTCCCACCCGACCATGTGTCAGACTTGACCTAGCAGTCAATGTGACATGCGGGAGTGGGTATAGGTCCCACCCACGCCACGTCCCATCAACAGAGGAAGCGTGTCCGATTCTCGCACGCACTTAACGGAGACACCTCAATCCCCATGCGCATTTAGCGCCATCGTGGGGATACGAAGAGATTTACCACTGTGTGGCGTTGATTGCCTGTCGCTGTTTCACATTTCCACCCTCGTATATAAGGGAATGGATGGAGCAAGGGGGAGCTCATGCTATTGTTTCCCTTGTTCTCATCTTCTTCCTTACACAACAATAGCTCCACCGATTTTGCACCGTGCCATTGTCCTGCTACTTCACCGTGCCATAGCACCATCGCTCCAGCACAGCCCGACATCACCACCATGTCGCCAGGTGCTACAAGCTCACCACGGACGGAAAGATGGTCAACACTGGAAAGGAGATTGCCACTGTTGTGGCCAAGGTCACCTCCAAGACAAAGGGAAAATGGATGCCCTCCACCGACGTGGCCAGTTGGACCGCCTTGCCGCCGATGGGTATCTTCCTCAGCTATGGTGGTCCTTGCGTGCTCTCCCATCATTGTGACCGAGAATGGCGACGCCCGAGAAGAGGTGTTCCCATAGCCTGAGCTGCATAAGAGTGTCAATTTCATCCCTTTTCTGATTCACGGTTTGGGCTTTTCTGATTCATCTGTCCTTCCGGGGTTTGCTGCATTTTTACTACTTCAAAGTCCACCACCTTCCCTCATTTCTATCTTGCACATTGCATGCTTCATCGCCTTGTGTGAGGCTTTTATCTGTGTCGAGTACCACTTTGGCATGTGGCAGACATATTTTCATGTCAAGTTGCAGACGAATGTGAGGAAGTCCTGCGAGTGCGGTGGAGACGCCATCGGCAAGCAGGCCGGATGCGGCTACCTACCCGAGGAAAAAATGATGGACATGTAAGACCCTTCCACCACCTCACCAGCCACCACCGCCAGCGCGACGCATCAGGAAATGAGCCCTGCGTCGCTGTCCGCACCAAGGAAGAAGCTAGGCACTTAAAACCCACACTTGCCACCACACAGGCAAGCACCGCCGGTAGCAAGGTTGGTGGCAAGACCACTGCTTCTCTGAAGACGGGAGGCCGCCCTCCTGCTGCTCCAGCCTCTGACAAGCTGGCAAGGAAGTTAATGAGAGCCGCGTCGGCGCTCACCGAGGATATGGCGAGGATAATAAGAATAAGATGGCTCCGGTGCCTCGTACCCCATCTTCGGCCACCCTTACGGCTGTCGTCCGGCCGCCACTGCCATCACCAAGGGTCGTGGCTGCCAAGTGGTCGATGAAATGCCATCCAAGGTAAAGAAATGTACTTTCATATCGATCAGTGCATTGTATGGTGATTGCTTGCGGCCATAGGGTGATGAGCTTGTTGTTGTCATAGTGCGGAGATGAACACAAACAAACTTTGGTCATCATTGGAGGAGTCACATATGCTTGGGCTTGAAGATCTCAACTATGACTCGGTGTTTGATCAACAAGAAGACCCCGAGGAGGATTATGAGCCAAAAGTGGAGGCCAACGCCGAGGAGGAGCCGGAAGTTGTTCATGGTTCTATGGAGACACAATCAAGCGTGAAGGCACCATCAAGATCTAGAACTCACAAGTATTGCCAAGATTAATATATTGCATTGTGTAACGCTTGGACGAACATGTCACTTGATGCATCAGTTGGAACAGATCAATCGAAGGGCCGACTCTCGGGTAGGATTGTGGCGTACTACAGCACAATAATGGAAGTCACATAACGCTGCATCTAAGGCTCTCTTGGGAACCATTGGGGGTACCATGCAAGACCAATGCAACTGATGGCCCGGTTATATTGATCAAGTCAACCATGCGCCACCGAGTGGTGTGCAAATCTCGGACTATGGACCTATCATCCAAGATCTCTTGAAGCAATGCAGCAAGAAGTAAGTCCTTCGTAATTGCTCAGACGGGTACTCAACGAATGTGAGGCAGCCAATTGGCTAAGGATAGGAGGGAGAGAAATCACATGTTTGATGAGGAAGAAAAACATTGTCGCTTCGATGGGAAGAGGATGAAAAAGATGAGGCTTTGGATTTAAATAAGACAATTGAAAGAGGGAGAGCAAATCAACTGAAACAAAACCAGTTTTTAGCTGCCTGACCAAGTGCTCCCAAACTTAAAAGGTCAACTATCTAGTTTAACTTTAATGCATTGATTTAGAAACTATCTGGTCCAAGAGGCACGCGAGAATTAGCCAACATGCTAGAGTTGCACGGGTCAGCGAGTAGTATTGTCGGCAAAGTGGCAAGCAGATGCATGAGCAGCAATTCTAAACATCAGTGGAACGGGCCAGTGGCCTTAGCTGGGGCCGAGGAGCACTGTCAAGGCCAATTGGGTGGGACGCCGCAGTCATGCTCAAGCGGAGGTGAACCGTCCAGGAAGCAGGGGGAGGACGGCGACAACTTCAACCCTAAGCGGTGGTGTAGAAGAGGTTGCGGCCACTGGGGGATGCACTCGCATGGGGCAAATGAGTAGGACATGGGAGTGGCAGCGCATGCGTGTAGCAAGCCATTGTAAAATGTAGTTGTGGCTCACTGCGAAAAAGTGTTGGATTAATGCATAGGTGGAGTGCACATCACGCCCCATGTTCTTGTGGTTTTCTAGGATTTCTATCTGATTTTTCTCTATCCTTTTTATTTTTATTTATAAATTTAAACTTCATGAACATTCATTAAAAATTATGTACATTTTTTAATTCAAGAATATTTATGAAATACATAATCCTTTTCAAACTACAATTAGTTTTGAAATATGTGTTTTTTAAAAACACCAACATTTTTTGAAGATTATAGAACATTATTGAATTTCGTATTTTTATAAATTCCATGATTGTATAAATTCCTAAGCATTTTTATAAGGAAGAACATCTGTTTACACCTATGAACATTTTTTTAGTTCAGGATCGTTTTTGAAAATTCACAAACAGTTTTATAATTCATGTAAAATCATATACTTTTATCTTGCTGTTACATATTTTTAAAATCTACCGACATAAGCAAGAGAGCTATTTTTTGATTTAAACTGACGGAAAACTGGATAAAAAAGAGAAAGAAAATTGGGAGCGATCTGGGCTACGTGGCTCAAGAAGGAAAGGCTTTTTCCATGTGCGTTTTGCCATCAATAGCATCGCAGTGAGCGAGTTATAAGAGGACTATACAGATCAGCAAAGGGAGCTCCTAAATGACGCTATGTGTTTCTAGTGATTTTATATGCCTTTACAGGTTTTCACTTTCCCCTAAAAAGAAAATATTTGTTTATTTCAAATAAAACTAAAATAAATAAATTTTGTCAAAATTTTGTAAACAAAATCGTCTACAGTTTTTAAAATTGTCAACATTTTACAAAACGCTCGCGCCTCTTCAGACTACAGATAGGATGGGTTTCCCTAACTTGTAGGGCTGGAATTACTGTACAACCTTATAACAATATAACGAGCAAGTCTACCAAGCTATTCCAAGATCTGGATACATCATCTTTTAGACTGCAATAGCTGGCGAACGTTCGTTCGTTGGCAGGAGTTAGCATTTGCAAACGTTTTAGATGGCAAGTTTACTTCTATGGGGTAGGCATCTTTTGGGAAGAAGAGAAGTTTTGCGGCAAAAAACAACAGCATTTGCTGTCTCTTACCAACTGAACTTGCCAAAAAAATCATCCAGGATTAGTTGCCTTCTATAAGGGAAAATGGATTATTAGTTTGATGCAGTGTTGGCCACACACATCACTCGCACTAATATATTCATATTCAGTAATACATGTATCAATCAAAGATTTTAAATCTCAACGACCATTAACAACAAAGATTTTGTAAAGATATATTGTAGGATGGGGCGAAGCTATTCTATGTTGGCAGTAATTAATTAGATATGTATATAGACCAAATATTGGAAGCAATTAAGAAGATTACGCGTAATAGGGACGCATATGTGTGATATAAAAAGTATTTTAGGGTACCAATTAATTAAAATATGAAAATTTAGGAGGCAATGAATAAAAGGTTATCCGAGAAAATATATTCTGCATGTCATGTAACTATTATAATAGTGATATCTGCGGGCATAACCAAACTTTAGATATATATAAACAAAATAAATGTGGGAAATAATAAAAGGCAGGAATGAATCTAAGAGATTTTATATTATATATAAACTACAAGGTCAACCTGTCTTGAACAAAATAAAATACAAACCATCTCTCATGGCACATATCAAGAACACGGCAACAGCTCTATGCTTGGTAGGTCTTGTGATGATGTCTACCACTCTATTATCATGTCACGCAGGTACATCCGTTTGTTTATCTATTTTCCTATTCATTTTAGTATATGATATGAGCACACCTTTGTATATGTATTTCAAACTAATCCAAGCAACTAGATTTATACGTGCTTACACTGCTATACCTCAACGTGTGTAGATAAAAAACCAATCCCCATCATCGATTACTGTATTCATTTTGTAAGCTGCCACAAAGATCATGCATCCGAAGAGGCGTGCCTGAATCACTGCAAGTTTTTTGGACACAATAAAGCCCACTGCGTACCGGATGGTGGTGGCATTTGCTGCTGCGATGTTTGAACGCCATACAAGTAATGGGTAGAAAGTATTCTTGTGCTCAAGACGTTCAGGCGTGTAAGATCGGGCCAATTAGTACACATGTGCACTATGGATCGATCTGATTCATGCGAAAGAAAACATCAATAAACCATTGTTTGTACCGAACTTTTTTGTGTCGCAACTTCCGTTTTTGGTTGAGAGCCTTGATGCACTGATATTCTTCATGGTTTTGTTATTGAAAACTCTATACACTACAGAGCTACCTCACCGTCATCAACTCTTCACAAGAGTGGTATTATTTGTTGTTATCTTTTCTGACACCTGTCCCGAGCACACAATCAACTAATCCATTCATGGACAACCACACCACACGTATTCTGTCAATTGCACACATCCCACCAAATAAAAAACTAAAACATGTATATGACCAATTAACTATTTCATTCATGGCTAACGCACCCCCCACATATATTTTATAGAGAAAAGGCAGGTGCCTAGCTTTAAATTGATCAGACCCTTACAACCAACGATGCAACACAACACAACACGCGCAACAACGAAAAAACACCGGTAAGATACAATGGTGCTCACGAGCAGCAACAAAACCAGCAAGACATTGGAACCCTCAACCATGATTGAAGGATTGACGGTACGAACAATGCCAATTTTTGAGAATGGGGCCAGCCGTCAACGGCAACCATGTCATCAGCATCGCCTGGGCGCCCGGTGCCACAACGCCCTCCGGTTCCATCGCCAAAAGGAACCCCCTACTCCCTTGCCCCAACTCAAAGGGTGCCTCACCGTCGGATGATGGGAATGCTCACTACCCTAGAGTGTAGATGGAAACTGGCAAGGACCTCAATGGCAGACCTTCGAGCACAACCACCTTGTCAAACCTAGTTCCTCTTCAGAGCACCACCTTCAAAGCATGGAACCGTCAACACGAAGAGAAGAAGTTGCCGTCCTTGAAACCCACCCCTGGCGACCAATAAAATAGGACCTTGCTCACGAGAAGAAGCCTCCAAGGAGGGAATGATGCCACAACGCCGCCACCACCCGGGTCGGGCAAATGCCAGACCAAGGGTTTTCACCTAGAGCCCATGATGGGGGAAGCCACCCACGATGACACCTCCAAGGAGGGAAACGATGCACAAAAGTGTCGCTATCACCGGCATCGACACAGTCGGGCAGAGCTATTGCTCAGGACACGACCCCCACCACCCAAGTCCATCAGCCATGACTAGACAAGGAGAGAAGCAGACAACACCCAAAACCAGGCGAGGTGGCAGCTAAGACCACACCCACACAACAGAAGCCTCCCGAGTGAGCCACCTTGCCACCCAAAGGTTGAGGCAACACATGAGCACTCGTACAATGGCACCCGCCCAAATGGTGTCATTGTGCCCACCTTCCGGAGCCATCGCTCCGAATATCGTAGAGATCCAACCTCACCAACTGCCCACAGGGTGGCCGCCACAAGCACACAACCGGCTGCTCCTGCTGCTGCACTAGCACAATTCCGCCATCCACTTCGTCCCCAAGCTTGCAACTTGCACCCAAACAACAAAGACAAAACAAACATACATGTATGCAGTCGGGCACCCAGCGGAGCAGCCATAAGGGAAACCAGTGAGGGGAGGGCCATGCCCATGGAAACTACCGATGCAGATTAGGTGCTCGTGGGATATGGCAGATCCAGCATCTAGCGGCAGCCGGGAACCCGATCCATGACTGCCGACCCAAACGCATCCCTGTGAGGAGCGGTACCTCCAAGAACTCGGCTGAGTCATCCCGCACCACCCGCACGTCCACCTGGGCTGCGCTGCCACCAGGGAAGGCCCTGGTCGAACGAGACAGGGAGTTTTCTGCTGGGGCAAGATCCACGCCGCATCACCGATTGCGGGAGAAGAAGCACGCCAGAGGAGCAGGGTGTTGGGAAACGTAGTATTTCAAAAAAATTCCTACGATCACGCAAGATCTATCTAGGAGAAGCATAGCAACAAGCGGGGAGAGTGTGTCCACGTACCCTCGTAGACCGAAAGCGGAAGCGTTAAGTAACGCGGTTGATGTAGTCGAACGTCTTCGTGATCCAACCAATCAAGTACCGAACGCACGGCACCTCCGCGATCTGCACACGCGTTCAGCTCGGTGACGTCCCTCGAACTCTAGATCCAGCTGAGGCCGAGAGAGAGTTCCGTCAGCACGACGACGTGGTGACGGTGATGATGAAGTTACCGGCGATATGACCGAGGTGTTAACTGTGGAGGGGGGCGCCGCACACGGCTAGGAACAATTGGTGTGTGTTCTAAGGATGCCCTCCCCACGTATATATAAAGGAGGGAGAGGGAGGGAGGCAGCCTAGGGCGCGCCCAAGTAGGAGGAATCCTACTTGGGCCCCTAGTCCAATTCGCCCCACCACCCCCCCCCCCCCTCTTACCATATTTGGACAAGGGGGAAAGGAAGGAGGGGGGAGGGGAAGGAAGTAGGAGTCCTACTTCATACTTTCCTTTTCCTCCTTGTCGGTGTCAAAACCGGCGGATCTCGGGTAGGGGGTCCCGAACTGTGCGCCTAAGGTCGATGGTTAGCAGGAGACGGGGGACACGATGTTTACCCAGGTTTGGGCCCTCTCTATGGAGGTAATACCCTACTTCCTGCTTGATTGATCTTGATGAATATGAGTATTACAAGAGTTGATCTACCACGAGATCGTAATGGCTAAACCCTAGAAGTCTAGCCTGTATGACTATGGTAATGAGTATATCCTTTCCGGACTACACCCTCCGGTTTATATAGACACCGGGGGGATCTAGGGTTACATAGAGTCGGTTACATAAGAAGGAATCTTCATAGTTTATAACGCCAAGCTTGCCTTCCACGCCAAGGAGAGTTCAATCCGGACACGGGTACAGTCTTCTGCCTTCATGTCTTCACAGCCCACCAGTCCGGCCCATGGATAACAAGTCGGACGCCCGAGGACCCCTTAGTCCAGGACTCCCTCAGTAGCCCCTGAACCTGGCTTCAATGACGAGGAGTCCGGCCCACAGATTGTCTTCGGCATTGCAAGGCGGGTTCCCTTCTTCCTGAACTCCAAGATAGTCTTCGGATGCGATGATAGTATCCGGACCTGTCACACACACCATACTCAACCATAGAGAGAATATAATATTTCACGAGTCCAATCCGCTGGCAACTTTCTGGTAGTATGACATCACGCCTGCCCGGCCATTATTTTCAAACCGTTAGCTAGCCAGCCGTCCCACGTTTCGAGACGTGGTTTTATTGGCATGTCTTATCCAAGCGAAGATCGTGTCTCCCCTTTTTCAAGGGATTCTTATCAACCCGGATGTGGGTAACCCAACCGTCGCTCGGGTACAACTCCTTGGGAATAGGCAAGTTTTGAGGCCCAGGAGGAGACGTTTGATATTCGCGGCCTTCATATAGGGGTACAGACCCGTCTTTTTCTTTCACGCTTGCTTCTTCCTCAACCCCTGCTACCCTGAGTTCCAACACCCGGGCTTTAATCGCCACCAGCTCCAATCATGTCCGGATCCAGCCGTCAAGGCCGGTGGGTGGCTTCTTCTGTCACGGAGGGAGATATTGCAAAGCTTTGGGCGGCGAGATATCTGACCGCAGAAATCCTTCATCGGCTTCCTGCCGAGGGGCATGTTATTCCCACCCCCAGATCCGGTGAGAGGGTCGTGTTTGTGTCCCACTTCCTCCGCGGGTTAGGGTTTGCCCTTAATCCCTTCGTCCGTGGGCTCATGTTCTATTATGGGCTAGATTTTCACGATCTGGCCCCGGACTCTATTCTTCTTATCTCGGCGTTTATCGTCACGTGCGAAACCTTCCTCCGAACTCCTCCGCACTTCGGCTTGTGGCTCAAGACCTTCGATGTGAAGCCGCAAGTGATAGGGGGGAGCAGGCAGAGTGCGGTGGTGCCATAGTGAGCAAGCTTACCAGCGCTGTTTGGCTGAAGGGATCCTTTGCCAAATCTTCCGATTTATGGCAGCAGGGGTGGTTCTATATCACCGAGCCCCGTGGCTCCAAGTGGGCAGCTGCGCCCGTATTTCGATCCAGCCCCCCAATTCAGCTTGCATCGTGGATTAATAAGGGGTTGGACTGGGGATCAATGGACGAGGTGCGGACTTTGCAAAGTCGCATCCGGAGCCTCATTGAGAGGGACATCAATATCGTCAACATTGTTCAAGTAATGCTAGTCCGCCGGACCCTGCCGTGCCAGCGACGGCCCCTCCGCCTGTGGGAGTTTAATCCAGAAGGGACGCGGACTCTTCAGCATTTCCTCGGTACTACGCACGAAGGAATGTAGAGATTATTTTTCAGGAAACGAAAGCAATGGTCAGACACCACCGAAGATGTCGGCCTAGACTGTAACCATCCGGACACCCCGGTAAGTGCCCATTCGCCGAACACCTCGTAAAATCGGATGCCCCGTGGTAAGACACTGACCGAACCATCCTTTTTCAGGGCTGGATAAAGAAAGTGGAGGGGATTAGGTGTCCGGCTCCCCTCCCCAAAGACGCAGCGGATCCTGTGCTAACAAGGAAGCTGGCTTCGGCACCATACCAGGCGCCAGCAAGGGAGGCCAAGAGGAGACTGAAAAGACCCGGGATGACTTTTGTTCCAGAGAGAAATCGACCTTTCCTCAACCGAGGACAGAGGCGAGAGAGGAGCCAGTATCCCTTCTACGAGCAGGAGGAAAAGGGCCGCCTCCGAAGGTTGGGAGGGGCGATCCCCCAAGAGGGGCAAGATGTCACCGTCGAGCGGCTTAGGTTTGGAAGGCGATGCCGTTGAACAGCTCCAACATGGGGACAAGTCCTCAGCCAAACCGTGAGTGAATCCGGGGTGCTTTGATAGCGTCCCGCTCCTTTGCCGTTACCAAAGATATATGTAACGTGTCCGTGCATTTCTATAGGTCAGCACAGAGTTTTTCTGGGCAATCCTCTTCTTCGGGAGGTCTCCTCCCAGAGATGATGGAAAGCGAGACGCCTCCCCCGACCTCCTCGCCCAATAAGGCGGACGACTCCGAAGTGTCATCGCGGAGGGTTTTTCTTGCTCAACAAGCAATGCAGGGGATGAAAAAGGCAGTGCCCGAAGGTGGATCCCCGACCGTCCGGGATTCTGGGGCCAATAATAAAGGCCTTGACTGTCTGGCTTGCCGCCGACGATGATTCCGGAGACGGGTGAACGAATTCCTTCAAAGGATGACTGTGCTCCTAGAACGGCTTCCAGAGACCCAGCGGCTCCGGACATATTACGGGACATGTTGCGAAACGCATCTGTCTCGGGGGAACATTGTACCTTGATGGGTACAATGGTTGAGAAGATTTTGTCCGCAAAGAGCGGATTAAATGAAGCCTTCATGAGCCTGCTAAAAGGCTTCGAGGTTTGTGATATAATGTTTTCAACTATGTTTTATTTTCAAAGATGCACCTGTGTATAGGTAGTAGCCCCTGAGACTCGGGTTGGCTTCCAATGGGAAGCGAACGGAGGATAGAAAAGAATTACTCAAGGACTGATATGATGAATTTGAACGCAGGTTGTTTCCCCCTTAGCTACTTCCCAGACTATGGATATTGCCGAGCTGCAGCGGAAGCTTGATGTAGCAGGGGATGACCTTGCGTTAATCAATATGCGTCTTGACGAGTCGCAACGTATGTATTCGGGGCAATCCCTATACATTTTTGTGGTATAAGCATGATGCTAAAATCTATATGTTGTAATATGCATGGCTGTAGATGGTGCTGCCGCTGTTGAAGTTCTCCGAGAGGAGCTGGCCCGGGCCAAGGAGCAGGCCCGGTGTAGCAATGCGGCTGCTGAAAAGGTATCGGCTGAGTTAAAAGCCGAACAAGCTGCACGGCGCCAAGACGAGGAGAAGATATCCATGATGGCGCTTGAACTGAAAAGTGCTAATAGCCGCTGTGAATTTCTGGAGAAGGAGAATGAAGCCAAAACGGCTGAACTTGACAAGGCATTACAAGAGGCGAGAGAAGCGCGGTCGGAATCCAGAGCAGCCCGTGAGGAGATCTGGCAAGCTAGGGAGATTGCAGCTGGTAAGCCCTTTCTCCTACAGACTAAGTTCAGCGATCCGAACTATGCTCAGCTTGACCGAGTGTGGAGTTCTCCGGATGAGTTTTTAGACTTGCCGAAGAGTTCTTCCGATGCGGCATAGTATTATCAAGCGCGAGAGGGGTACGCAACGGAGAAGCTTTTCTGGTCACAGTTTGGCGCTTCAAAGTGCCCTCTGTTGCTGAATGAACAGATGTCCCAATGGTCCGAGCTTCATAGGATATCCGGCGCTGCCATGAAGAACGTCATAATCCGGTTGTGGCCAACCGAGCCTGTTCCGAATAGCTACTTCAGTTTGGTGCAAAGGCTTGTTGACGCGGTGCCGCGTATCGACGCTGTGAAGCGGTCGACGTGCATTGAGGGTGCACGGATGGCCTTTGCCCGAGTCAAGACATTCTGGGGGAAGATGAAGGCCATCGATGTTGCGGCGAAGAGTCCACCCAAGGGCAAGGACTGTCCTGAACCGGAGCATTATTTTGAAGACGTCCTAGAGGCTGCTCGCTTGATAGAGGGTCAGTGCTCGAAAGACATAATGTTCGAGTGAGGTGTATGAGAATTGTAAAAGACAATTTTATAGTTAATCTATTTTTATGTTTTGCTCGAAAGCTTGTATTCCTCCTGTGCGGCCGTTTTAGTATAATCTGAAAGTTTTCCAGTCGTCGGCTTTAGCCCCCTCGTAGGAAGTACGGGGGTGTTCGGAAAAACATTTAATCACTCTTTATCCAACGTCTTGGTCCATGAAGGAGGTGATAATGCGGCGAACCAGGCAATAGGACTATAGGGCGTTAACACTTTCACTTAGCCTTAGGAGTTTTATGGTGAGGCTACGACATAGCCCCTGGTATATATGCGGCGTATTATAATATGATGCCTTACATATTTGATCTAAAAAAGATCCCTCATGTGACACGGAGAATCGCTAAAGATTCCAATAAGTCGTCAAGTGGTTGACCAGCTCTCGCCGCATCATGATAGTCAGTTTTCGGCTTTCTCTACTGACGTACTTGACCAGATGAACCGGAAGCACAATCGCAGTAGTTCTCCCTTTACTACCCTAGCCGATGGAGCGGAACGTAGGGTAGCAAGCACAGGAGCCGGGCAACCCAACTATTGATCCAAGACAATGATTCGGAGCTGATGCATATAAGGCCAAACTTGCGGCGCCGAAGTACGCTATAGAGTTGTTCGGGCTTTTTGCTGGCAACTCATTTGTTCCCATACCGAGCCCCTGGCCAAGGTATATCTGTGAAACAACCATAGGGGCCATATTCATTGGCGAAACAACACGAATGATTAATTCGGATACTGTTTACTGGGAACTGAGCGATATGCCAGTGATTACTTTATATATATAAAGGCCACAACCCCGGCTATTTGACATGCTCGGGGTCGCAGGCGGAGGAAGAGGCATATTACAGGCTCGAAATAATGAGTGCGGTCTAGAAAATTTACTTTGGACCTCCTTTCGCACGTGTGCGCCGCCTCTCCTCGGCGAGGGGAATCCTTGATGGAAGTAGCCCCTTAGGTGAGTGTACGGATCCGAACTCCGATAGAGTCAGTTTTAGATATTTTGCCCTGCTTGCAGGCTTGCCCGTAGTGTGCTTCCACCAATGCCCATGGTATCTTGAGTGCGTAGTGATGTATGTGTGGTACAAATTTTGCAGGTGTACGAGGTGGGCGGCGGAAGCCGGACTGCTATTTTCGCTCTGGGAGTAATCGATCCTCGGGTGAGATTGCTTCTGACTCCCGGTATTTCGTTGGTGAACCTCTCTGACGTCCCTGTCGCCTGGCGGCGTCCTCCCCTTGTGTTCGGCGTTGAGCTTGCGGGGCTGCTTAAAGACCCAACAGTTTATGTTAGTATGATTAGCTGGTTTATCGGGGTGGCCGTGAATCTGGCAGGGTCGGTCCAATATCCTGTCTAGGTTGGATGGTTCGTCTCGTTCGCTTTGAATGGCTTCTTCCGTTGACCGGGCTTGGGATTGCTGAATCCGGCGTTGACCGCTGTGTCGCGTGATCTTTCATTATCATTGCGACTGTAGTGTTTGCTTCGTCGTGGCTTGCCGTTGCCGTCTCGGATTTCGGAAGTGCCCGGGTCGCTGGCGCTGTTGCTTCTACGAGCGAGCCAGCTGTCTTCTCCCGCACAAAAGCGGATCATTAGAGCAGTAAGGGCTATCATGGATTTAGGTCCTTCTTGGCCGAGGTGGCGTGCAAGCCATTCGTCCCGGACGCTATGTCTGAAGGCTACGAGGGCTTCTGCGTCCGGACAGTCGACGATTTGGTTCTTTTTCACTAAGAACCGAGTCCAGAACTTCCTGGCTGACTCTCCGGGCTGCTGGACAATGTGACTTAAGTCATCGGCATCTGGTGGCCGGACATATGTTCCTTGGAAGTTGTCAAGGAAGGCTTCTTCCAAGTCTTCCCAGCTGCTTATGAAATTTTCAGGCAGGCTGTTTAACCAGTGCCGAGCTGGCCCTTTTAGCTTTAGTGGGAGGTATTTTATGGCGTGGAGGTCATCTCCACGGGCCATGTGGATGTGGAGGATAAAATCTTCTATTCATACCGCGGGATCGGTTGTGTCGTCGTATGATTCAATATTGACGGGTTTGAATCCTTCGTGGAATTCATGATCCATTACTTCATCAGTGAAGCAAAGAGGGTGTGCGGCGCCTCTATGTAGGGCCACACTGCTACGGCCTTAGCGGCCCAGCCAAAAGCTACCCGAAGCGTAGATTACTACCTCAGTTCGATGACGAGGCGTTGGAGCCCGTACCATCATCACACAATGCGGCAGGTCGTCGACAACCCTGTCCGGATAGAGAGGCAACTCAAGCCGAACACCAGACCACCCCACCTCGTCGTAAAGGCAAGAATAACACAGCTCATGGTTGTACAGACGACCTTCGACGGGACTTGGATAGTAGAGCAGGACACGCAAGATCGATCTAGCCTCGACACGTGACGATGGCTACCTATTCAGACGTGACAAACCTAGCCACGCTCGAGCCGAAAACCGCAAATGGACTCCGTCGAAGTTACGTCTTCTTCGGCGGCCAGGACTTCGGTCCATCTATCGTTAAGTAGGTCTTGGTCAGCTTGAAGCTGCTGCTGCTTCTTTTTCAGGCTCCTTGCAGTGGCTATTAGCCTGCGCTTGAAGCGCTCCTGCTCGAGGGGTTCTTCAGGTACGATGAAGTCTTCGTCGCCGAGGCTTACCTCATCTTCGGAGAGCGGAAGGTAGTTGTCGTCCTCTGAATTGTCGCTGGGCAGGGCCTGTTCATCGGGGCTGGCTTGCCTGTTTTCTTGTTCCTCCTCTTCGGATCTTGCTCCAACAGGGTCTTCATTGTTTTCGGCGTCGTCCGGAGTACTATTTTCTCTGGTGCCAGCGTTGCTGCGATGTGACTTAGAGCAGCGTTTAGGGCGCCGGTACTTAAACTGTGTCTCAGGAGGTTTATTCTCAACTGGATCTTCTTTGTCATCATCGTTAGCTTTTTTAGGTGTATCAACCATGTACACGTCGTACGAAGAGGTGGCCGTCCCACATCCCGTGAATGGCGGGTCTTGGCCTTGCTCCTTGTCGGCATCGTCGTCTATACCGTCGATGTCTTCGGAGCCATAATCAAGCGTGTCGGTTGAGTCCTCGACAGTGGCTATGAAGTGGGTGGCGGGTGGGAAGCGAAATTCTCCATTATCAGCCCCTAGCTCGAACCAGACATAGTTCGGCTGTGAGTCCACCGCCAAGGACAGGCCTTTTAATGAATTTAGCACATCGCCCAGGGGCGAGTGTTGGAAGATGTCTGCGGCACCGAATTCGAAAATCGGTAACCGATCCAGCTCGGTCGGCAGACGTACGTGGCTCGGCACTTATAGCCGGAGACGAGTCCGGAGTCCGTTAACGCGAATATTGCAAGGTGTCGAGTCTGTGGCCTCAGTTGGCGCAATCCAACCGATCAAGTACCGAACGCACGACACCTCCGCAATCTGCACACGTTCAGCTCGGTGACGTCCCTCGAATTCTAGATCCAGCTGAGGCCGAGGGAGAGTTCCGTCAGCACGATGACGTCGTGACGGTGATGATGAAGTTACCGGCGCAGGGCTTCACCTAAGCACTACGACGTATGACCGAGGTGTTAACTGTGGAGGGGGCGCCGCACACGGCTAGGAACAATTGATGTGTGTTCTAGGGGTGCCCTCCCCACGTATATATAAAGGAGGGAGAGGGAGGGAGGCAGCCTAGGGCACGCCCAAGTAGGAGGAATCCTACTTGGGCCCCTAGTCCAATCCCCCCCTACCATATTTGGACAAGGGGGAAAGGAAGGAGGGGGGAGGGGAAGGAAGTAGGAGTCCTACTTCATACTTTCCTTTTCCTCCTCTCCTTTCCCTTTCTCCCCACGTGGCTTGCCCTATAGGGGGCGCACCAGCCCCTTGTGGGCTGGTGTGTTCCCTTACTTGGCCCATAAAGCCCATATCTTCGCTGGGGGTTGCTCGGAACCCCTTCCGGTGACCCGGTATCACCCGGAACACTTCCGGTGTCCGAATATAGCCTTCCAATATATGAATCTTTACCTCTCAACCATTTCGAGACTCCTCTTCATGTCCGTGATCTCATCGGAGACTCCGAGCAAACTTCGGTCATCAAATCACATAACTCATAATACAAATCGTCATCAAACGTTAAGCGTGCGGACCCTACGGGTTCGAGAACTATGTAGACATGACCGAGACACATCTCCGGTCAATAACCAATAGCGGAACCTGGATGCTCATATTGGCTCCTACATATTTTACAAAGATCTTTATCGGTCAAACCGCACAACAACATACGTTGTTCCCATTGTCATTGGTATGTTACTTGCCCGAGATTCGATCGTCGGTATCCTCATACCTAGATCAATCTCGTTACTGGCAAGTCTCTTTATTCGTTCTGTAATGCATCATCCCGTAACTAAATCATTAGTCACATTGCTTGCAAGGCTTATAGTGATGTGCATTACTGAGAGGGCCCAGAGATACCTCTCCGATACACAGAGTGACAAATCCTAATCTAGATCTATGCCAACCCAACAAACACCTTTTGAGACACCTGTAGAGCATCTTTATAATCACCCAGTTACATTGTGATGTTTGATAGCACACAAGGTGTTCCTCCGATATTCGGGAGTTGCATAATCTCATAGTCAAAGGAACATGTATAAGTCATGAAGAAAGCAATAGCAATAAAACTTAATGATCATAACGCTAAGCTAACAGATGGGTATTGTCCATCACATCATTCTCCTAATGATGTGACCCCGTTCATCAAATGACAACACATGTCTATGGTTAGGAAACATAGCCATCTTTGATAAACGAGCTAGTCAAGTAGAGGCATACTAGGGACACTTATGGTTTGTCTATGTATTCACACATGTACTAAGTTTCCGGTTAATACAATTCTAGCATGAATAATAAACATTTATCATGAAATAGGAAATAAATAATAACTTTATTATTGCCTCTAGGGCATATTTCCTTCACAGGGGAGGGAAGACAGAGGTAGTGCGAGTCTCCGCTGCTATAGCGAACCGGCCAACGGTAGCGGCAAGGGAGGAGAGCGGAGGAGGTGGTTGAGTTGGCGGCATAGGTCGCCCCGTGAGCCGTAGGAGCAACGCACAAGACATGTTTTTCATCCCACTGCCACGTATTTAGTCAACTGCAACATGCACGAGACTTTCTGTCCGACATGATCACAATCGAGCCAACCAGTATTATAATCAACTCATGGGTGGGTTCAGAGTTGAAGAGTTCATCATATTTTTTGAACTTCTAAGTGCCTTCCTTTTGAGGGGAAGTACGTCTCCGTTAGAGCAGTGTGGAGGCACAATGCTCCCCATGAATCCAATAGGGCCACCATATTCTCCTCACGCCCTCACACAATGCGAGATGTCGTGATTCCACTATTGGTGCCCTTGAAGGCGGCGACCGAACCTTTACAAACAAGGTTGGGGCAATCTCCACAACTTAATTGGAGGCTCCCAACAACACCACGAAGCTTCACCACAATGGACTATGGCTCCGCGGTGACCTCAACCGTCTAGGGTGCTCACACACCCAAGAGTAACAAGATCTGCTAGGGATTAGTGGGGGGAATCAAATTTCTCTTGGTGGAAGTGTAGATCAGGGCCTTCTCAACCAATCCCGAGCAAATCAACAAGTTTGATTGGCTAGGGAGAGAGATGGGGCGAAAATGGAGCTTGGAGCAACAATGGAGCTTTTTGGGGGAAGAGGTAGGTCAACTTTGAGGAAGAAGACCCCCTTTTATAGTGGGGGGAGCAATCCAACCGTTACCCCCCACTACAGCCCCGCAGAGAGCGGTACTACCGCTTGGCCAGCGGTACTACCGCTCCCCCTCGCGGTACTGCCGCTAGGCCTAGAGCGGTACTACCGCGGTGGTCAGGGCGGTACTACCGCACACGAGCGGTACTACCGCCCCCACTGTCGCGGCTAGTACCGTAAAACCCAACACGGAAAAAGATCCCTCGAATCGAGGCGGTACTAGCACGAAGCCGCAGCGGTACTACGGCTGGGGGCTACAGCGGTACTATCGATGTGGAGCGGTACTGCCGCTTGTAGCACCCAAGCGGTACTACCGCTCCGGCCCGCGGTACTACCGCCGGGACCAGAGAGGGCACACTGAGAGAGGGGAACGAGCTCATCAACGAAGCGAAAAGGCTCGGAGGGTGTGCAAAGGAAGTGTACGTGATGATTCCACCCTAGCCTTTCCAAAGCGGACCTCCTCTTGATAGTACGGTGATCCCTACGAAACTAGTCCACCAAACTAATTCGAAAGTACTACACCATCTTCGCTTCAAACTCCGAGGGGAGGGAATCGTCTCGTGCCAAAGGATGAATCTCTGAAAACTCAATGCACACGATTAGTCCGCAAAAGCATTGTCATCAATCACCAAAACATCTAGGGATACAAATGCCCTTACAATCTCCCCCTTTTTGGTGGATTGATGACAATATGGGATTTGCACAAACGGGAACAGACAAAGGACATAAGCAGACCCCAAATCTCTAAAATATAGACGGGCTCCCCCTAAATGTGTGCCATCAAGATAAGTGCTTTGGACTGCACGGCACACATACTAGGATCAACACTCCCCCTGTATTTTAGAGACCAACAACCTAAGCGTGATACATGAGAGCAGGAAATATGACATAGTAAGCATGCTATTCATGAGATACTAAATGACAAGAGACATAGATAAAGATATGATAAGGATAAGGTAGCATATGTCTCACACCATATGTCTGGAACTTAGGTCTCATGGAACACAAAACCAAACAAAGCAAATGGAAGCAAACACAACGAAAGCACACAGACACACTCGCAACACAACGACGCAGATCCCTAAACTCTCTCCCCCTTTGGCATCGAGACACCAATAGGGGCAAAGAGCGCTCCTACGGCTCCAGGTGAGAGCATGCTGAGGATCTCGAACATCAGTACTCCGCGTGATCGTCTGCACCGCCGTCCTCGGTCGGAAACTGCTCGGCATCTGAATCGGTCCACGGACAGTGCTGCTGGATCCACTCCTCCTCCTCAATGATGTGACCCTCAGAGCCACTGGTGACTGTCGCACCTAACTGACGCATAAGCTCCTTGTGGCGTCCCCTGGCATTCTTCTCAGCCACATGTGTCATGTACTGACCGTGAGACTCCATGCAGAATAGCTTCTTCATCTTGAGCATGAGCTTCTTTGCCCAAGAGGGCTCTGCCTCAGAAGGCACATAGTCATGGTCAACACCAGTATCAGCCTCGCCCTCGGTCTCCATGGCAGCAGCAGAAGAAGGAACCCCAGATTTAGGAACGGAGGTGCCCCAATTGTCCTTCTTCCTCAGACGCTTGATCTCATGAGAAACCAACTCTCCAGTTTCCAGCAATTCCTCGGGATAGGTACTTCTCCAGGCCTTCTCAATGAGCAACATGATAAACGGAGCATAAATTGGGCACTTGCGCTCAGAAATAGCAGACAGAAGTTCAGACCACATAACATGAGAGATGTCCAGGGACTCGCCAATGTTTGCTACCTTCTCACGCTGGCAGAAGAGAAGCATGTCCACGAGATAGGAGTGAACCATGTCTAGATTCCCGATACGAGGGAAGAGAGTCTCGCGGAAGATACGGTGAAGGATGTCCAGAAAGGCAGACAGCTCATAGGTTTCCTTCTTGGTCTCAGGGTTGATCTTCAGAGTACAGTAGGGCCAGAGGGCTTGCTTGTGAGTGGAGGTAACATTGCGGTGAGGACAGAACCCGACTGGAGTCTCGAGCCCTTGATCTTCCACCTCAAGGAACTCCATGAAGGCCTTCCACTTGACAGCTAGCAACTTCCCATTAGTCATCCAAGTCAGAGTCCTGTCTTCATCAGTTCCTAGGTGGACAGTGGCATAGAACTGAGCCACCAAATCTGCATCAAAGTCCTTGTTGAACTGCATGATCCTGAGAATGTTCAACTGAGAGCACATCTGAAGGGCATCACCAAAGTACGCCGGGTCCTTCTCCATAGCATCCATGTTGATGGAATGAACATTGACAAAGAGGTTCTTCTTAGCCTTTATCACGTCAAAGTAGGTGGCATACTGAAACCGGTTCCAGAACGGGCGATTGACAAGGTTGGATTCTTGGTCTTCCTCATATGGGTTGCGGCGACGCCTGTCCCAGAATTCCTTGGCAGTCATCTCAGTCACCTTCTTGCCAGTTGACTTCGGCCTGTTGGCAGTCTTCTTCTTGAGATGAGGATTAGCACTTGAGGAAGCACCCACTGGCGGCGGTGGAGCACTGGAAGAACCACTTGCAGACTCAGATGAGCGGTACCGCTTTGACGTTGAACGCCCGGGGTTGACACGGCGGACTTACTGCTCAGGATGTTCATCACCTGGAACCAAACACACGGACACACGAAACAACCAGAAGGAACGATCAAAACCAAATAAACACAACAAACATGGATCAACATGTGGTAGGGAATGATGGAACTGGGCATCCGGCGGTAGTACCGCGCCTGCACAGTGGCAGTACCGCTCCAGCGGTAGTACCGCGCCATATGGGCGGTAGTACCGCTTAGTGCCGCTCGCGCGGTAGTACCGCGCAGGAGGGGCGGTAGTACCGCCCGAGACGGGGCACGGAGGATCCCTACTGCCGTGGACAGATCCGGCACTACCGGGGATGCCAAAAATCAAAAATAAACCTACCAAACACCAATCCAAAGAGTCTAGTTGCCTTCTCCAACCTACTCAAGCCTAGATTTCGCCAAAAATCTAGAGATGCAACCACTATTGCCCCTAAAACACGAGATCTGAAAACTAGACAAGAAGAGAAGAGGAACGGGGGCAATACTGGCATCCATGGCAAGAGGACAAGGTGGGGATCGACTCCACCGAGGGAAAAGGAGAGAAACGGTCCGGAGACGGAGGGCCGCTGGAGCCCTCCCGCGGCGAGATGGCACTGGAGAGACGAAGAGGAACGAGGGGACGAAGCAAATGGGTATGGGGGGATGAAACCACCCCTGCCCACGACTTAACCCCCTGGTCCCGCCCCTCAGCGGTAGTACCGCGGTGATGGGTGGTAGTACCGCTTAGTGCGGTAGTACCGCGGATGAGGGCGGTAGTACCGCTTATGCACCTAAGCGGTAGTACCGCGCAGCAACAGCGGTAGTACCGCCCAGCGCAACTCAAAACTAGACTCAACAAGCACGGCACAAAAGAAAAGAAAAGAAAACGACGGCAAGAAGAGAAAACCAAGAGACACCCAAAGAACACTAGCAAGAGGTCAGAAGATACACCCCTTCAAGAAAGGGGCGGTGGCCGAGGCCACCTATGTTTGAGTAAATTGGTATGGCACCGCGAAGAATTATCCTTGGGCCCATGACCAAAACTCGTCTTTGAAGCACAAGTACCATAAAAAATGGCTAATGTGAAAGAGTGAGATTAGTTTATGCATTATGGGGGGAGGAAGAGTTCATTTAGAGAACAACACTCCCCCTATGTCCATGCCTACACCTAGACAAGAATGCATGATGAATGTGAGGGGTGTGCAAAGGTTCAAACGACATTGCTCGAATCAATGATATTTAGCTCATGCCTTAACTCGCGAAATCTTGCTTCATCCAATGGCTTCGTGAAAATATCTGCAAGGTTATCATGAGTGTTGACATAGTTGAGCTCGATCTCCCCTCGCCTAATATGATTCCGGATGAAGTGATACCGAATCTCAATATGCTTCGTCTTGAAGTGTTGCACCGGGTTGAGAGAAATCATGATGGCACTTTCATTGTCACACCAAAGAGGCACTTTGTCACAAATGACACCGTAATCCTTTAAAGTTTGCCTCATCCATAAGAGTTGTGCACAACAACTCCCGGCCGCCACATACTCCGCTTCGGTGGACGAGAGAGACACACAACTCTGCTTTTTAGAAGACCAACTTACCAAAGAGCAACCAAGAAATTGGCACCCTCCGGAAGTGGACTTCCTATCCACTTTGTCTCCCGCCCAATCGGAGTCCGAATAACCTACAAGCTTGAAGTTTGCTCCTCTTGGGTACCATAAGCCAAAGTTTGTGGTATGAGCCAAATATCGAAAGATTCGCTTGACCGCCACAAAGTGGCTTTCCTTAGGTGCGGCTTGAAACCGTGCACAAATTCCCACACTCAACATGATATCCGGTCTATATGCACAAAGGTAAAGCAAGGATCCAATCATGGAGCGATATACCTTTAGATCCACCGCTTTACCATTGGGATCGATGTCAAGTTGGCACTTGGTGGGCATTGGAGTGGAAGCTGGCTTGACATCACTTAGCTTGAATCTCTTTAGCATGTCTTGAGTGTATTTGGCTTGGTTGATGAAGATTCCTTCTCTTCTTTGTTTGATTTCGAACCCGAGAAAGAACTTCAACTCTCCCATCATAGACATCTTGAACTTTGAGGTCATGAGAGCGGCAAATTCTTCATTGAAAGCTTTGTTAGGGGAACCAAAAATAATATCATCAACATATAGTTGGCATACAAACAACTCCCCTTTGACCTTCTTAGTAAAAAGAGTGGGGTCGATTTTCCCGATTTCGAATCCACGATCTTATAACAACTCCGTAAGATGCTCATACCACGCACGTGGGGCTTGTTTAAGGCCATAGAGCGCCTTATGGAGTTGATACACATGATCGGGGAAATAGGGATCTTCGAACCCGGGGGGTTGTTTGACATACACCAACTCATTTATGGGACCATTAAGAAAAGCACTCTTCACATCCATTTGTTGCAATGTGAAATTATGATGAGAAGCATAAGCAATCAACAAACGAATAGATTCAAGGCGAGCGACGGGAGCAAAGGTTTCACCGTAGTCGATACCCTCGACTTGGGAGTAGCCTTGTGCCACTAAACGAGCCTTGTTGCGAACAATGATCCCATTAGCATCTTGCTTGTTCTTGAATATCCACTTGGTTCCAATGACATTATGGTTCCCGGTTGGCCTTGGCACTAATTTCCACACTTGGTTATGCTCAAAGTTGTTGAGTTCTTCATGCATGGCATTGAGCCAATCCGGGTCCTCGAGCGCTTCATACACCTTTTGGGGTTCGACACAAGAAACAAACGCATGATGTTCACAATAGTTTGCTAATTGTCTACGAGTGCTTACCCCCTTTCTTAGGCTTCCAACCACATTCTCCATGAGATGACCTTTGGTGGAGAGCTTGGAAGCGATCTTAGCTGCACGACGCTCCAATTCCTCCTCGGAAGTGAAATGAGGAGGGGTTACTTGATCATCTTGAGCGTCGTCTTGAGCTTGTTCTTGATCTAGAGCTTGCTCATGATCTTGAACATGCTCGAGGGGGAGAACTCGACCTTGGGCATCATTTGGTGGATCACCACCATCTTGAGGTTGATCTTGCCCTTGATCTTGTTCATGGGGTTGAGGGCCTTCACTTTGTTCTTCGGAAGCGTGTGAGTCTTGGGTTGGTGATGGCTCCACTTGAGTGGAGCATTGTCCTTCTCCTTTGTCCACAAGGGGTTCCTCAATGGGTAGGATATAACCAACACCCATTCTTCTTATAGCTTGGGGAGGAATTTCATCACCTACATTACAAGTACCACTTTGCTCCACTTGGGAGCCGTTATTCTCATCAAACTCCACGTTACACGTCTCCTCAATAAGTCCTGTGGACTTATTGAGAACACGGTAAGCATGGGAGTTTGTAGCATAACCAAGAAATATGCCCTCATGAGCTCTAGCCTCAAATTTAGACAAACGAACACCTTTCTTGAGAATGAAACACTTACACCCGAACACCCGAAAGTACTTGAGGTTGGGCTTGTTACCGGTGAGTATCTCATATGGAGTCTTGTTCAAGCCTTTGAGGAGATAGAGCCGATTTGAAGCATGACACGCGGTGTTGATGGCTTCGGCCCAAAAGTTGTATGGAGACTTGAACTCCGCCATCATGGTCCTTGCCACATCCATCAACGTCCGGTTCTTCCTCTCCGCAACACCATTTTGTTGAGGGTGTAAGGTGCGGAATATTGATGCTTGATCCCTTCATCACTAAGGAACTCATCCAAGGTGTAGTTCTTGAACTCGGTGCCGTTGTCACTACTTATTGTCAAGATCTTTGTATTGTGTTGACGTTGGGCTTCATTCGCAAAGTCAATGACGGTTTGTTGGGTCTCGCTCTTCCTCTTGAAGAAGTACACCCAAGTGTATCTTGAATAGTCATCCACAATCACCAAGCAATACTTCCTACCCCCAAGACTATCAAAGGATGGAGGCCCAAAGAGATCCAAATGAAGGAGCTCCAAAGGCCTTTTCGAGTAAATGATAGTTGTGGGAGGGTGAGCCGTCTCATGTAGCTTTCCTTCGATACAAGCACTGCAAGCACGATCTTTAGCAAAACTAACATTCGTTAGTCCACGGACATGGTCCCCCTTGAGAAGACTTTGCAAAGATCTCATATTGACATGGGCTAACCGGCGATGCCAAAGCCATCCCACGTCAACTTTAGCCATTAGGCATGTCGCGGTCCTAGTGGGTCGCTTCGAAAAGTTAATCACATAGAGACCGTTTTCGACATGCCCAACAAAGGCTACTTTAAGAGTCTTGCTCCACAAGAGGTCCACGGTATCAATATCAAAGAACGTGGCAAAGCGCATGATAGCAAGTTGACGAACGGAAAGTAAATTGTATGCAAGGGACTCAACTAGCATGACCTTCTCGATCGTGAGATCATGAGAAATGACAACTTTGCCGAGTCCCAATACCTTAGAAGACGAGGCATCACCCCACTCGACATTGGTGGGCATAGATAGAATCTTGTGCACGTCCACCACCAAGTCCTTGCTTCCGGTCATATGATTTGTAGCTCCACTATCGAGCAGCCATGATCCCCCACCGGAAGCAAACACCTACAAGAGATCAATGCTTGGTTTTAGGTACCCATTTTGTAATGGGTCCTTTGATGTTAGTAACAAGGGTCTTAGGAACCCAAATAGACCATTCAATATACTCATGAGGAGAACCAACAAATTTGGCATAAACATGCCCATCACTAGCACGGCATAGCACATAAGAAGGATTAAAGTCGCCGGCTTTGTTGGAAGGGGTGGCACTGCCCTTCTTGACACCGCCACCCTTCGCATTGTTCTTCTTCTCCTTGGAAGCACCCTCTCCCTCCTTCACAAAAGTTTGCTTGAGAGGAGGAGGTCGTTTGGTCTTGTCATTCTTCTTCTTGTTCTTGGGCTTGGGTGCGAACCCAATCCCCTCCTTGGCCACAACTTCCTTTTGATTGCTCAAAAGGTCGTTGTGGTTCTTCTCGCCTTGTATGCATGACACAAGTCCTTTCTCAAGTTGCTCCTTCAACTTAGCATTTTCCTCAACAAGATGCACATGCTCACAACAAGGATTAGTAGCACTTGCATTATCAACTAACACCATATGAGGAAAGTAAATTGTATGCAAGGGACTCAACTAGCATGACCTTCTCGATCGTGAGATCATGAGAAATGACAACTTTGCCGAGTCCCAATACCTTAGAAGACGAGGCATCACCCCACTCGACATTGGTGGGCATAGATGGGATCTTGTGCACGTCCTGAAGGAAATATGCCCTAGAGGCAATAATAAAGTTATTATTTATTTCCTTATATCATGATAAATGTTTATTATTCATGCTAGAATTGTATTAACCGGAAACATGATACATGTGTGAGTACATAGACAAACAGAGTGTCACTAGTATGCCTCTACTTGACTAGCTCGTTAATCAAAGATGGTTATGTTTCCTAGCCATAGACATGAGTTGTCATTTGATTAACGGGATCACATCATTAGGAGAATGATGTGATTGATTTGACCCATTCCGTTAGCTTAGCACTCGATCGTTTAGTATGTTGCTATTGCTTTCTTCATGACTTATACATGTTCCTATGACTATGAGATTATGCAACTCCCGTTTACCGGAGGAACACTTTGTGTGCTACCAAACGTCACAACGTAACTGGGTGATTATAAAGGTGCTCTATAGGTGTCTCCAAAGGTACTTGTTGGGTTGGCGTATTTCGAGATTAGGATTTGTCACTCCGATTGTCGGAGAGGTATCTCTGGGCCCTCTCGGTAATGCACATCACTTAAGCCTTGCAAGCATTGCAACTAATGAGTTTGTTGCGAGATGATGTATTACGGAACGAGTAAAGAGACTTGCCGGTAACGAGATTGAACTAGGTATTAAGATACCGACGATCGAATCTCGGGCAAGTAACATACCGATGACAAAGGGAACAACGTATGTTGTTATGCGGTCTGACCGATAAAGATCTTCGTAGAATATGTGGGAACCAATATGGGCATCCAGGTCCCGCTATTGGTTATTGACCGCAGACGTGTCTCGGTCATGTCTACATAGTTCTCGAACCCGTAGGGTCCGCACGCTTAACGTTACGATGACAGTTATATTATGAGTTTATATGTTTTGATGTACCCAAGGTTGTTCGGAGTCCCGGATGTGATCACGGACATGACGAGGAGTCTCGAAATGGTCGAGACATAAAGATTGATATATTGGACGACTATATTCGGACACCGGAAGTGTTCCGGAGAAGTTTCGAATAAAACCGGAGTTCCGGGGGTTACCGGAACCCCCCTCCCCCCCCCCCCCGGGAAGCTATTGGGCCTTATGGGCCTTAGTGGAAAGGAGAGAGGGACGCCAGGAGGTGGCGCGCGGCCCCCCTTGCCCCAATCCGAATTGGGAAAGGGAAGGGGGAGGCGGCCCCCCTTCTCCTTCCTTCTCTCCACCTCCTCCTTCCCCCCTTCTCCTAGTTGGAATAGGAAAGGGGGGGCAAACCTACTTGGAGTAGGATTGCCCCCCTTGGGCGCGCCTCCTCCCCTTGGCCGGCCCCCTCATCCTTCCCTCCTTTATATACGGGGGCAGGGGGCACCCGAGAGACACAACAATTGATTTATTGATCTCTTAGCCGTGTGCGGTGCCCCCCTCCACCATATTACACCTCGATAATATTGTAGCGGTGCTTAGGCGAAGCCCTGCGTCGGTAGAACATCATCGTCGTCACCACGCCGTCGTGCTGACGAAACACTCCCTCAACACTCGGCTGGATCGGAGTTCGAGGGACGTCATCGAGCTGAACGTGTGCTGAACTCGGAGGTGCCGTACGTTCAGTACTTGATCGGTCGGATCGTGAAGATGTACGACTACATCAACCGCGTTGTGTTAACGCTTCCGCTATCGGTCTACGAGGGTACGTGGACAACACTCTCCCCTCTCGTTGCTATACATCACCATGATCTTGCGTGTACGTAGGAATTTTTTTGAAATTACTACGTTCCCCAACAGTGGCATCCGAGCCAGGTTTTATGCGTTGATGTTATGCACGAGTAGAACACAAGTGAGTTGTGGGCGATATAAGTCATACTGCTTACCAGCATGTCATATTTTGGTTCGGCGGTATTGTGAGATGAAGCGGCCCGGACCGACATTACGCGTACGCTTACGCGAGACTGGTTTCACCATTGCGAGCACTCGTTGCTTAAAGGTGACCGGCGGGTGTCTGTCTCTCTCACTTTAGTTGAACCGAGTGTGGCTACGCCCGGTCCTTGCGAAGGTTAAAACAGCACC
The DNA here is from genome assembly GCF_002575655.3 of Aegilops tauschii subsp. strangulata. Classification (NCBI taxonomy): domain Eukaryota; kingdom Viridiplantae; phylum Streptophyta; class Magnoliopsida; order Poales; family Poaceae; genus Aegilops; species Aegilops tauschii. The sequence goes on along the minus strand of NC_053037.3, from coordinate 17,666,895 downwards.
AACTTGACAAACTATCGTTGTGGTTTTGATGCGTAGGTAAGAACGGTTCTTGCTAAGCCCGTAGCAGCCACGTAAAACTTGCAACAACAAAGTAGAGGACGTCTAACTTGTTTTTGCAGGGCATGTTGTGATGTGATATGGTCAAGACATGAGACTGAATTTTATTGTATGAGATGATCATGTTTTGTAACCGAGTTATTGGCAACTGGCAGGAGCCATATGGTTGTCGCTTTATTGTATGCAATGCAATCGCCCTGTAATGCTTTACTTTATCACTAAGCGGTAGCGATAGTCGTAGAAGCATAAGATTGGCGAGACGACAACGATGCTACGATGGAGATCAAGGTGTCACGCCGGTGACGATGGTGATCATGACGGTGCTTCGGAGATGGAGATCACAAGCACAAGATGATGATGGCCATATCATATCACTTATATTGATTGCATGTGATGTTTATCTTTTATGCATCTTATCTTGCTTTGATTGACGGTAGCATTATAAGATGATCCTTCACTAAATTATCAAAGTATAAGTGTTCTCCCTGAGTATGCACCGTTGCGAAAGTTCTTCGTGCTGAGACACCACGTGATGATCGGGTGTGATAGGCTCTACGTTCAAATACAACGGGTGCAAAACAGTTGCACACGCAGAATACTCAGGTTAAACTTGACGAGCCTAGCATATGCAGATATGGCCTCGGAACACGGAGACCAAAAGGTCGAGCGTGAATCATATAGTAGATATGATCAACATAGTGATGTTCACCGTTGAAACTACTCCATCTCACGTGATGATCGGACATGGTTTAGTTGATATGGATCACGTGATCACTTAGAGGATTAGAGGGATGTCTATCTAAGTGGGAGTTCTTAAGTAATATGATTAATTGAACTTGAATTTATCATGAACTTAGTACCTGATAGTATTTTGCTTGTCTATGTTAATTGTAGATAGATGGCCCGTGCTGTTGTTCCGTTGAATTTTAATGCGTTCCTTGAGAAAGCAAAGTTGAAAGATGATGGTAGCAATTACATGGACTGGGTCCGTAACTTGAGGATTATCCTCATTGCTGCACAGAAGAATTACGTCCTGGAAGCACCGCTGGGTGCCAGGCCTGCTGCAGGAGCAACACCAGATGTTATGAACGTCTGGCAGAGCAAAGCTGATGACTACTCGATAGTTCAGTGTACCATGCTTTACGGCTTAGAACCGGGTCTTCAACGACGTTTTGAACGTCATGGAGCATATGAGATGTTCCAGGAGTTGAAGTTAATATTTCAAGCAAACGCCCGGATTGAGAGATATGAAGTCTCCAATAAGTTCTACAGCTGCAAGATGGAAGAGAATAGTTCTGTCAGTGAGCATATACTCAAAATGTCTGGGTATAACAATCACTTGATTCAACTGGGAGTTAATCTTCCGGATGATAGCGTCATTGACAGAATTCTTCAATCACTGCCACCAAGCTACAAGAGCTTCGTGATGAACTATAATATGCAAGGGATGAGTAAGACAATTCCTGAGCTCTTCGCAATGCTAAAGGCTGCGGAGGTAGAAATCAAAAAGGAGCATCAAGTGTTGATGGTCAATAAGACCACTAGTTTCAAGAAAAAGGGTAAAGGGAAGAAGAAGGGGAACTTCAAGAAGAACAGCAAACAAGTTGCTGCTCAGGAGAAGAAACCCAAGTCTGGACCTAAGCCTGAAAATGAGTGCTTCTACTGCAAGCAGACTGGTCACTGGAAGCGGAACTGCCCCAAGTATTTGGCGGATAAGAAGGATGGCAAGGTGAACAAAGGTATATGTGATATACATGTTGTTGATGTGTACCTTACTAATGCTCGCAGTAGCACCTGGGTATTTGATACTGGTTCTGTTGCTAATATTTGCAACTCGAAACAGGGGCTACGGATTAAGCGAAGATTGGCTAAGGACGAGGTGACGATGCGCGTGGGAAATGGTTCCAAAGTCGATGTGATCGCGGTCGGCACGCTACCTCTACATCTACCTTCGGGATTAGTTTTAGACCTAAATAATTGTTATTTGGTGCCAGCGTTAAGCATGAACATTATATCTGGATCTTGTTTGATGCGAGACGGTTATTCATTTAAATCAGAGAATAATGGTTGTTCTATTTATATGAGTAATATCTTTTATGGTCATGCACCCTTGAAGAGTGGTCTATTTTTGTTGAATCTCGATAGTAGTGATACACATATTCATAATATTGAAGCCAAAAGATGCAGAGTTGATAATGATAGTGCAACTTATTTGTGGCACTGCCGTTTAGGTCATATCGGTGTAAAGCGCACGAAGAAACTCCATACTGATGGACTTTTGGAACCACTTGATTATGAATCACTTGGTACTTGCGAACCGTGCCTCATGGGCAAGATGACTAAAACACCGTTCTCCGGAACTATGGAGAGAGCAACAGATTTGTTGGAAATCATACATACAGATGTATGTGGTCCGATGAATATTGAGGCTCGTGGCGGATATCGTTATTTTCTCACCTTCACAGATGATTTAAGCAGATATGGGTATATCTACTTAATGAAACATAAGTCTGAAACATTTGAAAAGTTCAAAGAATTTCAGAGTGAAGTTGAAAATCATCGTAACAAGAAAATAAAGTTTCTACGATCAGATCGTGGAGGAGAATATTTGAGTTACGAGTTTGGTCTACATTTGAAACAATGCGGAATAGTTTCGCAATTCACGCCACCCGGAACACCACAGCGTAATGGTGTGTCCGAACGTCGTAATCGTACTTTACTAGATATGGTGCGATCTATGATGTCTCTTACTGATTTACCGCTATCGTTTTGGGGTTATACTTTAGAGAAGGCTGCATTCACGTTAAATAGGGCACCATCAAAATCCGTTGAGATGACGCCTTATGAACTGTGGTTTGGCAGGAGACCAAAGTTGTCGTTTCTTAAAGTTTGGGGTTGCGATGCTTATGTGAAAAAACTTCAACCTGATAAGCTCGAACCCAAATCGGAGAAATGTGTCTTCATAGGATACCCAAAGGAGACTATTGGGTACACCTTCTATCACAGATCCGAAGGCAAAACTTTTGTTGCTAAATTCGGAAATTTTCTAGAGAAGGAGTTTCTCTCGAAAGAAGTGAGTGGGAGGAAAGTAGAACTTGATGAGGTAACTGTACCTGCTCCCTTATTGGATAGTAGTTCATCACAGAAACCAGTTTCTGAGACACCTACGCCAATTAGTGAGGAAGTTAATGATGATGATCATGAAACTTCAGATCAAGTTATTACTGAACCTCGTAGATCAACCAGAGTAAGATCCGCACCAGAGTGGTACGGTAATCCTGTTCTGGAGGTTATGTTGCTAGACCATGACGAACCTACGAACTATGAAGAAGCGATGGTGAGCCCAGATTCCGCAAAATGGCTTGAGGCCATGAAATCTGAGATGGGATCCATGTATGAGAACAAAGTATGGACTTTGGTTGACTTGCCCGATGATCGGCAAGCCATTGAAAATAAATGGATCTTCAAGAAGAAGACTGACGCTGACGGTAATGTTACTGTCTATAAAGCTCGACTTGTTGCGAAAGGTTTTCGACAAGTTCAAGGGATTGACTACGATGAGACCTTCTCACCCGTAGCGATGCTTAAGTCTGTCCGAATCATGTTAGCAATTGCCGCATTTTATGATTATGAAATTTGGCAAATGGATGTCAAAACTGCATTCCTGAATGGATTTCTGGAAGAAGAGTTGTATATGATGCAACCGGAAGGTTTTGTCGATCCAAAGGAAGCTAACAAAGTGTGCAAGCTCCAGCGATCCATTTATGGACTGGTGCAAGCCTCTCGGAGTTGGAACAAACGCTTTGATAGTGTGATCAAAGCATTTGGTTTTATACAGACTTTTGGAGAAGCCTGTATTTACAAGAAAGTGAGTGGGAGCTCTGTAGCATTTCTGATATTATATGTGGATGACATATTGCTGATTGGAAATGATATAGAATTTCTGGATAGCATAAAGGGATACTTGAATAAGAGTTTTTCAATGAAAGACCTCGGTGAAGCTGCGTATATATTGGGCATCAAGATCTATAGAGATAGATCAAGACGCTTAATTGGACTTTCACAAAGCACATACCTTGACAAAGTTTTGAAGAAGTTCAAAATGGATCAAGCAAAGAAAGGGTTCTTGCCTGTGTTACAAGGTGTGAAGTTGAGTAAGACTCAATGCCCGACCACTGCAGAAGATAGAGAGAAGATGAAAGATGTCCCCTATGCTTCAGCCATAGGCTCTATCATGTATGCAATGTTGTGTACCAGACCTGATGTATGCCTTGCTATAAGTCTAGCAGGAAGGTACCAAAGTAATCCAGGAGTGGATCACTGGACAGCGGTCAAGAACATCCTGAAATACCTGAAAAGGACTAAGGATATGTTTCTCGTATATGGAGGTGACAAAGAGCTCATCGTAAATGGTTACATTGATGCAAGCTTTGACACTAATCCGGACGATTCTAAATCGCAAACCGGATACGTGTTTACATTGAACGGTGGAGCTGTCAGTTGGTGCAGTTCTAAACAAAGCGTCGTGGCGGGATCTACATGTGAAGCGGAGTACATAGCTGCTTCGGAAGCAGCAAATGAAGGAGTCTGGATGAAGGAGTTCATATCCGATCTAGGTGTCATACCTAGTGCATCGGGTCCTATGAAAATCTTTTGTGACAATACTGGTGCAATTGCCTTGGCAAAGGAATCCAGATTTCACAAGAGAACCAAGCACATCAAAAGATGCTTCAATTCCATCCGGGATTTAGTCCAGGTGGGAGACATTGAAATTGGCAAGATACATACGGATCTGAATGTTGCAGACCCGTTGACTAAGCCTCTTCCACGAGCAAAACATGATCAGCACCAAGGCTCCATGGGCGTAAGAATCATTACTGTGTAATCTAGATTATTGACTCTAGTGCAAGTGGGAGACTGAAGGAAATATGCCCTAGAGGCAATAATAAAGTTATTATTTATTTCCTTATATCATGATAAATGTTTATTATTCATGCTAGAATTGTATTAACTGGAAACATGATACATGTGTGAGTACATAGACAAACAGAGTGTCACTAGTATGCCTCTACTTGACTAGCTCGTTAATCAAAGATGGTTATGTTTCCTAGCCATAGACATGAGTTGTCATTTGATTAACGGGATCACATCATTAGGAGAATGATGTGATTGATTTGACCCATTCCGTTAGCTTAGCACTCGATCGTTTAGTATGTTGCTATTGCTTTCTTCATGACTTATACATGTTCCTATGACTATGAGATTATGCAACTCCCGTTTACCGGAGGAACACTTTGTGTGCTACCAAACATCACAACGTAACTGGGTGATTATAAAGGTGCTCTACAGGTGTCTCCAAAGGTACTTGTTGGGTTGGCGTATTTCGAGATTAGGATTTGTCACTCCGATTGTCGGAGAGGTATCTCTGGGCCCTCTCGGTAATGCACATCACTTAAGCCTTGCAAGCATTGCAACTAATGAGTTTGTTGCGAGATGATGTATTACGGAACGAGTAAAGAGACTTGCCGGTAACGAGATTGAACTAGGTATTAAGATACCGACGATCGAATCTCGGGCAAGTAACATACCGATGACAAAGGGAACAACGTATGTTGTTATGCGGTCTGACCGATAAAGATCTTCGTAGAATATGTGGGAACCAATATGGGCATCCAGGTCCCGCTATTGGTTATTGACCGCAGACGTGTCTCGGTCATGTCTACATAGTTCTCGAACCCGTAGGGTCCGCACGCTTAACGTTACGATGACAGTTATATTATGAGTTTATATGTTTTGATGTACCCAAGGTTGTTCGGAGTCCCGGATGTGATCACGGACATGACGAGGAGTCTCGAAATGGTCGAGACATAAAGATTGATATATTGGACGACTATATTCGGACACCGGAAGTGTTCCGGAGAAGTTTCGAATAAAACCGGAGTTCCGGGGGTTACCGGAACCCCCCGGGAAGCTATTGGGCCTTATGGGCCTTAGTGGAAAGGAGAGAGGGAGGCCAAGAGGTGGCGCGCGGCCCCCCTTGCCCCAATCCGAATTGGGAAAGGGAAGGGGGCGGCGGCCCCCCTTCTCCTTCCTTCTCTCCACCTCCTCCTTCCCCCCTTCTCCTAGTTGGAATAGGAAAGGGGCGGCAAACCTACTTGGAGTAGGATTTCCCCCCTTGGGCGCGCCTCCTCCCCTTGGCCGGCCCCCTCCTCCTTCCCTCCTTTATATACGGGGGCAGGGGCACCCCAGAGACACAACAATTGATCTATTGATCTCTTAGCCGTGTGCGGTGCCCCCCTCCACCATATTACACCTCGATAATATCGTAGCGGTGCTTAGGCGAAGCCCTACGTCGGTAGAACATCATCGTCGTCACCACGCCGTCGTGCTGACGAAACTCTCCCTCAACACTCGGCTGGATCGGAGTTCGAGGGACGTCATCGAGCTGAACGTGTGCTGAACTCGGAGGTGCCGTACGTCTGGTACTTGATCGGTCGGATCGTGAAGACGTACGACTACATCAACCGTGTTAACGCTTCCGCTATCGGTCTACGAGGGTACGTGGACAACACTCTCCCCTCTCGTTGCTATACATCACCATGATCTTGCGTGTACGTAGGAAATTTTTTGAAATTACTACGTTCCCCAACACGTCCACCACCAAGTCCTTGCTTCCGGTCATATGATTTGTAGCTCCACTATCGAGCAACCATGATCCCCCACCGGAAGCAAACACCTACAAGAGATCAATGCTTGGTTTTAGGTACCCATTTTGTAATGGGTCCTTTGATGTTAGTAACAAGGGTCTTAGGAACCCAAATAGACCATTCAATATACTCATGAGGAGAACCAACAAATTTGGCATAAACATGCCCATCACTAGCACGGCATAGCACATAAGAAGGATTAAAGTCGCCGGCTTTGTTGGAAGGGGTGGCATTGCCCTTCTTGACACCGCCACCCTTCGCATTGTTCTTCTTCTCCTTGGAAGCACCCTCTCCCTCCTTCACAAAAGTTTGCTTGAGAGGAGGAGGTCGTTTGGTCTTGTCATTCTTCTTCTTGTTCTTGGGCTTGGGTGCGAACCCAATCCCCTCCTTGGCCACAACTTCCTTTTGATTGCTCAAAAGGTCGTTGAGGTTCTTCTCGCCTTGTATGCATGACACAAGGCCTTTCTCAAGTTGCTCCTTCAACTTAGCATTTTCCTCAACAAGATGCACATGCTCACAACAAGGATTAGTAGCACTTGCATTATCAATTAACACCATATGAGGAAAGGTGGCTTTCTCCTTAGTTAGCTTCACTTGGAGTTGATCATGAGACTCCTTGAGGCTAGCATGAACACCCTTCAAGACTTTGTGAGCCTTGTCAAGAATGTCAAACTCCTCTTTGAGTCTAGCGAGATCAACCCAAAGCTTTGCCTTCTCGGAGTTTAGCACACGAGACACAACAAGAGCATGATCGAGATCTTTCTTTAACTTATCATGATCATCGTTGTATGACTCCTCAAGAGCCAAACGAAGACCACGCTCTTCGTCAAGAGCATTGGAAAGATCCAAAATCTCATCGGCATAGTCACGACTATGCCCCTCCATCTTAGAGATGGTGTCTTCGTGAGCCTCGATCATGTTATTGGCTTCACCAAGTTGTTCCAAGAGAGCAACGAAGTGCTTCTTGGATTTACCCTTGAGTTTACCCATAAAGGTCTGAAACTCATTTTCCTCCACATTTGTCCCCTCATGTTCATCAATGCTACCCGTCGAAGAAGGATGATTAATGATGGTAGTTTTGATGTTGGGGGTTACCTTGTTGGTGGCTTTAGCCATGAGGCACTTGGCGGCGATGTTCTCATTGGGTGAGTCGAAGAGAGACATCCGTGGAGTCATCGCAATGGCCACAGAGGCCATGGCAATCGACTCACCATCTTCATCGTCGTCATCATCCTCATTGTACTCTTCTTGTACGACTAATGCCTTGGGAGGAGTCTTCTTGGTGAAGTTGCTCTTGTTGGGGAACGACTTGGCCTTGTCCTTTCGGATGAGCTTGCCACCATTGTCTTCCCTCTTCTCGTAAGGGCACTCCGCAACAAAGTGGCTCACATTGCCACAATTGAAGCAAGTCATCACCCGTTGCTTGCCCTTTGCGCCACTTGAATTGTTCTTGTTGAAGTTTGGCCTTGAGTTCTTCTTGCTCCAAAATTGCCTTGAAGCAAGAGCCATGTGTTCATGATAGGCATACTTCGTATCTTCGAGGTTGCCCTCCTCTTCTTCCTCTTCATCCTCTTCCTCCATACTAACCTTGGCCTTTAGATCAAGGTTGGGCTTCTTTACTCTTTGAGAGCGAAGAACCGCATTGTCGGCGGTCTTGTCCAAGATGCTCATAGCAACGAACTCATCCAACACTTCACTTGAGGACAAGGTGTGGAAGTCCGGCCTTTGACGAATGATGGAGGACATGGCTTTGTGGTAGGGCATCATTGCCTTGAGGAATTTGCACTTGATCCAATTGTCATCCGTGTCTTTACTTCCATGATCTCGGAGAGAGACCGCGAGTTTGGTTACTCTCTGAAAAAGCTCACGAGGTTCTTCATCTTCTTTAATTGCAAACTCATCGGCTTCATCTTGCACCACTTCATAGTTGGAGCGTTGAATTCTTGCGCTTCCCCGATAGAGGGAAACAACTTGGAGCCAAGCATCTTTGGCCACGGTGTAGGGCCGGAGATGAGGAAGATCTTCGGGTGGGATTGCTTCTTGGATGATGAAGAGAGCATTCTCATTGAATTGATGATCCACAACTTCTCTAGGAGTGAAGTTACTTCGGTCATGCGGATAAAAACCTTCTTCAATGATTCTCCAAAGGTTAGTGTTCACATGATTTAAATGACGCTTAAACGATAGACCCAAGAATCAAAATCTACATTCTTCTCAATCTTAGGGGCCGGGCCGGCATGATTCAAATGAGTGGAAGGGAGCGGTCCACCATAGACAGGTGGAGGTTCCACATGGGCAAACATGTCGGTCCCATTTTTACCACTAGAAGAAGGAGCTTTCTCGCTAGTAGCTTCTGTTGGGAAACGTAGCAGAAATTCAAAATTTTCTACGCATCACCAAGATCAATCTATGGAGTAATCTAGCAACGAGGGGAAGGGGAGTGCATCTACATACCCTTGTAGATCGCGATGTGGAAGCGTTGCAAGAACGCGGATGAAGGAGTCGTACTCGTAGCAATTCAGATCGCGGTTGATTCCGATCTAAGCACCGAAGAACGGTGCCTCCGCGTTCAACACACGTGCAGCCCGGTGACGTCTCCCACGCCTTGATCCAGCAAGGAGAGAGGGAGAGGTTGGGGAAGACTCTGTCCAGCAGCAGCACGACGGCGTGGTGGTGATGGAGGAGCGTGGCAATCCTGCAGGGCTTCGCCAAGCACCGCGGGAGAGGAGGAGGAGGGAGAGGGGTAGGGCTGCGCCAAGAGAGAGGAAGTCTCATGTGCCTGGCAGCCCCAAAACCCCCACTATATATAGGGGAGGGGGAGGGGCTGTGCCCCATCTAGGGTTTCCCCCCAAAGGGGTGCGGCCAGCCCTAGATCCATCTAGGGGGGCGGCCAGAGGGGGGAGAGAGGGGGCGCCCCACTAGATGGGCCTTAGGCCCATCTGAGCCTAGGGTTTCCCCCCTTCCCCTTTCCCTGCGCCCTGGGCCCCTTGTGGGAGGCGCACCAGCCCACCTAGGGGCTGGTCCCTTCCCACACTTGGCCCACGCAGCCCTCTGGGGCCGGTGGCCCCACCTGGTGGACCCCCGGGACCCTCCCGGTGGTCCCGGTACGTTACCGATAGCACCCGAAACTTTTCCGGTGACCAAAACAGGACTTCCCATATATAAATCTTTACCTCTGGACCATTCCGGAACTCCTCGTGTCGTCCGGGATCTCATCCGGGACTCCGAACAACATTCGGTAACCACGTATATCTATTCCCTATAACCCTAGCGTCATCGAACCTTAAGTGTGTAGACCCTACGGGTTCGGGAACCATGCAGACATGACCGAGACGTTCTCCGGCCAATAACCAACAGCGGGATCTGGATACCCATGTTGGCTCCCACATGTTCCACGATGATCTCATCGGATGAACCACGATGTCGGGGATTCAATCAATCCCGTATACAATTCCCTTTGTCTATCGATATGTTACTTGCCCAAGATTCGATCGTCGGTATACCGATACCTTGTTCAATCTCGTTACCGGCAAGTCTCTTTACTCGTTCCATAACACATCATCCCGTGATCAACTCCTTGGTCACATTGTGCACATTATGATGATGTCCTACCGAGTGGGCCCAGAGATACCTCTCCGTTTACACGGAGTGACAAATCCCAGTCTCGATTCGTGCCAACCCAACAGACACTTTCGGAGATACCTGTAGTGCACCTTTATAGCCACCCAGTTACGTTGTGACGTTTGGTACACCCAAAGCATTCCTACGGTATCTGGGAGTTGCACAATCTCATGGTCTAAGGAAATGATACTTGACATTAGAAAAGCTCTTAGCAAACGAACTACACGATCTTGTGCTAGGCTTAGGATTGGGTCTTGTCCATCACATCATTCTCCTAATGATGTGATCCCGTTATCAACGACATCCAATGTCCATGGTCAGGAAACCGTAACCATCTATTGATCAACGAGCTAGTCAACTAGAGGCTTACTAGGGACATGGTGTTGTCTATATATCCACACATGTATCTGAGTTTCCTATCAATACAATTCTAGCATGGATAATAAACGATTATCATGAACAAGGAAATATAATAATAATAACCAATTTATTATTGCCTCTAGGGCATATTTCCAACAGTCTCCCACTTGCACTAGAGTCAATAATCTAGTTCACATCACCATGTGATTAACACTCACAGGTCACATCACCATGTGACCAACATCTAAAGAGTTTACTAGAGTCAACAATCTAGTTCACATCACTATGTGATTAACACTCAATGAGTTCTGATTTGATCATGTTATGCTTGTGAGAGAGGTTATTAGTCAACGGGTCTGAACCTTTCAGATCCATGTGTGCTTTACGAATATCTGTGTCATCTTGTGGATGCTACCACGCGCTATTTGGAGCCATTTCAAATAACTGCTCTACTATACGAATCCGGTTTGCTACTCAGAGTCATCCGGATTAGTGTCAAAGTTCGCATCGACGTAACCCTTTACGACGAACTCCTTTTCACCTCCATAATCGAGAAAATTCCTTAGTCCACTAGATACTAAGGATAAGTTCGACCGCTGTCATGTGATCCATTCCCGGATCACTATTGTACCCCTTGACCAACTCATGGCAAGGCACACTTCATGTGCGGTACATAGCATAGCATACTGTAGAGCCTATGTCTAAAGCATAGGGGACGACCTTCGTCCTTTCTCTCTCTTCTGCTGTGGTCAGGTCTTGAGTCTTACTCAATACTCACACCTTGTAACACAGCCAAGAACTCCTTCTTTGCTGATCTATTTTGAACTCTTTCAAAATCATGTCAAGGTGTGCGTTCTTTTGAAAGTATCATCAGGCGTCTTGATCTATCTCTATAGATCTTGATGCCCAATATGTAAGCAGCTTTATCCAGGTCTTCCTTTGAAAAACTCCTTTCAAACAACCCTTTATGCTTTCCAGAAATTTTACATCATTTCGGATCAACAATATGTCATTCACATATACTTATCAGAAATGTTGTAGCGCTCCCACTCACTTTATTGTAAATACAAGTTTCTAACAAACTTTGTATAAACCCAAAAACTTTGATCACTCCATCAAAGCGTATATTCTGACTCCGAGATGCTTGCTCTAGTCCATGGAAGGATTGCTGGAACTAGCATACCTTTTAGCATCCTTAGGATCGACAAAACCTTTCTGATTGTATCACATACAACCTTTCCTTACGAAAACTGGTAAGGAAACTTGTTTTGACATTCATCTGCCAGATTTCATAAATGCAGCTAATGCTAACATGATTCCGACGGACTTAAGCATCGCTACGGATGAGAAAATCTCATCGTAGTCAACTCCTTGAACTTGTGAAAATACTCTTTGCCACAAGTCGAGCTTCATAGACGGTAACATTACCGTCCACGTCCGTCTTCTTCTTAAAGATCCATTTATCTCAATGGCTTGCCGATCATCGGGCAAGTTCACCAAAGTCCATGCTTTGTTCTGATACATGGATCCTATCTCGGATTTCATGGCTTCTAACCATTTGTCGGAATATGGGCCCACCATCGCTTCTCCATGGCTCGTAGGTTCATTGTTGTCTAGCAACATGACTTCCAAGACAGGATCACGTACTACTCTAAAGTAGCACGCATCCTCCTCGTCCTACGAGGTTTGGTAGTGACTTGATCTGAAGTTTCATGATCACTATCATAAGCTTCCACTTCAATTGGGGTAGGTGCCACAGGAACAACTTCCTGTGCCCTGCTACACACTAGTTGAAGTCATGGTTCAATAACCTCATCAAGTCTCCACCATCCTCCCACTCAATTCTTTCGTGAGAAACTTTTCCTCGAGAAAGAACCCGTTTCTAGAAGCAATTACTTTTGCTTCCAGATCTGAAATAGGAGGTATACCCAACTGTTTTGGGTATTCTATGAAGATGCATTTATCCGCTTTGGGTTCGAGCTTATCAGCCTGAAACTTTTTCACATAAGCATCGCAGCCCCAAACTTTTAAGAAACGACAACTTAGGTTTCTCTAAACGGTGTCGTCTCAACGGAATTGCGTGGTGCCCTATTTAAAGTGAATGCGGTTGTCTCTAATGCCTAACCCATAAACGATAGTGGTAATTCGATAAGAGACATCATGGTATGCACCATATCCAATAGGGTGCAGTTATGATGTTCGGACACACCATCACACTGTGGTGTTCCAGGCGGTATTAATTGTGAAACACTTTCCACAATGTGTGCCAAACTCGTAACTCAGATATCTCTATGATCATATCATAGATATTTTATCCTCTTATCACGATGATCTTCAACTTCACTCTGAAATTACTTGAACCTTTCAATAATTCATACTTGTGTTTCATCAAGTAAATATTCTCAGCATCTACTCAAATCATCTGTGAAGTAAGAACATATCGATATCCACTGCGTGCCTGAGCACTCATTGGACTGCACACATCAAATATATTACTTCCAACAAGTTGCTCTCTTGTTCCATCTTACTGAAAACGAGGCCTTTCAGTCATCTTGCCCATGTGGTATGATTTGCATGTCTCAAGTGATTCAAAATCAAGTGAGTCCAAACGATCCATCTGCATGGAGTTTCTTCATGCATATATACCAATAGACATGGTTCGCATGTCTCAATCTTTTCAAAAACGAGTGAGTCTTTGGAGCTTCTTCATGCGTTATATACCAATATGACTCAAATGGCAGTGCCACAAGTATGTGGTACTATCATTACTATCTTATATCTTTTGGCATGAACATGTGTATCACTACGATCGAGATTCATTTTAGGTGCAAGACCATTGAAGGTATTATTCAAATAAACAGAGTAACCATTATTCTCCTTAAATGAATAACCGTATTGCGATAAACATAATCCAATCATGTTTATGCTCAACGCAAACACCAAATAACAATTATTTAGGTTTAACACCAATCTCGATGGTAGAGGGAGCATGCGATGCTTGATCACATCAACCTTGGAAACACTTCCAACACATATCGTCATCTCACCTTTAGCTAGTCTCCGTTTATTCCGCAGATTTTATTTCGAGTTACTAACACTTAGCAACCGAACCGGTATCTAATACCCTGGTGCTGCTAGGAGTACTAGTAAAGTACACATTCATATAATGTATATCCAATATACTTCTGTCGACCTTGCCTGCCTTCTCATCTACCAAGTATCTAGGGTAGTTCTGCTTCAGTGACCGTTCCCCTCATTACAGAAGCACTTAGTCTCGGGTTTGGGTTCAACCTTGGGATTCTTCACTAGAGCAGCAAATGATTTGCTGTTTCATGAAGTATCCCTTTTGCCCTTGCCCTTCTTGAAGCTAGTGGTTTTACTAACCATCAACAATTGATGCTCCTATTTGATTTCTACTTTCGCGGTGTCAAACATTGCGAATAGCTCAAGGGTCATCATATCTATCCCTGATATGTTATAGTTCATCACGAAGCTCTAATAGCTTGGTGGCAGTGACTATGGAGAACCATCACTATCTCATCTGGAAGATTAACTCCCACTCGATTCAAGCGATTGTGGTACTCAGACAATTTGAGCACATGCTCAACGATTGAGCTTTTCTCCCTTAGTTTGCAGGCTTAAGAAACTTGTCAGGGGTCTCATACCTCTTGACGTGGGCACTAGTCTGAAATCCCAATTTCAGTCTTCGGAACATCTCATATGTTCTGTGACATTTCAAAAACGTCTTTGGTGCCACAATTCTAAAGCGTTAGCATTACGCACTGAACTATCACGTAGTCATCAACACGTGTATGTCAGATGTTTCGCAACATCTACAGACGACGCTGAGGTTCAGCACACCGAGCGGTGCATTAAGGACATAAGCCTTCTGTGCAGCAATGAGGACAATCCTCAGTTTACGGACCCAGTCCGCATAATTGCTAGTATCAACTTTCAACTAAATTTTCTCTAGGAACATATCTTAAACAGTAGAACTAAAGCGTAAGCTATGACATAATTTGCAAAGACCTTTTGACTATGTTCATGATAATTAAGTTCATCTGATTATTTAATGAACTCCCACTCAGATAGACATCCCTCTAGTCATCTAAGTGATACATGATCCGAGTCAAACTAGGCCGTGTCCGATCATCACGTGAGACGGACTAGTCATCATCGGTGAACATCTCCATGTTGATCGCATCTACTATACGACTCATGTTCGACCTTTCGATCTCTTGTGTTCCGAGGCCATGTATGTACATGCTAGGCTCGTCAAGTCAACCTAAGTGTTTCGCATGTGTTCTGAGGCCATGTCTGTACATGCTAGGCTCTTCAACACCCGTTGTATTCGAACGTTAGAATCTATCACACCCGATCATCACATGGTGCTTCGAAACAACGAACCTTCGCAATGGTGCACAGTTAGGGGGAACACGTCTCTTGAAATTTTAGTGAGGGATCATCTTATTTATGCTACCGTCGTTCTAAGCAAATAAGATGTAAACATGACAAACATCACATGCAAATCATAAAGTGACGTGATATGGCCAATATCATCTTGCGCCTTTGATCTCCATCTTCGAGGCGCGGCATGATCACCTTCGTCACCGGCATGACACCATGATCTCCATCATCATGATCTCCATCATTGTGTCTTCATGAAGTTGTCTCGCCAACTATTACTTCTACTACTATGGCTAACGGTTAGCAATAAAGTAAAGTAATTACATGGCGTTTTTCATTGACACGCAGGTCATACAATAAATTAAGACAACTCCTATGGCTCCTGCCGGTTGTCATACTCATCGACGTGCAAGTCGTGATTCCTATTACAAGAACATGATCAATCTCATACATCACATATATCATTCATCACATCCTTTTGGCCATATCACATCACATAGCATACCCTGCAAAAACAAGTTAGACGTCCTCTAATTGTTGTTGCATGTTTTACGTGGCTGCTATGGGATTCTAGCAAGAACGTTTCTTACCTACGCAAAAGCCACAACGTGATATGCCAATTTCTATTTACCCTTCATAAGGACCCTTTTCATCGAATCCGATCCGACTAAAGTGGGAGAGACAGACACCCGCTAGCCACCTTATGCAACTAGTGCATGTCAGTCGGTGGAACCTGTCTCACGTAAGTGTACGTGTAAGGTCGGTCCGGGCCGCTTCATCCCACGATGCCGCCGAATCAAGATAAGACTAGTAACGGCAAGTAAATTGACAAAATCGACGCCCACAACTACTTTGTGTTCTACTCGTGCATAGAAACTACGCATAGACCTAGCTCATGATGCCACTGTTGGGAAACGTAGCAGAAATTCAAAATTTTCTACGCATCACCAAGATCAATCTATGGAGTAATCTAGCAACGAGGGGAAGGGGAGTGCATCTACATACCCTTGTAGATCGCGATGCGGAAGCGTTGCAAGAACGCGGATGAAGGAGTCGTACTCGTAGCGATTCAGATCGCGGTTGATTCCGCTCTAAGCACCGAAGAACAGTGCCTCCGCGTTCAACACACGTGCAGCCCGGGGACGTCTCCCACGCCTTGATCCAGCAAGGAGAGAGGGAGAGGTTGGGGAAGACTCCGTCCAGCAGCAGCACGACGGCGTGGTGGTGATGGAGGAGCGTGGCAATCCTGCAGGGCTTCGCCAAGCACCGCGGGAGAGGAGGAGGAGGGAGAGGGGTAGGGCTGCGCCAAGAGAGAGGAAGTCTCATGTGCATGGCAGCCCCAAAAACCCCACTATATATAGGGAGGGGGAGGGGCTGTGCCCCATCTAGGGTTTCCCCCCAAAGGGGTGCGGCCAGCCCTAGATCCATCTAGGGGGGCGGCCAGAGGGGGGAGAGAGGGGGGCGCCCCACTAGATGGGCCTTAGGCCCATTTGAGCCTAGGGTTTCCCCCCTTCCCCTTTCCCTGCGCCCTGGGCCCCTTGTGGGAGGCGCACCAGCCCACCTAGGGGCTGGTCCCTTCCCACACTTGGCCCACGCAGCCCTCTGGGGCCGGTGGCCCCACCTGTTGGACCCCCGGGACCCTCCCGGTGGTCCCGGTACGTTACCGATAGCACCCGAAACTTTTCCGGTGACCAAAACAGGACTTCCCATATATAAATCTTTACCTCCAGACCATTCCGGAACTCCTCATGACGTCCGGGATCTCATCCGGGACTCCGAACAACATTCAGTAACCACGTATATCTATTCCCTATAACCCTAGCGTCATCGAACCTTAAGTGTGTAGACCCTACGGGTTCGGGAACCATGCAGACATGACCGAGACGTTCTCCGGCCAATAACCAACAGCGGGATCTGGATACCCATGTTGGCTCCCACATGTTCCACGATGATCTCATCGGATGAACCACGATGTCGGGGATTCAATCAATCCCGTATACAATTCCCTTTGTCTATCGGTATGTTACTTGCCCGAGATTCGATCGTCGGTATACCGATACCTTGTTCAATCTCGTTACCGGCAAGTCTCTTTACTCGTTCCGTAACACATCATCCCGTGATCAACTCCTTGGTCACATTGTGCACATTATGATGATGTCCTACCGAGTGGGCCCAGAGATACCTCTCCATTTACACGGAGTGACAAATCCCAGTCTCGATTCGTGCCAACCCAACAGACACTTTCGGAGATACCTGTAGTGCACCTTTAAAGCCACCCAGTTACGTTGTGACGTTTGGTACACCCAAAGCATTCCTACGGTATCCGGGAGTTGCACAATCTCATGGTCTAAGGAAATGATACTTGACATTAGAAAAGCTCTTAGCAAACGAACTACACGATCTTGTGCTAGGCTTAGGATTGGGTCTTGTCCATCACATCATTCTCCTAATGATGTGATCCCGTTATCAACGACATCCAATGTCCATGGTCAGGAAACCGTAACCATCTATTGATCAACGAGCTAGTCAACTAGAGGCTTACTAGGGACATGGTGTTGTCTATGTATCCACACATGTATCTGAGTTTCCTATCAATACAATTCTAGCATGGATAATAAACGATTATCATGAACAAGGAAATATAATAATAATAACCAATTTATTATTGCCTCTAGGGCATATTTCCAACAGCTTCCCCCTTGTCGGAGGTAGCATCTGTCACCTTGTTAGCGGGATCACCCACTTTCAACGGTGCGGTGGAAAGTTTAAGCCCTTCTAAGAATTTATTAAACATGCTTTCAACCACGGTCGTCATGGAGGTTTTCAATGTGTCCAACGCCACATTGAATTCCTCATGAGAGACCACGGTACCCCCATCTCCCGTAGACGAGACCGGATTCACACCGGAGTGCTCCTCCACACCGTCTACGACGTCAACCATATTCTTCGGACGGTAAAGTCCTTAATAAAGAGACGAGGCTCTGATACCAATTGAAAGGATCGATATGGTTGACTAGAGGGGGGTGAATAGGCAACTAACAATTTTTAGCTTTTCTTTACCAATTTAAACTTTGCATCAAAGTAGGTTCTCTAGATATGCAACTAGGTGAGCAACCTATATGATGCAACAACAACAAGCGCACAAGCAAGAAAGGGATACAACACAATATAAGTGTGCACAAGTAAAGGTAAGAAATAACCAAGAGTGGAGCCGGTGGAGACAAGGATGTGTTACCGAAGTTCCTTCCTTTTGAGGGGAAGTACGTCTCCATTACAGCGGTGTGCAGGCACAATGCTCCCCAAGAAGCCACTAGGGCCACCGTATTCTCCTCACACCCTCACACAATGCGAGATGCCGTGATTCCACTATTTGTGCCCTTGAAGGCGGCGACCGAACCTTTACAAACAAGGTTGGGGCAATCTCCACAACTTAATTGGAGGCTCCCAACAACACCACGAAGCTTCACCACAATGGACTATGGCTCCGCGGTGACCTCAACCGTCTAGGGTGCTCACACACCCAAGAGTAACAAGATCCTCTAGGGATTAGTGGGGGGAATCAAATTTCTCTTGGTGGAAGTGTAGATCGGGGCCTTCTCAACCATTCCCGAGCAAATCAACAAGTTTGATTGGCTAGGGAGAGAGATCGGGCGAAAATGGAGCTTGGAGCAACAATGGAGCTTTTTGGGGGAAGACGTAGGTCAACTTTGGGGAAGAAGACCCCCTTTTATAGTGGGGGGATCAATCCAACCGTTACCCCCCACTTCAGCCCCGCAGAGAGCGGTACTACCGCTTGGCCAACGGTACTACCGCTCCCCCTCGCGGTACTGCCGCTGGACCCAGAGCGGTACTACCGCGGTGGTCAGGGCGGTACTACCGCACACGAGCGGTACTACTGCCCCCACTGCCGCGGCTAGTACTGTAAAACCCGACACGGAAAAAGACCCCTCGAATCGAGGCGGTACTAGCACGAAGCCACATCGGTACTACGGCTGGGGGCTACAGCGGTACTACCGCTGTGGAGCGGTACTGCCGCTTGTAGCACCCAAGCGGTACTACCGCTCCGGCCCGCGGTACTACCGCTGGGACCAGAGAGGGCACACTGAGAGAGGGGAACGAGCTCATCAACGAAGCGGAAAGGCTTGGAGGGTGTGCAAAGGAAGTGTACGTGATGCTTCCACCCTAGCCTTTCCAAAGCGGACCTCCTCTTGATAGTACGGTGATCCCTACGAAACTAGTCCACCAAACTAATTCGAAAGTACTACACCGTCTTCGCTTCAAACTCCGAGGGGAGGGAATCGTCTCGTGCCAAAGGATGAATCTCTGAAAAACCCAATGCACACGATTAGTCCGCAAAAGCATCGTCATCAATCACCAAAACATCTAAGGGACACAAATGCCCTTACAGCAGTGCCCGAAGGTGGATCCCCAACCGTCCGGGATTCTGGGGCCAATAATAAAGGCCTCGGACTATCTGGCTTGCCGCCGCCGACGATTCCGGAGACGGGTGAAGGAATTCCTTCAAAGGATGACTATGCTCCTAGAGCGGCTTTCGGAGACCCAGCGGCTCCGGACATATTACGGGACATGTTGCGAAACGCATCTGTCTCGGGGGGAACATCATACCTTGATGGGTACAGTGGTTGAGAAGATTTTGTCCGCGAAGAGCGGATTAAATGAAGCCTTCATGAGCCTGCTAAAAGGCTTCGAGGTTTGTGATATAATGTTTTCAACTATGTTTTATTTGCAAAGATGCACCTGTGTATAGGTAGTAGCCCCTGAGACTCGGGTTGGCTTCCAATGGGAAGCGAACGGAGGATCAAAAAGAATTACTCAAGGACTGATATGATGAATTTGAACGCAGGCTGTTTCCCCCTTAGCTACTTCCCAGACTATGGATATTGCCGAGCTGCAGCGGAAGCTTGATGTAGCAGGGGATGACCTTGCGTTAATCAATATGCATCTTGACGAGTCGCAAGGTATGTATTCGGGGCAATCCCCATACATTTTTGTGGTATAAGCATGATGCTAAAATCTAGATGCTGTAATATGCATGGCTGTAGATGGTGCTGCCGCTGTTGAAGTTCTCCGAGAGGAGCTGGCCCGGGCAAGGAGCAGGCCCGGTGTAGCAATGCGGCTGCCGAAAAGGCATCGGCTGAGTTAAAAGCCGAACAAGCTGCACGGTGCCAAGACGAGGAGAAGATATCCATGATGGCGCTTGAACTGAAAAATGCTACTGGCCGCTGTGAATTTCTGGAGAAGGAGAATGAAGCCAAAACGGCTGAACTTGACAAGGCATTACAAGAGGCGAGAGAAGCGCGGTCGGAATCCAGAGCAGCCCGTGAGGAGATCCGGCAAGCTAGGGAGATTGCGGCTGGTAAGCCCTTTCTCCTACAGACTAAGTTCGGCGATCCGAACTATGCTCAGCTTGACCGAGTGTGGAGTTCTCCGGATGAGTTTTTAGACTTGTCGAAGAGTTCTTCCGATGCGGCGCAGTATTATCAAGCGCGAGAGGGGTACGCAACGGAGAAGCTTTTCTGGTCACAGTTTGGCGCTTCAAAGCGCCCTCTGTTGCTGAATGAACAGATGTCCCAATGGGCCGAGCTTCATAGGATATCCGGCGCTGCCATGAAGAACGGCATAATCCGGTTGTGAGCAACCGAGCCTGTTCCGAATAGCTACTTCGGTTTGGTGCAAAGGCTTGTTGACGCGGTGCCGCGTATCGACGCTGTGAAGCGGTCGACATGCATTGAGGGTGCACGGATGGCCTTTGCCCGAGTCAAGACATTCTGGGGGAAGATGAAGGCCATCGATGTTGCGGCGAAGAGTCCACCCAAGGGCAAGGACTGTCCTGAAGCGGAGCATTATTTTGAAGACGTCCTAGAGGCTGCCCGCTTGATAGAGGGTCAGTGCTCGAAAGACATAATGTTCGAGTGAGGTGTATGAGAATTGTAAAAGACAATTTTATAGTTAATCTATTTTTATGTTTTGCTCGAAAGCTTGTATTCCTCCTGTGCGGCCGTTTTAGTATAATCTGAAAGTTTTCTAGTCGTCGGCTTTAGCCCCCTCATAGGAAGTACGGGGGTGTTCGGAAAAACATTTAATCACTCTTTATCCAACGTCTTGGTCCATGAAGGAGGTGATAATGCGGCGAACCAGGCAATAGGACTATAGGGTGTTAACACTTTCACTTAGCCTTAGGAGTTTTATGGTGGGGCTACGACATAGCCCCTGGTATATATGCGGCGTATTATAATATGATGCCTTACATATTTGATCTGAAAAAGATCCCTCGTGTGACACGGAGAATTGCTAAAGATTCCAATAAGTGGTCAAGTGGTTGACCAGCTCTCGCCGCATCATGACAGTCAGTTTTCGGCTTTCTCTACTGAGGTACTTGACCAGATGAACCGGAAGCACAATCGCAGTAGTTCTCCCTTTACTACCCTAGCCGATGGAGCGGAACGTAGGGTAGCAAGCACAGGAGCCGGGCAACCCAACTATTGACCCAAGACAATGATTCGGAGCTTATGCATATAAGGCCAAACTTGCGACGCCGAAGTACGCTATAGAGCTGTTCGGGCTTTTTGCTGGCAACTCATTTGTTCCCATACCGAGCCCTTGGCCAAGGTACATCTGTGAAACAACCATAGGGGCCATATTCATTGGCGAAACAACACGAATGATTAATTCGGATACTGTTTACTGGGAACTAAGCGATATGCCGGTGATTACTTTATATATATAAAGGCCACAACCCCGGCTATTTGACATGCTCAGGGTCGCAGGCGGAGGAAGAGGCATATTACAGGCTCGAAATAACGAGTGCGGTCTACAAAAGTTACTTTGGACCTCCTTTCGCACGTCTGCGCCGCCTGTCCTCGGCGAGGGGAATCCTTGATGGAAGTAGCCCCTTAGGTGAGTGTACGGATCCGAACTCCGGTAGAGTCAGTTTTAGATATTTTGCCCTGTTCGTCACCTATTTTTAAGAGATGGTGAAGGAAGAAATAAAAAGAAAATAGATAAAAAGTGTTACGGGAATGCTTGCAGGCTTGTCCGTAGTGTGCTTCCACCAATGCCCATGGTATCTTGAGTGCGTAGTGATGTATGCGTGGTACAAATTTTGCAGGTGTACGAGGTGGGCGGCGGAAGCCGGACTGCTATTTTCGCTCTGGCAGTAATCGATCCTCGGGTGGAGATTGCTTCTGACTCCCGGTATTTCGTTGGTGAACCTCTCCGTCGTCCCTGTCGCCTGGCGGCGTCCTCCCCTTTTGTTCGGCATTGAGCTTGCCAGGCTGCATAAAGACCCAGCAGTTTCTGTTAGTATGATTAGCTGGTTTATCAGGGTGGCCGTGAAATTGGGGAGGGTCGGTCCAATATCCTATCTAGGTTGGATGGTTCGTCTCGGTTTGCTTTGAATGGCTTCTTCCATTGACCGGGCTTGGGATTGCTGAATCCGGCGTTGACCGTTGTGTCGCGTGATCTTTCATTATCATTGCGACTGTTGTGTTTGCTTCGTCGTGGCTTGCCGTTGCCGTCTCGGATTTCAGAAGTGCCCGGGTCGCTGGCGCTGTTGCTTCTACGAGCGAGCCAGCTGTCTTCTCCCGCGCAAAAGCGGGTCATTAGAGCAGTAAGGGTTGTCATGGATTTAGGTCCTTCTTGGCCGAGGTGGCGTGCAAGCCATTCGTCCCGGACGGTGTGTCTGAAGGCTGCGAGGGCTTCCGCGTCCGGACAGTCGACGATTTGGTTCTTTTTGACTAAGAACCGAGTCCAGAGCTTCCTGGCTGACTCTCCGGGCTGCTGGACAATGTGACTTAAGTCATCGGCATCCGGTGGCCGGACATATGTAACTTGGAAGTTGTCAAGGAAGGCTTCTTCCAAGTCTTCCCAGCTGCCTATGGAATTTTCAGGCAGGCTGTTTAACCAGTGCCGAGCTGGCCCTTTTAGCTTTAGTGGGAGGTATTTAATGGCGTGGAGGTCATCTCCATGGGCCATGTGGATGTGGAGGATAAAATCTTCTATCCATACCACGGGATCGGTTGTGTCGTCGTATGATTCAATATTGACGGGTTTGAATCCTTCGGGGAACTCATGATCCATTACTTCATCAGTGAAGCAAAGAGGGTGTGCGGCGCCTCTATGTAGGGCCACACTGCTACGGCCTTAGCGGCCCAACCAAAAGCTACCCGAACCGTAGATTGCTACCTCAGTTCGATGACGAGGCGTTGGAGCCCGTACCATCATCACACAATGTGGCAGGTCGTCGACAACCCTGTCCGGATAGAGGCGCAACTCAAGCCGAACACCAGACCGCCCCACCTCGCCGTAAAGGCAAGAATAACACAACTCATGGTTGTACAGACGACCTTCGACGGGACTTGGATAGTAGAGCAGGACACGCAAGATCGATCTAGCCTCGACACGCGACGATGGCTACCTATTCAGACGTGACAAACCTAGCCACGGCCGAGCCGAAAACCGCAAATGGACTCCTTTGGAGTTATGTCTTCTTCGGCGGCCAGGACTTCGGTCCATCTATCGTTAAGTAGGTCTTGGTCAGCTTGAAGCTGCTGCTGCTTCTTTTTCAGGCTCCTTGCAGTGGCTCTTAGCCTGCGCTTGAAGCACTCCTGCTCGAGGGGTTCTTCGGGTACGATGAAGTCTTCGTCGCCGAGGCTTACCTCATCTTCGGAGAGCAGAAGGTAGTTATCGCCCTCCGAATTGTCGCTGGGCAGGGCCTGTTCATCGGGGCTGGCTTGCCCGTTTTCTTGTTCCTCCTGTTCGGATCTTGCTCCAACAGGGTCTTCATTGTTTTCGGCGTCGTCCGGAGTACTATTTTCTCTGGTGCCAGCGTTGCTGTGATGTGACTTAGAGCGGCGTTTAGGGCGCCGGTACTTAAACTGTGTCTCAGGAGGTTTATTCTCAACTGGATCTTCTTTGTCATCATCGCTAGCTTTTTTAGGTGTATCAACCATGTACACGTCGTACGAAGAGGTGGCCGTCCCACGTCCCGTGAATGGCGGGTCTTGGCCTTGCTCCTTGTCGACATCATCGTCTATACCGTCGATGTCTTCGGAGCCATAATCAAGCGTGTCGGTTGAGTCCTCGATAGTGGCTATGAAGTGGGTGGCGGGTGGGAAGCGAAATTCTCCATTATCATCCCCTAGCTCGAACCGGACATAGTTCGGCTGTGAGTCCCCCGCCAAGGACAGGCCTTTAATGAATTTAGCACATTGCCTAGGGGCGGGTGTTGGAAGATGTCTGCGGCACCGA
The DNA here is from genome assembly GCF_002575655.3 of Aegilops tauschii subsp. strangulata. NCBI lineage: Eukaryota > Viridiplantae > Streptophyta > Magnoliopsida > Poales > Poaceae > Aegilops > Aegilops tauschii. The sequence goes on along the minus strand of NC_053037.3, from coordinate 17,642,473 downwards.
ATTCGAAAATCGGTAACCGATCCAGCTCGGTGTCTGCAGACGTACGTGGCTCGGCACTTATAGCCGGAGACGAGTCCGGAGTTCCGTTGACGCGAGTATTACAAGGTGTCGAGTCTGTGGCCTCAGATGGCGCAATCCAACCGATCAAGTACCGAACGCACGACACCTCCGCGATCTGCACACGTTCAGCTCAGTGACGTCCCTCGAACTCTAGATCCAGCTGAGGCCGAGGGAGAGTTCCGTCAGCACGATGGCGTCGTGACGGTGATGATGAAGTTACCGGTGCAGGGCTTCACCTAAGCACTACGACGTATGGCCGAGGTGTTAACTGTGGAGGGGGGCGTCGCACACGGCTAGGAACAATTGATGTGTGTTCTAGGGGTGCCCTCCCCACGTATATATAAAGGAGGGAGAGGGAGGGAGGCAGCCTAGGGCGCGCCCAAGTAGGAGGAATCCTACTTGGGCCCCTAGTCCAATTCCCCCCCCCCCCTTACCATATTTGGACAAGGGGGAAAGGAAGGAAGGGGGAGGGGAAGGAAGTAGGAGTCCTACTTCATACTTTCCTTTTCCTCCTCTCCTTTCCCTTTCTCCCCACGTGGCTGGCCCTATAGGGGGCGCACCAGCCCCTTGTGGGCTGGTGTGTTCCCTTACTTGGCCCATAAAGCCCATATCTTTGCTGGGGGTTGCCCGGAACCCCTTCCGGTGACCCGGTATCACCCGGAACACTTCTGGTGTCCGAATATAGCCTTCCAATATATGAATCTTTACCTCTCAACCATTTCGAGACTCCTCGTCATGTCCGTGATCTCATCCGAGACTCCGAACAAACTTCGGTCATCAAATCACATAACTCATAATACAAATCGTCATCGAACGTTAAGCGTGCGGACCCTACGGGTTCGAGAACTATGTAGACATGACCGAGACACATCTCCGGTCAATAACCAATAGCGGAACCTGGATGCTCATATTGGCTCCTACATATTTTACAAAGATCTTTATCGGTCAAACCGCACAACAACATACGTTGTTCCCATTGTCATTGGTATGTTACTTGCCCGAAATTCGATTGTCGGTATCCTCATACCTAGTTCAATCTCGTTACTGGCAAGTCTCTTTATTCGTTCCGTAATGCATCATCCCGTAACTAACTCATTAGTCACATTGCTTGCAAGGCTTATAGTGATGTGCATTACTGAGAGGGCCCAGAGATACCTCTCTGATACACAGAGTGACAAATCCTAATCTCGATCTATGCCAACCCAACAAACACCTTCTGAGACACCTGTAGAGCATCTTTATAATCACCCAGTTACGTTGTGATGTTTGATAGCACACAAGGTGTTCCTCCGATATTCGGGAGTTGCATAATCTCATAGTCAGAGGAACATGTATAAGTCATGAAGAAAGCAATAGCAATAAAACTTAACGATCATAACGCTAAGCTAACAGATGGGTATTGTCCATCACATCATTCTCCTAATGATGTGACCCCGTTCATCAAATGACAACACATGTCTATGGTTAGGAAACATAGCCATCTTTGATAAACGAGCTAGTCAAGTAGAGGCATACTAGGGACACTTATGTTTTGTCTATGTATTCACACATGTACTAAGTTTCCGGTTAATACAATTCTAGCATGAATAATAAACATTTATCATGAAATAAGGAAATAAATAATAACTTTATTATTGCCTCTAGGGCATATTTCCTTCACAGGGGAGGGAAGACAGAGGTAGTGCGAGTCTCCGCTGCTACAGCGGACCGGCCAACGGTAGCGGCAAGGGAGGAGAGCGGAGGAGGTGGTTGAGTTGGCGGCATAGGTCGCCCCGTGAGCCGTAGGAGCAACACACAAGACATGTTTTTCATCCCACTGCCACGTATTTAGTCAACTGCAACATGCACGAGACTTTCTGTCCGACATGATCACAATCGAGCCAACCAGGATTATAATCAACTCATGGGTGGGTTCAGAGTTGAAGAGTTCATCATATTTTTTAAACTCATCGTAAAACAAATCCTTCGTACACCAGAAACTCAATAAGTCTATGAAACTACTCCCTGTGCCACTCCTTCCTAGAAAGCCTAGCGAGCCGCCACCTCTCACTTTCCACTCTTCCCGGTCATGGCTTCCAAAGGCGTCCCCTGGCAAGCCACACAGTGTCAATCAGAGGACGCCGAAAATCCGGGCGGCAGCCCAGGGTAGAGATGGCGGCGCCAGCTCTAAGCTGCTTAGAACAGTGGCGAGTGGCGTGATAGCGCGACAACAAGCCCTAATCTGCTCCCACCCACGCCACTTGGGAAAACAACGAAAGTAGGTGAGTCACGTTGGGATCCAGATGGTGAGTCATCGACTCATCGTGGGTTAGTAGCATGCTCTTAGGCAGTTTCAATGCCAATTTGCATATTTTGGGTGATTATCCATGATCTCGACTCTCTAGATTGATCAAGCAATGTCCACATGCATGTGTCGTGCCCTTGTTAAAGGTATAGACTGATCTAAGAGCATATCCAACCACGGTTGGCTAATTGGCCCCCTGTATGTCCACAGACGCCTCTGCGGACAGCATGGGTCATCCCTCATTTGGCCTTGTCTGCAGCCGTCCCCTCATTTCTCAACCCTAAAATCCATGCAACGTTGATCACGTACAAACGGAAATCATACACAAATTTAGAGGAGTTTGTCATACATTGCGTCGGACAACCAAAAGGGACGACCATTTAATCACATAGTTCGCCACTAGATTCATCTACTACAAACATATACTACAAATTTTACTAGGAAAGGAGAAGACTCACTACTTTACCTTGCCCTTCCCCATGTCGTCTCCGGTCGGTGGTAGACCATGGCGAAGATCTCGTAGGGGTCATCGTCCAGGGGGGTCGTCGGAGGAGCTGGTGACAGACAAGGATGAGAAGGAGCAAGTGAGCTAGGCGAGGCGGCGGGCGGTGTAGGCCTACTCTACGGTCAGGTGATGAGCAATGGTGGCGGCTTGTTGTCCCCGGCCTTTTGATTGGCGCTCTGAGCAGCCCGCTCCTCGAACCCTGGGAGCCTCCACGGGCTTGGAGGACACGACACAAGCACCCAGTGCCGCCCACGAGTGCGGGCTTGCAGTGAGACACCGAAGTTGCACAAGGGTCGTCAGGGGCGGAGGGCAACACAAAGGGAAAGCTCCTTATCTGATGGTGCACAGCTCGAACCTCTGCCGCGAGAGCATCCCAATCAATGGGGTCGGGTTTAGATCCTGATCCACTGCAGGAGCCATCCATGGTGGTGCGGGACAGCGGGGACTAGACATGACTGGAGCGAAGGAGATGGGACTGCACTGGAAGGGAGCGTAGCAGTTTAGATTGAGGGCTAGGGTTTGCTCCGGGTAGGGATGATGTGGGGTTGGGGTTAAGTGGGCCATCCTTGGTCGGTCCAACGTGCCGGACGCATCCGGGTGTGCCCGAACTGCACCAAATCCGCTCCGTGTATTGGCTGCGTTTGTGGGGTGTCGGACAGCTCGAACATTTGGGCTCGGTTTGACGGTCTGATTGGGTGTGGTTTTTCGGATCGGGCACTGCCCGGACTGTCCGCCTAGACGAATGGGGGACAGTAGTGGGGGTTGGTTGGTTGGAGATGCTCTTAATCCCCTATCATCTCCTTCCAGCCATCAAACTTATGAATTGTAGGTTTGGCGGCTTCAACTTTTGAACAAGTTTAGAGAAATAAAACTCCCTCCATCCATATATATATGGCGTAATGTGTTTTTTGCGGCTCACTTTGAATACATGTTAGAGGAATAATATATGACATGCAAGTTACAGAAAGCACACTGTCAAAGGAGCTTCTAATGATATATTTTCACATTATACATCTCATATATTATTAATCTTATGAACAGTTAAAGCCAACCTCGAAAAATGTATAGGCCATATATATGGAGGGAGGGAGTATAAAAAGTATAAATAAATAAAAAGAGTGAACATAAGAAAGAACCATGAAAACGGAAACAAGAAAGGTAAAGAAAAAGAGGAAGGAGAAAATACACACATCAACGAATTAAAACCAGCAGAGACTTGAAGAAAGACGACGAAATCCACTCATACATTTAGAAACTGCCCCAATAGGCTGCGTCTGTCCCTTGTGGGCTGCGGGCTAGCAGTCGTGCACCGTTGCTAGGCTGGCTCACTCGCTAGCTCGCGCGTCTATTTTTTTTGCAGATTTCTCTTCAACTGTGTTGTTCATTGAAAAACCGGTGGCCTGTTTTTTTGAATAAAAATCTTTCACAGACTTTTGGAAAAGTTCATGGATTTGAAAAACAGCATTGTTTTCAAAAAAAATGTATATTTAAGAAAAGTTCAACAATTTTGAGAAAAAGTTCACAAATTTTGAGAAATACATCAAGGATTCGAAAAAAGTTCATCAAATTATGATAACACAAGTTCATGAATTCAAAAATGGTTTGCGAAGGCTTACGAAATTGAAAAAAAAAATCATCAATTTTGATAATAAAAAGTGCACAAAACTGAATTTTTTATTGATTTTGGAAAAAATCATGGATTTTCTAAAAAAGTTCGCGAATCCGAAAAAACTTCATCACTTTTGAGAAAACGTTCAATGGATATTATAAAAGGTTCATGAATTTGAAAAAGTTTATCGATTTTGATAAAAAAAAACATCACAAATTTGAACGGAAGAAAAAGAAAACATGAATAGAGAAAAAAGGAAAAGGAAAAACAAAAGGAGGAAAGAGGAAAGAAAAAAATATGTAAGCAATCATACAAGTTGTGGTGTCTAGTTGGTTGTTACGGCTTACACTGATCGAGCAGGTTGCGGTTTTGAATCACACAACGGGTTGACATTTTTGCAGTGCAGAAAAGAAAAAGGGTAAGCGGGCCGTTTTCTTCAGTTTTCCGTTTTTCTTTGTTTTTTTAACAGGTTTTCTTCATTATGCTTTGGTTTTCTTAAGTTTTTTCTTGGTTTTCATCGTTTTCTATATGTTTCTTTCTCGTTTTTCATCATTTTTTTCCACAAATTTCTAATGTTTCTTTTGGTTTTCATTATACATTTTTCGTATACGTCAAGAACGTTTTTCTAATAGCATTTTTTAAATACAAGTTTAATATTTTCTTAGTACACACTCAATATTTTTATATTCACATTTTCAACATTTTTCAAATACAATATTAAATTTTTAATAGGGTTTCAACCTTTTTTCTATACACATTTTAAACAGTTTTCAAATGCTTTGATTAACATCTATAAAATACAAGTTTACCATTTTTTCATTACTTTGTCAACATTTTTCCTATACACATTTAACATTCTTTTGCAAATGCTTGATTTACATTTTTTTAATACAAGATCAACAATTTATTAATACATGGTCAACTTTTTTTCTATCCACATTTAACATTCTTCAAATGCTTGATTTTTCTTCCAAATGCAAGGTTAATATTTTTCAAATGCAAGATTCATATTTTTGTAAACATGTTCAACCTTTTTCCTATACATATTTAATATTTTCAAATGCTTGCTAATTTTGTTAAATACTTTATTAATATTCTATAAATACATGATCAAAATTTTCACACATTGTATATTGTTTTGTAGACATTTTTCGTATACACGAGAAAGATTTTCTGTATACACATTTACCAATTACTAAATGCTTGGTTAACATTTTTATTCAATTTTAAAGGAAAATGTTGTATGTAATATATTTTATTTATATCATTTCTAAACATAAATACAATAAAATAATAAAGCAAAAAAGAAACGAGCAAAAAAAACGAGGCTGTGGCCTCCAGCGAACCTGGCCCAGCGGCCAGCCCATGTTGTCTCTCTCTATTATCGTTTTATAGGGGTTTCAGCCGGTTTTTTTATGTAATTGTTCTTTTTTCTTATTTTCTCGTCCCTTTATTTTTTTTTCAAAAAAATTGTCAACATTTTTCAACCCATATTTGTTTGCAAATTCATGTTTTTTTTAGATTCAAAAGATTTGTCGAATTCGCCGTTTTTTTCAATTCCTGAACATTTTTCAACTTCAGGATTTTTTCGAAATCATGGACATTTATTGAAGTCGGTACGCTTTAAAATCATGATCCTTTTAGAAAATTATGAACATTTTTTAACTTGTGCTCTTTCCAAATTCGTGAGTTTTATATATTCAAATATTATTTTAAAATCGTTATTAAATTATCGAAGGTTCTTTCAATACACAAGCGTTTTTTTATTTGTGAACTTCTTATGAATTCACAGCCATCATTTGTATTGTTGAACATATTTTTTTGATTTCGTGAATATTTTTGTGTTCGGTGATTTTGTTTAAATGTCAAAACATGTTTTGATCTCACAAACATTTTATCAAATTCGCAAACATTTTTAAAGCTGTGTACACTTTTATAGTTCTAAAAAATTGGATGCAAGTATTTTTCATGGACAGGGGAGCAACAATAGGAAAAGGCAAGCATAAAAACATTGCAAATGACTAATTAGGGCATAACATTAGCGCACGGCGAACGTTTAGCTGATTTTAGTTTATTTTACCATATACTTTTGTCTCCTTAAGCGTGTGCGCAGGCGCCGGACAATGGAGATGCTCTAAGGGTATCTACAACGTCGGACGTTTAGGGAGGTGCCAGGATCGATTTCCTACCAATTTTCCCATTGAGTGGCAGTTAGGCCCAGTAATCCAGGAATCGGACGCTGCTGCATCGGCGCAAAGGCAGGCATCGAACGCCTAGCCCTTCTCTCCCGCAAGAGGCGCACATGCTGTTTAAAGTAACATTTATTTTTTTCATCCATAAGCGTTGTAGATGCCCTAAGACGCTACTCCTGAGTGAGTGAAGGTGCATAAATGGATCAACAATAGGCCGTCATTGTGGGCTAATCTTTTATCTAGAGATGGGGTGGCCTAAAATAAAACATGATAAGCATATTGCCATTTGTGGTCAATTTTAAGATTGGGAACGGTACTATTTCTCTACTCACTATGTTAAAAAATATACGCAAATGTTAACGCCCACACGTGTGGCACGAAGCAACATGGCCCAAACGCCTTCTGTACCATTTATTTTGCCAAATCAAAACAGATGACATCATCGGGAATCTTTTTGGTTTTCGGTTTAAAAATGTTTTATCCCTTAATTAAAAATCCAACTAAAAATCAGTTTTCACCATTAAATCCGTCTCGACGAGATCTTCAAAACTAGATCCCATGTTGATATGTTTCGACGAAAAATTTGTTTGGCCAAAAGTTGCCATGATGTTTACATTGTAGTTACCATAGTGTTACACTAAAGTTGTCATGTGGCAATTTTAGTTTGTAGAGCATGGCAATTTTAGTATTTTGACGATGGAAATTATTTTTTCTATGAACCATGTTAATTTTAAGTGCATGTATTATGAAAAATTTAGTTTAAGGTTCATGGCAAGTCTATTTTCTTAATTCCCTGTTTTATAATATGTCAAAATTTACTTTTAAATGTAAAAAAAATATCTGAAATATATCATGACAACTTCAGTGTAAACATCATGGCAATTCATGTGCAATAGACATGATAACTTTTAAAAGTCGTCGAAACATATTGATATGAGATCTAGTTTCGAAGATCTCGTCGCGATGGATTTAATGGTGAAAACGGATCTTCAATCGAATTTTTCATTAAAGAGATAAAACGGTTTAAAAACTGAAAATCTAAAAAGATTTTCCATGCATTCATGCGGTGACGTGGCGTAGTCTGTGTGTTATAAGGCGTGTGGGCGGGTGTCGCTTCCACCACACATGTGGGTGTTATCAGCGTCCAAAATATATAAGATGTTTTAACTTTTCTTGAATGAAATGTATATAGACACGTTTTAGCCGTTTCTCCACTCAATTCAGTGTTTATGTAAATCATATTAAAATATCCCCAGCATCGCATATTTGTGAATGGAGGGAGTATTTGTTTACGATAAAAACCAAAGGTGACAACCCACGCATGTTACAAAACATAGAGTACAATATCTCGGTCGAATTTATTGCATTCACATCATGAGTACAGTCTCAGCATCCCACACAAGTACTGAGCACGCTTACCTAGCAAACAACAAAGCATACGAGTAGGTGGAACAGCACCTACGTAGGTCGTACGTAGCCATATGCATATAGTTCAACCATATGTAAGTATATCCTCGTGGTCTCAGCCTTGGATCTCCACGGCCTTGACCTGCGGCTTCTTGGCCACTTCCTCCTTGGGCACGGTGACCGTCAGCACGCCGTCCTCCATGGACGCGCTCACCCCGTCCACCCTCACGCCCCCCGGCAGACGGAACCTCCTCTCAAACCCGCCGCTGCTGCGCTCCACCCGGTGCCACCGCTCGTCCTTGCCGCCACCCTCCTCCTTCTCCCTGGCGCGCTGTCCACTGATGATGAGCACGTCGCCGTCCACGACCTCCACCTTGGCGTCGCCCTTCCGGACGCCGGGGAGGTCGGCCGTGAAGACGTGTGCGGCGGGCGTCTCCTTCCAGTCGACGCGGACGTTGGTGAGCACAGGGCAGCGCTCCGCGAGGGCGCGGACGGCGCCGCCGAAAGGGTCCGCGTCCGCCCAGAAGTCCACCGAGAGCGGGTTGCCCAGCACGCCGCTGCTCCGCGCCAGAGCCATCCGCTGAATCGCTAGTGAGTTGAGTGATCGCTGCTCTCTCCTTCAAACTTGTCAGGTTCCTTCCTGCAATCGCTAGCAGTAGTAGCCGTATGTATGTGTTGGAATGTGTGCGAGGCGACGGAGGACGTGCATGTATGTATGTGCGCATTTATAGGAGAAATGGATGATGAAGAGGTGGACGCGTCGTGATTTCTGGATGTGTCAACGAGCCCTCTAGACTTGACAGAGAGTTCGAGAGTGGCCCGCGGTAGGTGGCGCGAATGTGCTGGGCGTTGAGAGAATCGTCCAGTGTAAACCCCAAAATCTCGTCTTCATCTAAATCCTGCTCATGTCCACACCAGAATCTCGTATAGGGGAGGTCCGTATGTGCCTGGACACAGGGCCGGCCCTGGCCATGGCGACGAGTGGGACAGCCTAGGGCCTAGCCCGAACAGAGGCCCATCACTGTGCATGTACCACTATTTCTTTCTTTTTAAAAAGTTGTAGTTTGCAAAGAAGAAGGCCCAGCCCATTAAGTTATTGCATTGGTCGTCAATGACCACCTTGCTAGGCGGCGTCCTAGGTTCAGGGGATCAATCACCGTCCATGCTCCGGCCTTGAACCACAACAGGGAGAGCGGTCACACCATGCTATATGATGATCACTTTGACGATTCCATGTTTTCCGGCGCCGCTTCCGGATGTCTAGGCATGTGTTCAATCGTACTCGGGAGGGAGTGGTAGCATCGACGATTACTTTGAGTGCAAGGAGGATGCCCTCGGCAAGGTTAGCCTCTCCTCTTATCAGAAATGCGCTACGGCTATTTGTATGCTTGCATTGCATACGGAATTCCTGGTGATCTTGTGCATGAGTACGTGCGTATGACAATGTTTGTCCGTGGTAAAAGCAAAATAATTTTATTTCATTTTTGCCAATGTATCACAATTGCCACTCTGAAAATTCTGCTTTTGCCACGAAACAACAATTGTGATAATTGTCAAAAACTAAGAGTGGCGAAAGTGAAAAGTCGCCATATTTGCCACATGCCTTCAAGAAATATCAGAGAAACCAATAACTTGACACTGATATATAGCATGGAGATCAGTACATATGTGAGAAAAATAATACTTAACTACAATGTAATATTAAAAATAATTATATATGCTTTTCAACATATTAAAAAAGAAAACTGACACTGATATATTGTAGAAACCAATAACCTGGAAGCACATCATGCATTACATAAAATTATGTACACCAAGAGGACTTCGCTTGATCTGTTAATAAGAAATTTTTGTAACACGGATAAATATGTAATATAATCTATATGCCGTTACGTTGATAACAGTACACACAATTTTGGTGAAAGTTAAAGTATGTTTTATTGAAATAATTACGATCGAAATTACAAAGCGACTATTGCTTTTCGGACACACATTATGTTATTTCTAATATTCTCCCGATATCACCGCACACACAGACCGGACAGAAACCACACCTGAAGCTTACTCCAAAACATAGTTGGTAATTTAGTTTGTTTGGAAAACCATGTGTTCATATTCCATGTGTACAGAATTTTAGAAAGGAAATTTTGAATTTAATGTTCATAAGAGAAGAGAATGAGTGCAGCACCATATATAAAAAAGTATCAACTCAATTTGATCTATCAGAGTTTAGCGTCATATATCTCTTGAAGCAATGCAACAAGAAGTAAGTCCTTGGTAATTGCTCAGACGGGTACTCAACGAAGGTGAGGCGATCAATTGGCTAACGATAGGAGGGAGAGAAATCACAGGTTCGGTGAGGAAGAAGAACATTGTCGCTTCGATGGGAGGAGGATGAAAAACATGAGGCTTTGGATTTAAATAAGACAGTTGAGAGAGGGAGAGCAAATCAACTGAAACCAAACCAGTTTTCAGCTGCTTGACCAAGTGCTCCCAAACTTAAAAGGTCGACTATCTAGTTTAACTTTAACGCATCGACTTAGAAACTATCTGATCCAAGAGGCACACGAGAAGTGGCCAACATGCTAGAGTTGCACGAGTCGGCGAGTAGCATTGTCGGCAAAGTGGCAAGCAGATGCATGAGCAGCAATCCTAAACATCAGTGGCACGGGCCAGTGGCCTTAGCTGAGGCTGAGGAGCATTGTCAAGGCCAATTGGGCGGGACAACGTAGTCATGCTCAAGCGGAGGCGAACCGTCCAGCAAGCAGGGGAGGACGGTGACAACTTCAACCCTAAGCGGTGGTGTACTAGAGGTTGCGGCCGTTGGGGGATGCTTTCGCATGGGGCAAACGAGTAGGACATGGTTGTGGCAGCGCATGCGTGTAGCAAGCCATTATAAAATGTACTTGTCGCGAAAAAGTGTTGGGTTAAGTCATAGGTGGAGTGCACATCACGCCCCATGTTCTTGTGATTTTCTAGGATTTCCATCTGATTTTTCTCTAGCCTTTTTATTTTTATTTTTATTTATAAATTTAAACTTCATGAATATTTATTTAAAATTATGTACATTTTTTTAAAATTTAAGAATATTTTATGAAATACATAATCCTTTTCAAACTACAATTATTTTTGAAATATGTGTTTTTTAAAACACAAACATTTTTCGACGATTATAGAACATTTCTGAATTTCGTATTTTTATAAATTCCATGATTGTATAAATTCGTAAGCAGTTTTATAAACAAGAACATCTGTTTACACCTATGAACATTTTTTTAATTCAAGATCATTTGTGAAAATTCACAAACAGTTTTATAGTTCATGTAAAATACTGCATTTGAATCTTCCTGTTACATATTTTTAAAATCTAACGACATAAGCAAGATAGCTATTTTTTGGGATTTAAACTGACGGAAAACTGGGTAAAAAAGAGAAAGAAAATTGGGAGCGATCTGGGCCACGTGACTCAACAAGGAAAGCTTTTTTCCTTGTGCGTTTTGGCATCAATAACATTACAGTAAGCGACTTATAAGAGGAATCAAGAGCTATATTGCAACGGATAAGCAAAGGGAGCTCCTAAATGATGCTATGTGTTTCTAGTGATTTTATATGCTTTTACAGGTTTTCACTTTTCCCTAAAAAGAAAATATTTATTTATTTCAAATAAAACTAAAATACATAAAATTTGTCAAAATTTTGTAAACAAATTGTGTACAGTTTTTAAAATTGTCAACATTTTACGAAACGCTCACGTCTCTTTAGACTACAGATAGGAAGGGTTTCCCTAACTTATAGAGCTGGAATTACTGTACAACTTTATAACAATATAACGAGCAAGTCTACCAAGCTATTCCTAGTTCTGGACACATCATCTTTTACACTGCAATAGCTGGCGAACGTTCGTTGGGAGGGGTTAGCATTTGCAAACGTTTTAGATGGCAAGTTTACTTCTATGGGGTAGGCATCTTTTGGGAAGAAGAGAAGTTTCGTGGCAAAAAACAACAGCATTTTCTGTCTCTTACCAACTAAACTTGCCAAAAAAACGGCTGCTTGTCATCCTCCTACAACTGACGTTTGACAGATAACATTACCGTTCTAAAATGCATCAACCATGCACACTCTGTGTCCCGGATTAGTTGCCTTCTATAAGGGAAATTGGATTATTAGTTTGATGCAGTGTTGGCCACACACATCACTCGCCTTAATATATTCATATTCAGTAATACATGTATCAATCAAAGATTTTAAATCTCAACGACCATTAACAACAAAGACTTTGTAAAGATATATTTTAGGATGGGGCGAAGCTATTCTATATCGGCAGTAATTAATTAGATATGTATATACACCAAATATTGGAAGCAATTAAGAAGATTACGCGTAATAGGGACGCATATGTGTGATATAAAAAGTATTTTAGGGTACCAATTAATTAAAATATGAAAATTTAGGAGGCAATGAATAAAAGGTTATCCGAGAAAATATATTCTGCATGTCATGTAACTATTATAATAGTGATATCTGCGGGCATAACCAAACTTTAGATATATATAAACAAAATAAATGTGGGAAATAATAAAAGGCAGGAATGAATCTAAGAGATTTTATATTATATATAAACTACAAGGTCAACCTGTCTTGAACAAAATAAAATACAAACCATCTCTCATGGCACATATCAAGAACACGGCAACAGCTCTATGCTTGGTAGGTCTTGTGATGATGTCTACCACTCTATTATCATGTCACGCAGGTACATCCGTTTGTTTATCTATTTTCCTATTCATTTTAGTATATGATATGAGCACACCTTTGTATATGTATTTCAAACTAATCCAAGCAACTAGATTTATACGTGCTTACACTGCTATACCTCAACGTGTGTAGATAAAAAACCAATCCCCATCATCGATTACTGTATTCATTTTGTAAGCTGCCACAAAGATCATGCATCCGAAGAGGCGTGCCTGAATCACTGCAAGTTTTTTGGACACAATAAAGCCCACTGCGTACCGGATGGTGGTGGCATTTGCTGCTGCGATGTTTGAACGCCATACAAGTAATGGGTAGAAAGTATTCTTGTGCTCAAGACGTTCAGGCGTGTAAGATCGGGCCAATTAGTACACATGTGCACTATGGATCGATCTGATTCATGCGAAAGAAAACATCAATAAACCATTGTTTGTACCGAACTTTTTTGTGTCGCAACTTCCGTTTTTGGTTGAGAGCCTTGATGCACTGATATTCTTCATGGTTTTGTTATTGAAAACTCTATACACTACAGAGCTACCTCACCGTCATCAACTCTTCACAAGAGTGGTATTATTTGTTGTTATCTTTTCTGACACCTGTCCCGAGCACACAATCAACTAATCCATTCATGGACAACCACACCACACGTATTCTGTCAATTGCACACATCCCACCAAATAAAAAACTAAAACATGTATATGACCAATTAACTATTTCATTCATGGCTAACGCACCCCCCACATATATTTTATAGAGAAAAGGCAGGTGCCTAGCTTTAAATTGATCAGACCCTTACAACCAACGACGCAACACAACACAACACGCGCAACAACAAAAAAACACCGGTAAGATACAATGGTGCTCACGAGCAGCAACAAAACCAGCAAGACATTGGAACCCTCAACCATGATTGAAGGATTGACGGTACGAACGATGCCAATTTTTGAGAATGGGGCCAGCCGTCAACGGCAACCATGTCATCAGCATCGCCTGGGCGCCCGGTGCCACAACGCCCTCCGGTTCCATCGCCAAAAGGAACCCCCTACTCCCTTGCCCCAACTCAAAGGGTGCCTCACCGTCGGATGATGGGAATACTCACTACCCTAGAGTGTAGATGGAAACTGGCGCCAGGACCTCAATGGCAGACCTTCGAGCACAACCACCTTGTCAAACCTAGTTCCTCTTCAGAGCACCACCTTCAAAGCATGGAACCGTCAACACGAAGAGAAGAAGTTGCCGTCCTTGAAACCCACCCCTGGCGACCAATAAAATAGGACCTTGCTCACGAGAAGAAACCTCCAAGGAGGGAATGATGCCACAACGCCGCCACCACCCGGGTCGGGCAAATGCCAGACCAAGGGTTTTCACCTAGAGCCCATGATGGGGGAAGCCACCCACGATGACATCTCCAAGGAGGGAAACGATGCACAAAAGTGTCGCTATCACCGGCATCGACACAGTCGGGCAGAGCTTTCGCTCAGGACACGACCCCCACCACCCAAGTCCATCAGCCATGACTAGACAAGGAGAGAAGCAGACAACACCCAAAACCGGGCGAGGTGGCAGCTAAGACCACACCCACACAACAGAAGCCTCCCGAGTGAGCCACCTTGCCACCCAAAGGTTGAGGCAACACATGAGCACTCGTATAATGGCACCCGCCCAAATGGTGTCATTGTGCCCACCTTTCGGAGCCATCGCTCCGAATATCGTAGAGATCCAACCTCACCAACTGCCCACAGGGTGGCCGCCACAAGCACACAACCGGCTGCTCCTGCTGCTGCACTAGCACAATTCCGCCATCCACTTCGTCCCCAAGCTTGCAACTTGCACCCAAACAACAAAGACAAAACAAGCATACATGTAGGCAGTCGGGCACCCAGCGGAGCAGCCACAAGGGAAACCAGTGAGGGGAGGGCCATGCCCATGGAAACTACCGATGCAGATTAGGTGCTCGTGGGATATGGCAGATCCAACATCTAGCGGCAGCCGGGAACCCGATCCATGACTGCCGACCCAAACGCATCCCTGTGAGGAGCGGTACCTCCAAGAACTCGGCGGAGTCATCCCACACCACCCGCACGTCCACCTGGGCTGCGCTGCCACCAGGGAAGGCCCTGGTCGAACGAGACAGGGAGTTTTCTGCTGGGGCAAGATCCACGCCGCATTGCCGATTGCGGGAGAAGAAGCACGCCAGAGGAGCAGGGTGTTGGGAAACGTAGTATTTCAAAAAAATTCCTACGATCACGCAAGATCTATCTAGGAGAAGCATAGCAACGAGCGGGGAGAGTGTGTCCACGTACCCTCGTAGACCAAAAGCGGAAGCGTTAAGTAACGCGGTTGATGTAGTCGAACGTCTTCGTGATCCAACCGATCAAGTACCGAACGCACGGCACCTCCGCGATCTGCACACGCGTTCAGCTCGGTGACGTCCCTCGAACTCTAGATCCAGCTGAGGCCGAGGGAGAGTTCCGTCAGCACGACGGCGTGGTGACGGTGATGATGAAGTTACCGGCGCAGGGCTTCGCCTTAATCCCTTCCTCCGCGGGTTAGGGTTTGCCCTTAATCCCACTTCCTCCGCGGGTTAGGGTTTGCCCTTAATCCCTTCGTCCGTGGGCTCATGTTCTATTATGGGCTAGATTTTCAAGATCTGGCCCCAGACTCTATTCTTCTTATCTCGGCGTTTATCGTCACGTGCGAAGCCTTCCTCCGAACTCCTCCACACTTCGGCTTGTGGCTCAAGACCTTCGATGTGAAGCCGCAAGTGACAGGGGGGAGCAGGCAGAGTGCGGTGGTGCCATAGTGAGCAAGCTTACCAGCGCTGTTTGGCTAAAGGGATCCTTTGCCAAATCTTCCGATTTATGGTAGCAGGGGTGGTTCTATATCACCGAGCCCCGTGGCTCCAAGTGGGCAGCTGCGCCCGTATTTCGATCCAGGCCCCCAATTCAGCTTGCATCGTGGATTAATAAGGGGTTGGACTGGGGATCAACGGACGAGGTGCGGACTTTGCAAAGTCACATCCGGAGCCTCATTGAGAGGGACATCAATATCGTCCACGTTGTTCAAGTAATGCTAGTCCGTCGGACCCTGCCGTGCCAGTGACGGCCCCTCCGCCTGTGGGAGTTTAATCCAGAAGGGACGCGGACTCTTCAGCATTTCCTCGATACTACGCACGAAGGAATGTGGAGACTATTTTTCGGGAAACGAAAGAAATGGCCGGACATCACCGAAGATGTCGGCCTAGACTGTAACCATCCGGACACCCGGTAAGTGCCCGTTCGCCGAACACCTCGTAAATCGGATATCCCGTGGTAAGACACTGACCGAACCATCCTTTTTCAGGCCTGCATAAAGAAAGTGGAGCGGATTAGGTGTCCGGCTCCCCTCCCCGAAGACGCAGCGGATCCTGTGCTAACAAGGATGCTGGCTTCGGCACCATACCAGGCGCCAGCAAGGGAGGGCCAAGAGGAGACTGAAAAGGCTCGGGATGACTTTTGTTCCAGAGAGAAATCGACATTTCCTCGCCCGAGGGCAGAGGCGGGAGAGGAGCCAGTATCCCTTCTACGAGAAGGAGGAAAAGGGCCGCCTTCGAAGGTTGGGAGGGGCGATCCCCCAAGAGGGGCAAGATGTCACCGTCGAGCGGCTTAGGTTTGGAAGGCCATGCCGTCGAACAGCTCCAACATGGGGACAAGTCCTCAGCCAAACCATGAGTGAATCCGGGGTGCTTTGATAGCGTCCCGCTCCTTTGCCGTTACCAAAGATATACGTAACGTGTCCGTGCATTGCTACAGGTCAGCACAAAGTTTTTCTGGGCAATCCTCTTCTTCGGGAGGTCTCCTCCCAGAGATGATGGAAAGCGAGACGCCTCCCCCGACCTCCTCGCCCAATAAGGCGGACGACTCTGAAGTGTCATCGTGGAGGGTTTTTCTTGCTCAACAAGCTATGCAGGGGATGAAAAAGGCAGTTGAGAGGATCGATATAGTTGACTAGAGGGGGGGTGAATAGGCAACTAACAATTTTTAGCTTTTCTTTACCAATTTAAACTTTGCATCAAAGTAGGTTGTCTAGATATGCAACTAGGTGAGCAACCTATATGATGCAACAACAACAAGTGCACAAGCAAGAAAGGGATACAACACAATATAAGCGTGCACAAGTAAAGGTAAGAAATAACCAAGAGTGGAGCCGGTGGAGACAAGGATGTGTTACCGAAGTTCCTTCCTTTTGAGGGGAAGTACGTCTCCGTTAGAGCGGTGTGGAGGCACAATGCTCCCCAAGAAGCCACTAGGGCCACCATATTCTCCTCACGCCCTCACACAATGCGAGATGTCGTGATTCCACTATTGGTGCCCTTGAAGGCGGCGACCGAACCTTTACAAACAAGGTTGGGGCAATCTCCACAACTTAATTGGAGGCTCCCAACAACACCACCAAGCTTCACCACAATGGACTATGGCTCCGCGGTGACCTCAACCGTCTAGGGTGCTCACTCACCCAAGAGTAACAAGATCTGCTAGGGATTAGTGGGGGGGAATCAAATTTCTCTTGGTGGAAGTGTAGATCAGGGCCTTCTCAACCAATCCCGAGCAAATCAACAAGTTTTATCGGCTAGGGAGAGAGATGGGGCGAAAATGGAGCTTGGAGCAACAATGGAGCTTTTTGGGGGAAGAGGTAGGTCAACTTTGGGGAAGAAGACCCCCTTTTATAGTGGGGGGAGCAATCCAACCGTTACCCCCACTTCAGCCCCGCAGAGAGCGGTACTACCGCTTGACCAGTGGTACTACCGCTCCCCCTCGCGGTACTGCCGCTGGGCCCAGAGTGGTACTACCGCGGTGGTCAGGGCGGTACTACCGCACATGAGCGGTACTACCGCCCCCACTGCCGCGGCTAGTACCGTAAAACCCGACAGGGAAAAAGACCCCTCGAATCGAGGCGGTACTAGCACGAAGCCGCAGCGGTACTACGGCTGGGGGCTACAGCGGTACTGCCGCTTGTAGCACCCAAGCGGTACTACCGCTCCGGCCCGCGGTACTACCGCTGGGACCAGAGAGGGCACACTGAGAGAGGGGAACGAGCTCATCAACGAAGCGGAAAGGCTCGGAGGGTGTGCAAAGGAAGTGTACGTGATGATTCCACCCTAGCCTTTCCAAAGCGGACCTCCTCTTGATAGTACGGTGATCCCTAAGAAACTAGTCCACCAAACTAATTCGAAAGTACTACACCGTCTTCGCTTCAAACTCCGAGGGGAGGGAATCGTCTCGTGCCAAAGGATGAATCTCTGAAAAACTCAATGCACACGATTAGTCCGCAAAAGCATTATCATGAATCACCAAAACATCTAAGGGATACAAATGCCCTTACAATCTCCCCCTTTTTGGTGGATTGATGACAATACGGGATTTGCACAAACGGGAACAGACAAAGGACATAAGCAGACCCCAAATCTCTAAAATATAGACAGGCTCCCCTAGATGTGTGCCATCAAGATAAGTGCTTTGGACTGCACGGCACACATACTAGGATCAACACTCCCCCTGTATTTTAGAGACCAACAAAGCGTGATACATGAGAGCAGGGAATATGACATAGTAAGCATGCTACTCATGAGATACTAAATGACAAGAGACATAGATAAAGATATGATAAGGATAAGGTAGCATATGTCTCACACCATATGTCTGGAACTTAGGTCTCACGGAACACAAAACCAAACAAAGCAAATGGAGGCAAACACAACGAAAGCACATAGACACACTCGCAACACAACGACGCAAATCCCTAAACTCTCTCCCCCTTTGGCATCGAGACACCAAAAGGGGCAAAGAGCGCTCCTACGGCTCCAGGTGGGAGCATGCTGAGGATCTCGAACATCAGTACTCCGCGTGATCGTCTGCACCGCCATCCTCGGTCGGAAACTGCTCGGCATCTGAATCGGTCCACGGACAGTGCTGCTGGATCCACTCCTCCTCCTCAGTGTTGTGACCCTCAGAGCCGCTGGTGACTGTCGCACCTAACTGACGCATAAGCTCCTTGTGGCGTCCCCTGGCATTCTTCTCAGCCACATGTGTCATGTACTGACCGTGAGACTCCATGTAGAACAGCTTCTTCATCTTGAGCTTGAGCTTCTTTGCCCAAGAGGGCTCTGCCTCAGAAGGCACATAGTCATGGTCAACACCAGTATCAGCCTCGCCCTCGGTCTCCATGGCAGCAGCAGAAGAAGGAACCCCAGATTTAGGAACGGAGGTGCCCCAATTGTCCTTCTTCCTCAGATGCTTGATCTCATGAGAAACCAACTCTCCAGTTTCCAGCAATTCCTCGGGATAGGTACTTCTCCAGGCCTTCTCAATGAGCAACATGATAAACGGAGCATAAATCGGGCACTTGCGCTCAGAAACAGCAGACAGAAGTTCAGACCACATAACATGAGAGATGTCCAGGGACTCGCCAGTGTTTGCTTCCTTCTCACGCTGGCAGAAGAGAAGCATGTCCACGAGATAGGAGTGAACCATGTCCAGATTCCCAATACGAGGGAAGAGAGTCTCGCGGAAGATACGGTGAAGGATGTCCAGAAAGGCAGACAGCTCATAGGTTTCCTTCTTGGTCTCAGGGTTGATCTTCAGAGTACAGTAGAGCCAGAGGGCTTGCTTGTGAGTGGAGGTAACATTGCGGTGAGGACGGAACCCGACTGGAGTCTCGACCCCTTGATCTTCCACCTCAAGCAACTCCATGAAGGCCTTCCACTTGACAGCTAGCAACTTCCCATTAGTCATCCAAGTCAGAGTCCTGTCTTCATCAATTCCTAGGTGGACAGTGGCATAGAACTGAGCCACCAAATCTGCATCAAAGTCCTTGTTGAACTGCATGATCCTGAGAATGTTCAACTGAGAGCACATCTGAAGGGCATCACCAAAGTACTCCGGGTCCTTCTCCATAGCATCCATGTTGATGGAATGAACATTGACAAAGAGGTTCTTCTTAGCCTTTATCACGTCAAAGTAGGTGGCATACTGAAACCGGTTCCAGAACGGGCGATTGACAAGGTTGGATTCTTGGTCTTCCTCATATGGGTTGCGGCGACGCCTGTCCCAGAATTCCTTGGCAGTCATCTCAGTCACCTTCTTGCCAGTTGACTTCGGCCTGTTGGCAGTCTTCTTCTTGAGATGAGGATTAGCACTTGAGGAAGCACCCACTGGCGGCGGTGGAGCACTGGAAGAACCACCTGCAGACTCAGATGAGCGGTACCGCTTTGACGTTGAACGCCCGGGGTTGACACGGCGGACTTGCTGCTCAAGATGTTCATCACCTGGAACCAAACACACGGACACACGAAACAACCAAAAGGAATGATCAAAACCAAATAAACACAACAAACATGGATCAACATGCGGTAGGGAATGATGGAACTGGGCATCCGGCGGTAGTACCGCGCCTGCACAGCGGCAGTACCGCTCCAGCGGTAGTACCGCGCCATATGGGCGGTAGTACCGCTTAGTGCCGCTCGCGCGGTAGTACCGCGTAGGAGGGGCGATAGTACCGTCCGAGACGGGGCACGGAGGATCCCTACTGCCGTGGATAGATCAGGCACTACCGGGGATGCCAAATTCAAAAATAAACCTACCAAACACCAATCCAAAGAGTCTAGTTGCCTTCTCCAACCTACTCAAGCCTAGATTTGGCCAAAAATCTAGAGATGCAACCACTATTGCCCCTAAAACACGAGATCTGAAAACTAGACAAGAAGAGAAGAGGAATGGGGGCAATACCGGCATCCATGGCAAGAGGACGAGGTGGGGATCGACTCCACCGAGGGAAAAGGAGAGAAACGGTCCGGAGACAGAGGGCCGCCGGAGCCCTCCCGCGGCGAGATGGCACGTGAGAGACGAAGAGGAACGAGGGGACGAAGCAAATGGGTATGGGGGGAGGAAACCACCCCTGCCCACGACTTAACCCCCTGGTCCCGCCCCTCAGCGGTAGTACCGCGGTGATGGGCGGTAGTACCGCTTAGTGCGGTAGTACCGCGGATGAGGGCGGTAGTACCGCTTATGCACCTAAGCGGTAGTACCGCGCAGCAACAGCGGTAGTACCGCCCAGCAGAACTCAAAACTAGACTCAACAAGCACGGCACAAAAGAAAAGAAAAGAAAACGACGGCAAGAAGAGAAAACCAAGAGACACCCAAAGAACACTAGCAAGAGGTCAGAAGACACACCCCTTCAAGAAAGGGGCGGTGGCCGAGGCCACCTATGTTTGAGTCAATTGGTATGGCACCGCGAAGAATTATCCTTGGGCCCATGACCAAAACTCGTCTTTGAAGCACAAGTACCATAAAAAATGGCTAATGTGAAAGAGTGAGATTAGTTTATGCATTATGGGGGGAGGAAGAGTTCATTTAGAGAACAACACTCCCCCTATGTCCATGCCTACACCTAGACAAGAATGCATGATGAATGTGAGGGGTGTGCAAAGGTTCAAACCACATTGCTCGAATCAATGATATTTAGCTCATGCCTTAACTCGCGAAATCTTGCTTCATCCAATGGCTTCGTGAAAATATCTGCAAGGTTATCATGAGTGTTGACATAGTTGAGCTCGATCTCCCCTCGCCTAATATGATCCCGGATGAAGTGATACCGAATCTCAATATGCTTCGTCTTGAAGTGTTGCACCGGGTTGAGAGAAATCTTGATGGCACTTTCATTGTCACACCAAAGAGGCACTTTGTCACAAATGACACCGTAATCCTTTAAAGTTTGCCTCATCCATAAGATTTGTGCACAACAACTCCCGGCCGCCACATACTCCGCTTCGGTGGACGAGAGAGACACACAACTTTGCTTTTTAGAACACCAACTTACCAAAGAGCAACCAAGAAATTGGCACCCTCCGGAAGTGGACTTCCTATCCACTTTGTCTCCCGCCCAATCGGAGTCCGAATAACCTACAAGCTTGAAGTTTGCTCCTCTTGGGTACCATAAGACAAAGTTTGGGGTATGAGCCAAATATCGAAAGATTCGCTTGACCGCCACAAAGTGGCTTTCCTTAGGTGCGGCTTGAAACCGTGCACAAATTCCCACACTCAACATGATATCCGGTCTAGATGCACAAAGGTAAAGCAAGGATCCAATCATGGAGCAATATACCTTTAGATCCACCGCTTTACCATTGGGATCGATGTCAAGTTGGCACTTGGTGGGCATTGGAGTGGAAGCTGGCTTGACATCACTTAGCTTGAATCTCTTTAGCATGTCTTGAGTGTATTTGGCTTGGTTGATGAAGATTCCTTCTCTTCTTTGTTTGATTTGGAACCCGAGAAAGAACTTCAACTCTCCCATCATAGACATCTTGAACTTTGAGGTCATGAGAGCGGCAAATTCTTCATTGAAAGCTTTGTTAGGGGAACCAAAAATAATATCATCAACATATAGTTGGCATACAAACAACTCCCCTTTGACCTTCTTAGTAAAAAGAGTGGGGTCGATTTTCCCAATTTCGAATCCACGATCTTATAACAACTCCGTAAGATGCTCATACCACGCACGTGGGGCTTGTTTAAGGCCATAGAGCGCCTTATGGAGTTGATACACATGATCGGGGAAATAGGGATCTTCGAACCCGGGGGGTTGTTTGACATACACCAACTCATTTATGGGACCATTAAGAAAAACACTCTTCACATCCATTTGTTGCAACGTAAAATTATGATGAGAAGCATAAGCAATCAACAAACGAATAGATTCAAGGCGAGCGACGGGAGCAAAGGTTTCACCGTAGTCGATACCCTCGACTTGGGAGTAGCCTTGTGCCACTAAACGAGCCTTGTTGCGAACATGATCCCATGATCATCTTGCTTGTTCTTGAATATCCACTTGGTTCCAATGACATTATGGTTCCCGGTTGGCCTTGGCACTAATTTCCACACTTGGTTATGCTCGAAGTTGTTGAGTTCTTCATGCATGGCATTGAGCCAATTCGGGTCCTCGAGCGCTTCATACACCTTTTGGGGTTCGACACAAGAAACAAACGCATGATGTTCACAATAGTTTGCTAATTGTCTACGAATGCTTACCCCCTTTCTTAGGCTTCCAACCACATTCTCCATGAGATGACCTTTGGTGGAGAGCTTGGAAGCGATCTTAGCTGCACGACGCTCCAATTCCTCCTCGGAAGTGAAACGAGGAGGGGTTACTTGATCATCTTGAGCGTCGTCTTGAGCTTGTTCTTGATCTAGAGCTTGCTCATGATCTTGAACATGCTCGAGGGGGAGAACTCGACCTTGGGCATCATTTGGTGGATCACCACCATCTTGAGGTTGATCTTGCCCTTGATCTTGTTCATGGGGTTGAGGGCCTTCACTTTGTTCTTCGGAAGCGTGTGAGTCTTGGGTTGGTGATGGCTCCACTTGAGTGGAGCATTGTCCTTCTCCTTCGGCCACAAGGGGTTCCTCAATGGGTAGGATATAACCAACACCCATTCTTCTTATAGCTTGGGGAGGAATTTCATCACCTACATTACAAGTACCACTTTGCTCCACTTGGGAGCCGTTATTCTCATCAAACTCCACGTTACATGTCTCCTCAATAAGTCCCGTGGACTTATTGAGAACACGGTAAGCATGGGAGTTTGTAGCATAACCAACAAATATGCCCTCATGAGCTCTAGCCTCAATAGACAAACGAACACCTTTCTTGAGAATGAAACACTTACACCCGAACACCCGAAAGTACTTGAGGTTGGGCTTGTTACCGGTGAGTATCTCATATGGAGTCTTGTTCAAGCCTTTGCGGAGATAGAGCCGATTTGAAGCATGACACGCGGTGTTGATGGCTTCGGCCCAAAAGTTGTATGGAGACTTGAACTCCGCCATCATGGTCCTTGCCGCATCCATCAACGTCCGGTTCTTCCTCTCCGCAACACCATTTTTTTGAGGGGTGTAAGGTGCGGAATATTGATGCTTGATCCCTTCATCACTAAGGAACTCATCCAAGGTGTAGTTCTTGAACTCGGTGCCGTTGTCACTCCTTATTGTCAAGATCTTTGTATTGTGTTGACGTTGGGCTTCATTCGCAAAGTCAATGACAGTTTGTTGGGTCTCGCTCTTCCTCTTGAAGAAGTACACCCAAGTGTATCTTGAATAGTCATCCACAATCACCAAGCAATACTTCCTACCCCCAAGACTATCAAAGGATGGAGGCCCAAAGAGATCCAAATGAAGGAGCTCCAAAGGCCTTTTCGAGTAAATGATAGTTGTGGGAGGGTGAGCCGTCTCATGTAGCTTTCCTTCGATACAAGCACTGCAAGCACGATCTTTAGCAAAACTAACATTCGTTAGTCCACGGACATGGTCCCCCTTGAGAAGACTTTGCAAAGATCTCATATTGACATGGGCTAACCGGCGATGCCAAAGCCATCCCACGTCAACTTTAGCCATTAGGCATGTCGCGGTCCTAGTGGGTCGCTCCGAAAAGTTAATCACATAGAGACCGTTTTTGACATGCCCAACAAAGGCTACTTTAAGAGTCTTGATCCACAAGAGGGCCATGGTATCAATATCAAAGAAAGTGGCAAAGCCCATGATAGCAATTTGACGAACGGAAAGTAAATTGTATGCAAGGGACTCAACTAGCATGACCTTCTCGATCGTGAGATCATGAGAAATGACAACTTTGCCAAGTCCCAATACCTTAGAAGACGAGGCATCACCCCACTCGACATTGGTGGGCATAGATGGAATCTTGTGCACGTCCACCACCAAGTCCTTGCTTCCGGTCATATGATTTGTAGCTCCACTATCGAGCAACCATGATCCCCCACCGGAAGCAAACACCTACAAGAGATCAATGCTTGGTTTTAGGTACCCATTTTGTAATGGGTCCTTTGATGTTAGTAACAAGGGTCTTAGGAACCCAAATAGACCATTCAATATACTCATGAGGAGAACCAACAAATTTGGCATAAACATGCCCATCACTAGCACGGCATAGCACATAAGAAGGATTAAAGTCGCCGACTTTGTTGGAAGGGGTGGCATTGCCCTTCTTGACACCGCCACCCTTCGCATTGTTCTTATTCTCCTTGGAAGCACCCTCTCCCTCCTTCACAAAAGTTTGCTTGAGAGGAGGAGGTCGTTTGGTCTTGTCATTCTTCTCCTTGTTCTTGGGCTTGGGTGCTAACCCAATCCCCTCCTTGGCCACAACTTCCTTTTGATTGCCCAAAAGGTCGTTGAGGTTCTTCTCGCCTTGTATGCATGACACAAGGCCTTTCTCAAGTTGCTCCTTCAACTTAGCATTTTCCTCAACAAGATGCACATGCTCACAACAAGGATTAGTAGCACTTGCATTATCAACTAACACCATATGAGGAAAGGTGGCTTTCTCCTTAGTTAGCTTCACTTGGAGTTGATCATGAGACTCCTTGAGGCTAGCATGAACACCCTTCAAGACTTTGTGAGCCTTGTCAAGAATGTCAAACTCCTCTTTGAGTCTAGCAAGATCAACCCCAAGCTTTGCCTTCTCGGAGTTTAGCACACGAGACACAACAAGAGCATGATCGAGATCTTTCTTTAACTTAGCATGATCATCGTTGTATGACTCCTCAAGAGCCAAACGAAGACCACGCTCTTCGTCAAGAGCCTTGGAAAGATCCGAAATCTCATCGGCATAGTCACGACTATGCCCCTCCATCTTAGAGATGGTGTCTTCATGAGCCTCGATCATGTCATTGGCTTCACCAAGTTGTTCCAAGAGAGCAACGAAGTGCTTCTTGGATTTATCATTGAGTTTACCCATAAAGGTCTCAAACTCATTTTCCTCCACATTTGTCCCCTCATGTTCATCAATGCTACCCGTCGAACAAGGATGATTAATGATGGTAGTTTTGATGTTGGGGGTTACCTTGTTGGTGGCTTTAGCCATGAGGCACTTGGCGGCGATGTTATCATTGGGTGAGTTGAAGAGAGACATCCGTGGAGTCATCGCAATGGCCACAGAGGCCATGGCAATCGACTCACCATCTTCATCATCGTCATCATCCTCGTTGTACTCTTCTTGTATGACTAATGCCTTGGGAGGAGTCTTCTTGGTGAAGTTGCTCTTGTTGGGGAACGACTTGGCCTTGTCCTTTCGGATGAGCTTGCCACCATTGTCTTCCCTCTTCTCGTAAGGGCACTCCGCAACAAAGTGGCTCACATTGCCACAATTGAAGCAAGTCCTCACCCGTTGCTTGCCCTTTGCGCCACTTGAATTGTTCTTGTTGAAGTTTGGCCTCGAGTTCTTCTTGCTCCAAAATTGCCTTGAAGCAAGAGCCATTTGTTCATGATAGGCATACTTCGTATCTTCGAGGTTGCCCTCCTCTTCTTCCTCTTCATCCTCTTCCTCCATACTAACCTTGGCCTTTAGAGCAAGGTTGGACTTCTTTACTCTTTTAGAGCGAAGAACCGCATTGTCGGCGGTCTTGTCCAAGATGCTCATAGCAACGAACTCATCCAACACTTCACTTGAGGACAAGGTGTCGAAGTCCGGCCTTTGACAAATGACGGAGGACATGGCTTTGTGGTAGGGCATCATTGCCTTGAGGAATTTGCGCTTGATCCAATTGTCATCCGTGTCTTTACTTCCATGATCTCGGAGAGAGACCGCGAGTTTGGTTACTCTCCGAAAAAGCTCACGAGGTTCTTCATCTTATTTCATTGCAAAATCATCGGCTTCATCTTGCACCACTTCATAGTTGGAGCGTTGAATGCTTGCGCTTCCCCGATAGAGGGAAACAACTTGGAGCCAAGCATCTTTGGCCATGGTGTAGGGCCGGAGATGAGGAAGATCTTCGGGTGGGATTGCTTCTTGGATGATGAAGAGAGCATTCTCATTGAATTGATGATCCACAACTTCTCTAGGAGTGAAGTTACTTCGGTCATGCAGATAAAAACCTTATTCAATGATTCTCCAAAGGTTAGTGTTCACATGATTTAAATGACGCTCAAAACGATAGACCCAAGAATCAAAATATACATTCTTCTCAATCTTAGGGGCCGGGCCGGCATGATTCAAATGAGTGGAAGGGAGCGGTCCACCATAGACAGGTGGAGGTTCCACATGGGCAAAGATGCCGGTCCCATTTTTACCACTAGAAGGAGCTTTCTCGCTAGTAGCTTCCCCCTTGTCGGAGGTAGCATCCGTCACCTTGTTAGCGGGATCACACACTTTCAACGGTGCGGTGGAAAGTTTAAGCCCTTCTAAGAATTTATTAAACATGCTTTCGACCACGGTCGTCACGGAGGTTTTCAATGTGTCCAACGCCACATTGAATTCCTCACGAGAGACCGCGGTACCCCCATCTCCCGTAGACGAGACCGGATTCACACCGGAGTGCTCCTCCACACCGTCTACGACGTCAACCATATTCTTAGGACGGTAAAGTCCTTAATAAAGAGACGAGGCTCTGATACCAATTGAAAGGATTGATATAGTTGACTAGAGGGGGGGTGAATAGGCAACTAACAATTTTTAGCTTTTCTTTACCAATTTAAACTTTACATCAAAGTAGGTTGTCTAGATATGCAACTAGGTGAGCAACCTATATGATGCAACAACAACAAGCGCACAAGCAAGAAAGGGATACAACACAATATAAGCGTGCACAAGTAAAGGTAAGAAATAACCAAGAGTGGAGCCGGTGGAGACAAGGATGTGTTACCGAAGTTCCTTCCTTTTGAGGGGAAGTACGTCTCCGTTAGAGCTGTGCAGAGGCACAATGCTCCCCAAGAAGCCACTAGGGCCACCGTATTCTCCTCACGCCCTCACACAATGCGAGATGCCGTGATTCCACTATTGGTGCCCTTGAAGGCGGCGACCGAACCTTTACAAACAAGGTTGGGGCAATCTCCACAACTTAATTGGAGGCTCCCAACAACACCATGAAGCTTCACCACAATGGACTATGGCTCCGCGGTGACCTCAACCGTCTAGGGTGCTCACACACCCAAGAGTAACAAGATCCGCTAGGGATTAGTGGGGGGGAATCAAATTTCTCTTGGTGGAAGTGTAGATCGGGGCCTTCTCAACCAATTCCGAGCAAATCAACAAGTTTGATTGGCTAGGGAGAGAGATCGGGCGAAAATGGAGCTTGGAGCAACAATGGAGCTTTTTGGGGGAAGAGGTAGGTCAACTTTGGGGAAGAAGACCCCCTTTTATAGTGGGGGGAGCAATCCAACCGTTACCCCCCACTTCAGCCCTGCAGAGAGTGGTACTACCGCTTGGCCAGCGGTACTACCGCTCCCCCTCGCGGTACTGCTGCTGGGCCCAGAGCGGTACTACCGCGGTGGTCAGGGCGGTACTACCACACACGAGTGGTACTACCGCCCCCACTGCCGCGGCTAGTACTGTAAAACCCGACACGGAAAAAGACCCCTTAAATCGAGGCGGTACTAGCACGAAGCCACAGCGGTACTACGGCTGGGGGCTACAGCGGTACTACCGCTGTGGAGCGGTACTGCCGCTTGTAGCACCCAAGCGGTACTACCGCTCCGGCCCGCGGTACTACCGCTGGGACC
This sequence comes from Aegilops tauschii subsp. strangulata, assembly GCF_002575655.3. Taxonomy (NCBI): domain Eukaryota; kingdom Viridiplantae; phylum Streptophyta; class Magnoliopsida; order Poales; family Poaceae; genus Aegilops; species Aegilops tauschii. The sequence continues at coordinate 17,614,121 of NC_053037.3, read as the reverse complement.
AGAGAGGGCACACTGAGAGAGGGGAACGAGCTCATCAACGAAGCGGAAAGGCTTGGAGGGTGTGCAAAGGAAGTGTACGTGATGATTCCACCCTAGCCTTTCCAAAGCGGACCTCCTCTTGATAGTACAGTGATCCCTACGAAACTAGTCCACCAAACTAATTCGAAAGTACTACACCGTCTTCGCTTCAAACTCTGAGGGGAGGGAATCGTCTCGTGCCAAAGGATGAATCTCTGAAAAACTCAATGCACACGATTAGTCCGCAAAAGCATTGTCATCAATCACCAAAACATCTAAGGGATACAAATGCCCTTACAGCAGTGCCCGAAGGTGGATCCCCAACCATCCGGGATTCTGGGCCCAATAATAAAGGCCTCAGACTGTCTGGTTTGCCGCCGCCGACGATTCCGGAGACGGGTGAACGAATTCCTTCAAAGGATGACTGTGCTCCTAGAGCGGCTTCCGGAGACCCAGCGGCTCCGGACATATTACGGGACATGTTGCGAAACGCATCTGTCTCGGGGGAACATCGTACCTTGATGGGTACAATGGTTGAGAAGATTTTGTCCGCGAAGAGCGGATTAAATGAAGCCTTCATGAGCCTGCTAAAAGGCTTCGAGGTTTGTGATATAATGTTTTCAACTATGTTTTATTTGCAAAGATGCACCTGCGTATAGGTAGTAGCCCCTGAGACTCGGGTTGGCTTCCAATGGGAAGCGAACGGAGGATCGAAAAGAATTACTCAAGGACTGATATGATGAATTTGAACGCAGGCTGTTTCCCCCTTAGCTACTTCCCAGACTATGGATATTGCCGAGCTGCAGCGGAAGCTTGATGTAGCAGGGGATGACCTTGCGTTAATCAATATGCATCTTGACGAGTCGCAAGGTATGTATTCGGGGCAATCCCCATACATTTTTGTGGTATAAGCATGATGCTAAAATCTATATGCTGTAATATGCATGGCTGTAGATGGTGCTGCCGCTGTTGAAGTTCTCCGAGAGGAGCTGGCCCGGGCCAAGGAGCAGGCCCGGTGTAGCAATGTGGCTGCCGAAAAGGCATCGGCTAAGTTAAAAGCTGAACAAGCTGCACGGCGCCAAGACGAGGAGAAGATATCCATGATGGCGCTTGAACTGAAAAATGCTACTGGCCGCTGTGAATTTCTGGAGAAGGAGAATGAAGCCAAAACGGCTGAACTTGACAAGGCATTACAAGAGGCGAGAGAAGCGCGGTCGGAATCCAGAGCCCTTTCTCCTACAGACTAAGTTCGGCGATCCGAACTATGCTCAGCTTGACCGAGTGTGGAGTTCTTCGGATGAGTTTTTAGACTTGTCAAAGAGTTCTTCCGATGCGGCGCAGTATTATCAAGCGCGAGAGGGGTACGCAACGGAGAAGCTTTTCTGGTCACAGTTTGGCGCTTCAAAGCGCCCTCTGTTGCTGAATGAACAAATGTCCCAATGGGCCGAGCTTCATAGGATATCCGGCGCTGCCATGAAGAACGGCATAATCCGGTTGTGGCCAACCGAGCCTGTTCCGAATAGCTACTTCGGTTTGGTGCAAAGGCTTGTTGACGCGGTGCCGCGTATCAACGCTGTGAAGCGGTCGACGTGCATTGAGGGTGCACGGATGGCCTTTGCCCGAGTCAAGACATTCTGGGAGAAGATGAAGGCCATCGATGTTGCAGCGAAGAGTCCACCCAAGGGCAAGGACTGTCCTGAACCGGAGCATTATTTTGAAGATGTCCTAGAGGCTGCCCGCTTGATAGAGGGTTAGTGCTCGAAAGACATAATGTTCGAGTGAGGTGTATGAGAATTGTAAAAGACAATATTATAGTTAATCTATTTTTATGTTTTGCTCGAAAGCTTGTATTCCTCCTGTGCGGCCGTTTTAGTATAATCTGAAAGTTTTCCAGTCGTCGGCTTCAGCCCCCTCGTAGGAAGTACGGGGGTGTTCGGAAAAACATTTAATCACTCTTTATCCAACGTCTTGGTCCATGAAGGAGGTGATAATGCGGCGAACCAGACAATAGGACTATAGGGTGTTAACACTTTCACTTAGCCTTAGGAGTTTTATGGTGGGGCTACGACATAGCCCCTGGTATATATGCGGCGTATTATAATATGATGCCTTACATATTTGATCTAAAAAAGATCCCTCGTGTGACACGGAGAATTGCTAAAGATTCCAATAAGTGGTCAAGTGGTTGACCAGCTCTCGCCGCATCATGACAGTCAGTTTTCGGCTTTCTCTACTGAGGTACTTGACCAGATGAACCGGAAGCACAATCGTAGTAGTTCTCCCTTTACTACCCTAGCCGATGGAGCGGAACGTAGGGTAGCAAGCATAGGAGCCGGGCAACCCAACTATTGACCCAAGACAATGATTCGGAGCTGATGCATATAAGGCCAAACTTGCGACGCCGAAGTACGCTATAGAGTTGTTCGGGCTTTTTGCTGGCAACTCATTTGTTCCCATACCGAGCCCCTGGCCAAGGTATATCTGTGAAACAACCATAGGGGCCATATTCATTGGCGAAACAACACGAATGATTAATTCGGATACTGTTTACTGGGAACTAAGCGATATGCCAGTGATTACTTTATATATATAAAGGCCACAATCCCGGCTATTTGACATGCTCGGGGTCGCACGCGGAGGAAGAGGCATATTACAGGCTCGAAATAACGAGTGCGGTCTACAAAAGTTACTTTGGACCTCCTTTCGCACGTCTGCGCCGCCTGTCCTCGGCGAGGGGAATCCTTGATGGAAGTAGCCCCTTAGGTGAGTGTACGGATCCGAACTCCGATAGAGTCAGTTTTAGATATTTTGCCCTGTTCGTCACCTATTTTTAAGAGATGGTGAAGGAAGAAATAAAAAGAAAATAGATAAAAAGTGTTACGGGAATGCTTGCAGGCTTGTCCGTAGTGTGCTTCCACCAATGCCCATGGTATCTTGAGTGCGTAGTGATGTATGCGTGGTACAAATTTTGCAGGTGTACGAGGTGGGCGGCGGAAGCCGGACTGCTATTTTCGCTCTGGCAGTAATCGATCCTCGGGTGGAGATTGCTTCTGACTCCCGGTATTTCGTTGGTGAACCTCTCCGTCGTCCCTGTCGCCTGGCGGCGTCCTCCCCTTGTGTTCGGCGTTGAGCTTGCCGGGCTGCTTAAAGACCCAGCAGTTTCTGTTAGTATGATTAGCTGGTTTATCAGGGTGGCCGTGAATCTGGCAGGATCGGTCCAATATCCTGTCTAGGTTGGATGGTTCGTCTCGGTTCGCTTTGAATGGCTTCTTCCGTTGACCGGGCTTGGGATTGCTGAATCCGGCGTTGACCGCTGTGTCGCGTGATCTTTCATTATCATTGCGACTGTTGTGTTTGCTTCGTCGTGGCTTGCCGTTGCCGTCTCGGATTTCGGAAGTGCCCGGGTCGCTGGCGCTGTTGCTTCTACGAGCGAGCCAGCTGTATTCTCCCGCGCAAAAGCGGGTCATTAGAGCAGTGAGGGCTGTCATGGATTTAGGTCCTTCTTGGCCGAGGTGGCGTGCAAGCCATTCGTCCCGGACGCTGTGTCTGAAGGCTGCGAGGGCTTCCGCGTCCGGATAGTCGACGATTTGGTTCTTTTTCACTAAGAACCGAGTCCAGAGCTTCCTGGCTGACTCTCCGGGCTGCTGGACAATGTGACTTAAGTCATCGGCATCCGGTGGCCGGACATATGTTCCTTGGAAGTTGTCAAGGAAGGCTTCTTCCAAGTCTTCCCAGCTGCTTATGAAATTTTCAGGCAGGCTGTTTAACCAGTGCCGAGCTGGCCCTTTTAGGTTTAGTGGGAGGTATTTAATGGCGTGGAGGTCATCTCCACGGGCCATGTGGATGTGGAGGATAAAATCCTCTATCCATACCACGGGATCGGTTGTGTCGTCGTATGATTCAATATTGACGGGTTTGAATCCTTCGGGGAACTCATGATCCATTACTTCATTAGTGAAGCAAAGAGGGTGTGCGGCGCCTCTATGTAGGGCCACACTGCTACGGCCTTAGCGGCCCAGCCAAAAGCTACCCGAAGCGTAGATTGCTACCTCAGTTTGATGACGAGGCGTTGGAGCCCGTACCATCATCACACAATGTGGCAAGTCGTCGACAACCCTGTCCGGATAGAGAGGCAACTCAAGCCGAACACCAGACCGCCCCACCTCGCCGTAAAGGCAAGAATAACACAACTCATGGTTGTACAGACGACCTTCGACGGGACTTGGATAGTAGGGCAGGACATGCAAGATCGATCTAGCCTCGACACGCGACGATGGCTACCTATTCAGACGTGACAAACCTAGCCACGCCCGAGCCGAAAACCGCAAATGGACTCCTTCGGAGTTACGTCTTCTTCGGCGGCCAGGACTTCGGTCCATCTATCGTTAAGTAGGTCTTGGTCAGCTTGAAGCTGCTGCTGCTTCTTTTTCAGGCTCCTTGCAGTGGCTATTAGCCTGCGCTTGAAGCGCTCCTGCTCGAGGGGTTCTTCGGGTACGATGAAGTCTTCGTCGCCAAGGCTTACCTCATCTTCGGAGAGCGGAAGGTAGTTGTCGTCCTCCAAATTGTCGCTGGGCAGGGCCTGTTCATCGGGGCTGGCTTGCCCGTTTTCTTGTTCATTCTGTTCGGATCTTGCTCCAACAGGGTCTTCATTGTTTTCGGCGTCGTCCGGAGTACTATTTTCTCTGGTGCCAGCGTTGCTGCGATGTGACTTAGAGCGGCGTTTAGGGCGCCGGTACTTAAACTGTGTCTCAGGAGGTTTATTCTCAACTGGATCTTCTTTGTCATCATCGCTAGCTTTTTTAGGTGTATCAACCATGTACACGTCATACGAAGAGGTGGCCGTCCCACGTCCCGTGAATGGCGGGTCTTGGCCTTGCTCCTTGTCGGCATCGTCGTCTATACCGTCGATGTCTTCGAAGCCATAATCAAGCGTGTCGGTTGAGTCCTCGATAGTGGCTATGAAGTGGGTGGCGGGTGGGAAGCGAAATTCTCCATTATCAGCCCCTAGCTCGAACCGGACATAGTTCGGCTGTGAGTCCCCCGCCAAGGACATGCCTTTAATGAATTTAGCACATTGCCCAGGGGCGGGTGTTGGAAGATGTCTGCGGCACCGAATTCGAAAATCGATAACCGATCCAGCTCGGTGTCTGCAGACGTACGTGGCTCGGCACTTATAGCCGGAGACTAGTCCGGAGTTCCGTTGACGCGAATATTGCAAAGTGTCGAGTCTGTGGCCTCAGATGGCGCAATCCAACCGATCAAGTACCGAACGCACGACACCTCCGCGATCTGCACACGTTCAGCTCAGTGATGTCCCTCGAACTCTAGATCCAGCTGAGGCCGAGGGAGAGTTCCGTCAGCACGATGGCGTCGTGACGGTGATGATGAAGTTACCGGCGCAGGGCTTCACATAAGCACTACGACGTATGGCCGAGGTGTTAACTGTGGAGGGGGGCACCGCACACGGCTAGGAACAATTGATGTGTGTTCTAGGGGTGCCCTCCCCACGTATATATAAAGGAGGGAGAGGGAGGGAGGCAGCCTAGGGCGCGCCCAAGTAGGAGGAATCCTACTTGGGCCCCTAGTCCAATCCCCCCCCCCCCCTTACCATATTTGGACAAGGGGGAAAGGAAGGAGGGGGGAGGGGAAGGAAGTAGGAGTCCTACTTCATACTTTCCTTTTCCTCCTCTCCTTTCCCTTTCTCCCCACGTGGCTGGCCCTATAGGGGGTGCACCAGCCCCTTGTGGGCTGGTGTGGTCCCTTACTTGGCCCATAAAGCCCATATCTTTGCTGGGGGTTGCCTGGAACCCCTTCCGGTGACCCGGTATCACCCGGAACACTTCCGGTGTCCGAATATAGCCTTCCAATATATGAATCTTTACCTCTCAACCATTTCGAGACTCCTCGTCATGTCCGTGATCTCATCCGAGACTCCGAACAAACTTCGGTCATCAAATCACATAACTCATAATACAAATCGTCATCGAACGTTAAGCGTGTGGACCCTACGGGTTCGAGAACTATGTAGACATGACCGAGACACATCTCTGGTCAATAACCAATAGCAGAACCTAGATGCTCATATTGGCTCCTACATATTTTACAAAGATCTTTATCGGTCAAACCGCACAACAACATACGTTGTTCCCATTGTCATTGGTATGTTACTTGCCCGAGATTCGATCGTCGGTATCCTCATACCTAGTTCAATCTCGTTACTGGCAAGTCTCTTTATTCGTTCCGTAATGCATCATCCCGTAACTAACTCATTAGTCACATTGCTTGCAAGGCTTATAGTGATGTGCATTACTGAGAGGGCCCAGAGATACCTCTCCGATACACAGAGTGACAAATCCTAATCTCGATCTATGCCAACCCAACAAACACCTTCTGAGACACCTGTAGAACATCTTTATAATCACCCAGTTACGTTGTGATGTTTGATAGCACACAAGGTGTTCCTCCGATATTCGGGAGTTGCATAATCTCATAGTCAGAGGAACATGTATAAGTCATGAAGAAAGCAATAGCAATAAAACTTAACGATCATAACGCTAAGCTAACAGATGGGTATTGTCCTAATGATGTGACCCCGTTCATCAAATGACAACACATGTCTATGGTTAGGAAACATAACCATCTTTGATAAACGAGCTAGTCAAGTAGAGGCATACTAGGGACACTTATGTTTTGTCTATGTATTCACACATGTACTAAGTTTCCGGTTAATACAATTCTAGCATGAATAATAAACATTTATCATGAAATAAGGAAATAAATAATAACTTTATTATTGCCTCTAGGGCATATTTCCTTCACAGGGGAGGGAAGACAGAGGTAGTGCGAGTCTCCGCTGCTACAGCGGACCGGCCAACGGTAGCGGCAAGGGAGGAGATCGGAGGAGGTGGTTGAGTTGGCGGCATAGGTCGCCCCGTGAGCCGTAGGAGCAACGCACAAGACATGTTTTTCATCCCACTGCCACGTATTTAGTCAACTGCAACATGCACAAGACTTTCTGTCCGACATGATCACAATCGAGCCAACCAGGATTATAATCAACTCATGGGTGGGTTCAGAGTTGAAGAGTTCATCATATTTTTTGAACTCATCGTAAAACAAATCCTTCGTACACCAGAAACTCAATAAGTCTATGAAACTACTCCCTGTGCCACTCCTTCCTAGAAAGCCTAGCGAGCCGCCGCGTCTCACTTTCCACTCTTCCCGGTCATGGCTTCCAAAGGCGTCCCCTGGCAAGCCACACAGTGTCAATCAGAGGACGCCGAAAATCCGGGCGGCAGCCCAGGGTAGAGATGGCGGCGCCAGCTCTAAGCTGCTTAGAACAGTGGCGAGTGGCGTGATAGCGCGACAACAAGCCCTAATCTGCTCCCACCGACGCCACTTGGGAAAACAACGAAAGTAGGTGAGTCACGTTGGGATCCAGATGGTGAGTCATCGACTCATCATGGGTTAGTAGCATGCTCTTAGGCAGTTTCAATGCCAATTTGCATATTTTGGGTGAAAATCCATGATCTCGACTCTCTAGATTGATCAAGCAATGTCCACATGCATGTGTCGTGCCTTTGTTAAAGGTATAGACTGATCTAAGAGCATCTCCAACCACGGTTGGCTAATTGGCCCCCTGTATGTCTACAGACGCCTCTGCGGACAGCATGGGTCATCCCTCATTTGGCCTTGTCTGCAGCCGTCCCCTCATTTCTCAACCCTAAAATCCATGCAACGTCGATCACATACAAACGGAAATCATACACAAATTTAGAGGAGTTTGTCATACATTGCGTCGGACAACCAAAAGGGACGACCATTTAATCACATAGTTCACCACTAGATTCATCTACTACAAACATATACTACAAATTTTACTAGGAAAGGAGAAGACTCACTGCTTTACCTTGCCCTTCCCCATGTCGTCTCCGGTCGGTGGTAGACCATGGCGAAGATCTCGTAGGGGTCATCGTCCAGGGGGGGGGGGGTCGTCGGAGGAGCTGGTGACAGACAAGGATGAGAAGGAGCAAGTGAGCTAGGCGAGGCGGCGGGCGGTGTAGGCCTACTCTACGGTCAGGTGATGAGCAATGGTGGCGGCTTGTTGTCCCCGGCCTTTTGCTTGGCGCTCTGAGCAGCCCGCTCCTCGAACCCTGGGAGCCTCCACGGGCTTGGAGGACACGGCACAAGCACCCAGCACCGCCCAGGAGTGCGGGCTTGCAGTGAGACACCGAAGTTGCACAAGGGTCGTCAGGGGCGGAGGGCAAGACAAAGGGAAAGCTCCTTATCTGATGGTGCACAGCTCGAACCTCTGCCGCGAGAGCATCCCAATCAATGGGGTCGGGTTCAGATCCTGATCCACTGCAGGAGCCATCCATGGTGGTGCGGGACAGCGGGGACTAGACATGACTGGAGCGAAGGAGATGGGACTGCACTGGAAGGGAGCGTAGCAGTTTAGATTGAGGGCTAGGGTTTGCTCCGGGTAGGGATGATGTGGGGTTGGGGTTAAGTGGGCCATCCTTGGTCGGTCCAACGTGCCGGACGCATCCGGGTGTGCCCGAACTGCACCAAATCCGCTCCGTGTATTGGCTGCGTTTGTGGGGTGTCGGGCAGCTCGAACATTTGGGCTCGGTTTGACGGTCTGATTGGGTGTGGTTTTTCGGATCGGGCACTGCCCGGACTGTCCGCCTAGACGAATGGGGGACAATAGTGGGGGTTGGTTGGTTAGAGATGCTCTTAATCCCCTATCATCTCCTTCCAGCCATCAAACTTATGAATTGTAGGTTTGGCGGCTTCAACTTTTGAACAAGTTTACTCCGGAATGTTCATGTTTAGAGAAATAAAACTCCCTCCATCCATATATATATGGCGTAATGTGTTTTTTGCGGCTAACTTTGAATACATGTTAGAGGAATAATATATGACATGCAAGTTACAGAAAGCACACTGTCAAAGGAGCTTCTAATGATATATTTTCACATTATACATCTCATATATTATTAATCTTATGAACAGTTAAAGCCAACCTCGAAAAATGTATAGGCCATATATATATATATATGGAGGGAGGGAGTATAAAAAGTGTAAATAAATAAAAAGAGTGAACATAAGAAAGAACCATGAAAACGGAAACAAGAAAGGTAAAGAAAAGAGGAAGGAGAAAATACACACATCAACGAATTAAAACCAGCAGACACTTGAAGAAAGACGACGAAATCCACTCATACCTTTACAGACTGCCCTAATAGGCCAGCCCATCACCGTGCGCACGGGGTCCTATTTCGTGAGATCTATATCTCGCTTATAGCAAGGCTACCTTGGACCTCCTAACGATCGCTTTTAGCGCACCCTAACCTTCATAGCGCCCGCGTCTGTCACTTGTGGGCTGCGGGCTAGCAGTCGTGCACCGTTGCCAGGCTGGCTCACTCGCTAGCTCGCGCGTCTATTTTTTTTCCAGATTTCTCTTCAACTGTGTTGTTCATTGAAAAACCGGTGGCCTTTTTTTTTTTGAATAAAAATCTTTCAAAGACTTTTGAAAACGTTCATGGATTTGAAAAACAGCATTGATTTCAAAAAATATATATTTAAGAAAAGTTCAACAATTTTGAGAAGAAGTTCACAAATTTTGAGAAATACATCAAGGATTTGAATAAAGTTCATCAAATTATGATAACACAAGTTCATGAATTCAAAAATGGTTTGCCGGATTTTAAAAAAACAAGGCTTACGAATTCGAAAAAAATTCATCAATCTTATATCTTATATTTACTAATTGGAGGCACCATACGAGCCTCCACGTTAATCCTCAAAAACAACTTATAACTAACCATTAGATCTTAATCCTGTGTCTAGAATTAAATGAGATATAGAAACTATTGTCATCTTTAGCAATCTGTACATTTAAAAGTAAGATGCGACCAGCCAAGAGTCCATACGTACTACAGTTGGAAGGAAACGTGCCATATATATACCCTGCCTTATTATTAAAAAGTAAATCAGGTAAAAAAAAGGAGTCCTCATGCCATAAAAATCACCATGTTCACCTATGTATGTAAAGATTTAAACCTATATGTACAAAAAGGATAGATCTTGCCTTATTATAAAAAGTTAAATCAGGTAAAAAAAAAAGGAGTCCTCGCGTTATTAAAATCACGCCAAGTTCAACTACGTCGAAGTTCCAATAAACCAGGTGCCTTCACCATTTTTTAAAGAAAGGAACAAAAGGTACGTACGAATCATGTGCCTTTTCCTCACTCTAAAAAAAATGAGCGCACACCCCAGTTTCCAACTATATGGAACCCACATGCATGCCTGCTTGAAGAAAGAAAAAAAATATACGAAGTCCAGATGCCTCACGTCAGAACCAAAAGCCTATGTCTGATTGAATTTTTTTCAATCCTCACGTACAAAAAAAAGACCCGTTTTTTCCTTTAGCGGAAACAAATAAGACGGGTGTGCATAAGTCTCTCCATATTGACTCCTACATGTCATCATCGCCAAGGTTATTGGTTAAATGTATAAAATCACCTATTTGTGACGCAAGAAATAAAATATGAATAGTTGTCACGCATCAAAAAGTGTCAATGAACTTAAACCCGTAAGGAAAATAATTGAACGAATATTAATGACTTTTGTATGGTGGTTGGAACATCACTCTTTCTGTGCTAGGGGTTGGAAAAGAAGATCGTCAAGTATTTCAGACAGGGACATCAACAGGATTCATTAAGCTTTGAATTTTTAGAGGGTAAAATATATTTAAGTATTGTATGAGATACTCTATCGTTTAATTTGATGTTAGATAGATATATTATAAATTACAGACTGAAATAAATCATATTTTCTACCACTCTTCATATGTCACATGTTGGAACTTTACCTCAAACAAATAATGCTTTATGAGTATCCAGTGCGAAGGGAGAAAGAAAAATTTCTTGAATAAGGTTTATACATATATATGTGTGATTATGATTATGCTCGCAAATCTAAAGTGCCCAACAAGAACACAATTGGAATATCAGAAATAAATTTGTAACCATTGAAGATCACAGCCGCAAATAGTCCACTCAAGTACCAATTGAAGAAATATGGTCATCTCACCCTACTTATTGTAAAAAATATTGGATTTTCTTAACAATAATCATTCAGTAAAGTACACATTTACCATTTAATTTCATGAACAGAACTCGCATAAAATGCTTTTCAAATATATGATTCAAGTATTCGAAATAGCTAGCCCGTGCAGGTGCACGGGTTGATGAGTAGTTTTGATAATAGAAAGTGCACAAAACTGAAATTTTTTATTGATTTTGGAAAAAAAATCACGGATTTTCTAGAAAAGTTCGCGAATCCGAAAAAACTTCATCACTTTTGAAAAAACGTTCACCGGATATTATAAAAACTTCATGAATTTGAAAAAGTTTATCGATTTTGATAAAAAAAACATCACGAATTTGAACGGAAGAAAAAGAAAACATGAATAGAGAAAAAAGAAAAAGGAAAAACAAAAGGAGGAAAGAGGAAAGAGGAAAGAAAAAAAGATGTAAGCAATCATACAAGTTGTGGTGTCTAGTTGGTTGTTACGGCTTACACTGATCGAGCAGGTTGCGGTTTTGAATCACACAACGGGTTGACATTTTTGCAGTGCAGAAAAGAAAAAGGGTAAGCGGGCCGTTTTCTTCAGTTTTCCATTTTTCTTTGCTTTCTTAACAGGTTTTCTTCATTACGCTTTGGTTTTCTTAAAAAAAAATTGGTTTTCATCGTTTTCTATATGTTTCTTTCTCGGTTTTCATCATTTTTTATTTCCACAAATGTCTAATGTTTCTTTAGGTTTTCATTATACCTTTTTCGTATACGTCAGGAACGTTTTTCTAATACTTGTTTATCATTTTTAAAATACAAGTTTAATATTTTTTAGTACACAGTCAATATTTTCTATTCACATTGTCAACACTTTTCAAATACAAGATTAACTTTTTAATAGAGTTTCAACTTTTTCTATACACATTTTAAACAGTTTTCAAATGCTTTGATTAACATCTATAAAATACAAGTTTACCATTTTTTTTATTACTTTGTCAACATTTTTCCTATACACATTTAACATTCTTTTGCAAATGCTTGATTTACATTTTTGAAATACAAGATCAACATTTTATTAATACATGGTGAACTTTTTGTCTAACCACATTTACCATTCTTCAAATGCTTGATTTTTCTTCCAAATGCAAGGTTAACATTTTTCAAATGCAAGATTAATATTTTGTAAACATGTTCAACCTTTTTCCTATACATATTTAATATTTTCAAATGCTTGCTAATTTTGTTAAATACTTTATTAATATTTTATAAATACATGATCAAAATTTTCACACATTGTATATTGTTTTGTATACATTTTTCGTATACACGAGAAAGATTTTCTGTATACACATGTACCAATTACTAAATGCTTGGTTAACATTTTTATTCAATTTTTAAAATAAAGTTCTTTATGTAATATATTTTATTTATAACATTTCTAAATATAAATACAATAAAATAATAAAGCGAAAAACAAACGAGCAAACAAAACGAGGCTGTGGCCTCCAGCGAACCTGGCCCAGCGGCCAGCCCATGTTGTCTCTCTCTATTATCGTTTTATAGGGTTTTTCAGCCGGTTTTTTATGTAATTGTTCTTTTTTCTTATTTTCTCGTCACTTTATTTTTTTCAGAAAAATTGTCAACATTTTTTAACCCATATTTGTTTTCAAATTCATGATTTTTGTTAGATTCAGAAGATTTGTCAAATTCGTGATTTTTTTCAATTCATGAACATTTTTCAACTTCAGGAATTTTTTCGAAATCATGGACATTTATTGAAGTCGGAACGCTTTAAAATCATGATCCTTTTAAAAATTATGAACATTTTTTATCTTGTGCTCTTTCCAAATTCTTGAGTTTTATATCTTCAAATACTATTTTAAAATCGTTATTAAATTATCAAAGGTTCTTTCAATACACGAGCATTTTTTTTTATTTGTGAACTTTTTATGAATTCACGGCCATCATTTATATTGCTGAACTTTTTTTTTGATTTCGTGAATATTTTTTGTGTTCAGTGATTTTGTTTAAATGTGAAAACATGTTTTGGTCTCACAAACATTTTATCAAATTCGCAAACATTTTTAAATCTGTGTACACTTTTATAGTTCTAAAAAATTGGATGCAAGTATTTTTCATGGATAGGGGAGCAACAATAGGAAAAGGCATTGCAAATGACTAATTAGGGCGTAACATTAGCGCTCGGCGAACATTTAGCTGATTTTAGTTTATTTTACCATATACTTTTGTCTCCTTAAGGTCTTGCATAATGGGAGGTGCTTAGGGGAGGTGCTTAGAGAAATAAACCAGGCTTTCTTAAGCACCGATGCTTATTTATACAGGATAGACGCTTAACTAAGCGTCTCTCCTGTAGAAATAGGCACCGGTGCTTCAGAAAAACCCGGTTTATTTTTCTAAGCATCTCTCTAAGCACCTCCCATTATACAAGGCCTAAACGTGTGCGCAGGCGCCGTACAATGGAGGGTATCTACAACGTCGGACGCTTAGGGAGGCGCCAGGATAGATTTCCTATCAAATTTCCCACTGAGTGGCAGTTAGGCCCAGTAATCCCGGCATCGGACGCCGCTGCATCGGCGCAAAGGCAGGCATCGAACGCCCAGCCCTTCTCTCCCGCAAGAGGCGCACATGCTGTTTAAAATAACATTTATTTTTTTCGTCCATAAGCGCCTAGTTAGGTATGTACCGTGGTAGATGCCCTAAGACGCTACTCCTAAGTGAAGGTGCATAAATGGATCAAAAATAGGCTGTCATTGTGGGATAATATTTTATCTAGAGATGGGGTGGCCTAAAATAAAAGATGATAAGCATATTGCCATTTGTGGTCGATTTTAATTTTGGGAATGGTACTATCCTCTACTCACTCTGTTCAAAAATATAAGATGGTTTAACTTTTTTTAAATGAAATGTATATTGACACGTTTTAGCGTGTTTCTCCACTCATTTCAGTCTTTATGTAATTCATATTAAGATATCCCCAACATCGCATATTTGTGAATGGAGGGAGTATTTGTTTGCCAGAAAAACCAAAGGGTGACAACCCATACATGTTACAAAACATAGAGTACAACATGTTGCTCGAATTTATTGTAATCGCATCATGATACGGTATCAGCATCCCACACAAGCGCTGAGCACGCTCACCTAGCAAACAACAAAACATACGAGTAGTTGGAACAGCACGTACGTAGGTCGTACGTACCATATGCATATATAGTTCAACCATGTATATCCTTATTACATATTCTTGTGGTCTCAGCCTTCGATCTCCACGGCCTTGACCTGCGGTTTCTTGGCCACTTCCTCCTTAGGCACGGTGACCGTCAGCACGCCGTCCTCCATGGACGCGCTCACCCCGTCCACCCTCACGCCCCCCGGCAGACGGAACCTCCTCTCGAACCCGCCGCTGCTGCGCTCCACCAGGTGCCACCGCTCGTCCTTGCCACCACCCTCCTCCTCCTCCTTCTCCTTGGCGCGCTGGCCGCTGATGACCAGCACGTCGCCGTCCACGACCTCCACCTTGGCGTCGCCCTTGCGGACGCCGGGGAGGTCGGCCGTGAAGACGTGCGCGGCGGGCGTCTCCTTCCAGTCGACGCGGACGTTGGTGAGCACGGGGCAGCGCTCCGCGAGGGCGCGGACGGCGCCGCCGAAAGGGTCCGCGTCCGCCCAGAAGTCCACCGAGAGCGGGTTGCCGAGCACGCCGCTGCTCCGCGCCAGAGCCATTCGCTGAATCGCTAGTTCGTTGAGTGATCGCTGTTGCTCTCTCCTTCAAACTTGTAGGGTTCTTTCTTGCAATCGCTAGCAGTAGCCGTATGTATGTGTTGGAATGTGCGAGGCGACGGAGGACGTGCATGTATGTATGTACGCATTTGTAGAAGAAATGGACGATGAAGAGGCGGATGTGACGTGATTTCTGGATGTGTCAACGAGCCCTCTAGACTTGATAGAGAGTTCAAGAGTGGCCTGCGGTGGGTGGCGCGAATGTGCTGGGCGTTGAGAGAATCGTCTTCGTCTAAACCCTGCTCATATCCACACCAAAAACGCCTGGCGGCCAAGACACATGATGGAGGCGGCGGCGGCAGAGGTCGAGGAGAAGGAGAGGTACGTCCGTGCTAGGTAGCGTATGGATGCTGATCGCCGACAGAATTCTGTATACTCCATCGGCACCATCGCTGCCATGCTCTGTGTCTTTTCATGCCCAACTATGCAGGTCGCCACCACCACAATCACCGTCCCAATAGCTGGGCGAAGACTGACGGATCTGGGGCGATGGATGGAGAAGCTGGACATACATGGTGGCAACAACATCGTCTCCCATGCAGGAGTGAAAAGCAGGTGATAAGGTAATTGGTCATCGTGCTCATGTGACTTCTTCCCATGTGATCCCTGCTCCTCGCTGATTTGTTTCTGGTCGTGCAAGGGTCGGCGGCTGCGGAGAGTGGTGGGAATCACAACAACGCCGTCGAGGTGGAGAAACTAGGAGAGCAAGACACGGCTCGGCATTCGATGTGAGGTCCAGGTATACGAGCGTTGATTTTCTTGGTACGTATGACAAAGAAGCATTTTTTTTCTCACTTTCGTCAAGATCCAAAGCTATAGTAGTCTATAATATGTTACTATGTTTCTAAGTATCTTGAACTTCTCGCAGCGGATGCATTGGATATTTCATACTTAATTAGTGCACCTAATTAAGTTTTGGGCATGTCTTAATTTTTCTCAAGCAGCCTATTCTACTACTCCAAGAACTGCAACATGTGTCAGCCCGTTTTCTTTCGTTCTTTAGATTAAGCAATTTTAATTAACCCTTTGCATTCAAGAAAAAGGTCACTGAGTTGTTATCTAAAGCTATGTTAGATTAATAGGTTGTCTTGTCGCCACAACTTTGAATTTTGAGGAATGCAAAGCAACTTTGGATCTTGCCGCCGATGCATGTTGGGTTGTCGTTCTTCCAGAGCGGGGATGAGCAGTTCATTACCTTCGCTGGGAGGTACGTGCACATGAACACTTCAGTTCATCCCCCATTTGGATATTCCGCTCTTCAGTTCCACGGACCTCACAAGATTAATAGCGATTAAGTGGGAGTTCTCTCAGGTGCAAAACTAACTGTGCAACTAATTTTACCCCTATTAAGTATATGTAGATGGTATGTTTCTGCATGCAATTACAGCTGAGGAAAACAATAAATATGAATATAGTTTGATAGTACTCAGCAGCCATACCAAGCAGTTAAAAAATTCAGGATTATACTAATAAAAATGACAAAATGTTACTGCAGAATACCTTTTGCACTATGATGTAAAGGACATGGACTAACAAGTCCCTGATCTGCACTGCCGTTTCTGTTGCAGATGGGCAAAGTTATTAGTTTCCAACCAAATTGGATAGCGAAAATCAAAGCATGTGCCCAAGATTTTTATCCAAACTCCAAGCCCTTCCACAATGAGATCACTAGACATAATAAACCAACTGTGCATTGATTATAGAATGAAACAGCGAAAACAATCCCCAAAAGGTTTTCCCTTCTCATCCATATGTCGCCCTGTTCATATTTCTCTCAATAAGTGGTTGGTTCCTTTCATATAAAATAATGTAGGCCTGACACTCGAGTGCCTATTTTAGCGACACTTACATTTTGCACCAAGCCATGAGGGAGTTCCACAGCTCTCCTGGCATCCAATTTGGCTTGCTCTTATGTGCCAATTCTTAGTATTTTTACCTCTTTAACTAACAGAACCGCGCTATGTTTGTTGGGAATGTACATTGTGGGCACACCAATTCTCAGTTCTTGGGGTGCTTGTATCAGAGATATATCATTACAAAAGATATGGAGGGAGCATGCCAGTCTAAAGCACAAGGTCCATTCATATTTTCGTGATTGTTCACCGTACATTCTTGTCTTTGTTATATCTCTTGTAAAAAAAATCTACCTAAGGCCTAGGGTCGGGCCTGCTTTTACATTATTTAACACTAACTAATTCTGGCAGCCAAACATTAGAAGAAAATAACAATCCACCTTTTTGAGCAAATACCAACTATCTAAAGATACATTTTAATGTGATATTTATATCATTTTAGAATTCTAATTTGTTTCAAAAATTAGAACCAATCAATAACAAGTTATCCACAAGATATGCTTTTGTTTATTTAGATACTAATAAATTCCATCAAAAAATAGAAAGGTGAGGACTGATACTCCATGGTCCGATCGTGCTTATATAAACACCAACACATAAAGCGTAGGTTGACAATATAAACTGCAAGGACAATCATACGTAGGAGGAAGGAATTAGCAAGCCACTCCTCATGGGACTTACCAAGATGAACACACGAGCTCTATGCTTGGTGGCTCTCTTATAATGGTGTCTAGCATTCTACTATCATGCCATGCAGGTACAACAATTTTCTATCATTTTCCTGATCATTTGTGGATTAACATATGTGCACACCTTTGCGTGTGTAATTTAAACCAACTCATGAACTTATGTAATTTATGTATTCTAATGTTGATATATTTGTTGTGGGTAGGTCCAAAACCAACCCCAATTCCCAACTTATGTATGAAGTTCAAAGCCTGCGAGGGAGACTATGTGTCTGACGAACCATGCATGGGACATTGCGCATTTTTTGAATTCAAGCATGGCCACTGCCATTCAGATCATGGTGGTATTTGTTGCTGCTCGAACATCTAAGAAATGATGGATACATGTTATTATCTTATGCTACAAAAGTATTGCGTGTAAGATAGCATAAACATACGTGTGCACCAAAAATTCCAATAAAGTATCATTCAACTTGACTATGAACAATTCTTCTTAATAGTGGAATCAATGGTTTCTATCTTCTATGACAGTACGTGCAAACAATCTACAATTGATGTTGTCATCTTCCGGCTGCTGACCTGCGCGTACTCCTTCACGGTAGCGCGGAGGTTCTCCCCCTCGCTCCAGGAATGCTTCGAATGCGAGCCCATCACCTTCTTCCCCACGGCAATGGCCGATTTCATCATTTTTTACACACAACAAAATTAACAACATAAAAATGTAATTTTTATGTGGGGATCGAGTTCTAATACTACCAAAGATCGATCCTAACCAAATACTGAATCCTAACGTCCAAATCGAATGGGAAAAATGAAAATTATTGCATCTCATCTGGATAAGAACAAGGATGAAATCACCGTGAAAACTTGCAACTGAACCATGTATCTGTGGAGAAACTCACCGAGGATGAAGATGGACGGATCAAACGAACGAAATCCGCGAAGAAACAGGAGATTTTGAGGATTTTGTTAGGGTTTGAGAGAGAGAGAGAGAGGGAGAGAGATGAGAGTTGGAGGCGCAAGTGGGAGGAGGAAGAAGATTCCCTTGCGTTGGCGGCTGCATATATGAAATTTCACTCCATACGACCATCCATACGAGCGGGGCCGCTCGTATGGAACGTCGTCTCACATTCAAATCAGACGATCTAGGGTTTGCGTACCTGAGAAGACCACCCATATGAGCGCCAACACCCGTATGAAATGCCGTCATTCTCTCTGGAGGTGATAAACGTTTGAGGCAGAACTCCATATGGGTGAGGGTGTTTGTACAGAAGACCGCCTTTCGCTCTTTTCAACTTGGTCGTTCTGGTCGTGGCGTCATATGACCGCCCATGCAAGCGGTTGTCGTCACATGGAACACCATATTCTGCTCTGGGTTCGTTTCATGATTTTCGGCAAGGGTTCCATACGACCATGCATACGAGCGGTTGCGATCGTATGGAACACCATCGATCTCTCTGGTCTTCTTGACATTTACCCCATATTTCCATGTGAGCGCCTAAAACGATCGTGGCTCCTTGCATATTACGTCGTCTTTCTCATTTCTCTTCCTTTCTCTTGAACTTCCTCCTCCTATCTTCTTTCTTCGATCTTTATCCTATGACACAAAGTCAAAAATAAACTTTTTCGAGAGTTTTTCATCAGATCCTTTATGAGAGTAATGTAACAAAGAAAAAAATTGACTAAATGATGGGTTGCCTCGCATTAAGCGCTAGTTTTTAGGTTCCTAAGCTCAACCTCATACTTTAATAGTGTTTCAGGTCTCTGGTGGCCTGAGATTCTCTTTACTTACCGCACATACTCGCTTAGGTGGTGGAATATACTTCTCTTTCGATGTTGGCTTCTTCGAAAAGTACCTTAGTATTTCTTGATCGTAAATTCTGAGGTTACTTTTCCTTCTGCACTATCCAATGCTGCACCTACGGTATTCAAAAATGGCCTACCGAGAATAATAGATAATTTTCATCTTTGGGCATATCAGATGACAAAGTCAGTAGGTATAATATGCCCATCTAATTTTAATAGCACATTTTCAGCCACTCCAATTGGCTTCTTTGTAGATTTATCTGCCATCTGCAAGGTTATACCTGTAGGCACACATTCTGCCAAGTTCAACTTGTGATAGAGAGCGAGGCATTACACTCACTCCTGCTCCAACATCACATAGAGCATTATTTATATCAAGATTACCAATTGAACAAGATATAGTAGGTATACCTGGGTCTCCTACCTTCTCCGGTATTTTATCTCGAAAGGGATATTTCGTTATCGTAGCCACTTGTTCTTTAAAATTCAAACTCTTCCTGTTGTTAACGATATCTCGCATAAACTTAGCAAAGATAGGAATTTTTAATATATCAATCACATGCAAAGAAACCTTGAGATCAGCTATAGCTTGTAGGAAGGAAGAGTAGAGTGCATCATTTGAAGGCGGTTTTACCGCTTTAGTATAAGGAAAGTGTTTTCTTGGTTTTACTTTTATCTTTTTCCTTCTTCTTACCTTTTTCTTTGTTCTTTGATGTCTGGCTACTTTCTCCCCTAGTTGGATAAAGGTGGTCTGGAATTCTTATACACCCTTGGTTCTTCCAGCTTCTGGTGTTGCTTCTTCCTCGTTATCGTCCTCGTCCACCATTTCTGCATCGGGGTCAACTTCTTTATCAGCTTCATTATCTAGTGCATCTTGATGGACCTATTCTTCCAGTTCTTCCTCTCCAGAGAGAAGCTCTCTGTGTTCTAGGGTTTGTCTTTGACTCCCTCTTCTTCTTTGTTCTTATTCCTTCTCGTACCACTCTGGACCTTTAGGGTCATGTGTTCTTTTACCACTGCGAGTTTCAATTTCATTAGCAGAAACAATGTTATCCTTATCTAGCTGAGCAAGGATCAAAGATTGTGTTTCAAAAATTTGAGAACATTGGGTTTCTATCAGACGAGAGTGTTTATCAAGATTCGTTACCACATGACTTAACCCTTCTACCTCATCGGAAAGGTAGGCTATAACCTTTTCGTTATGATGGATACATATTCAAAAATCTCTGTTGAAGTTGTCTTGGTGTAATTTGAACTTATTCATTGTTTCTTGTAGTTCGTCCTCCTGCTGGTAAATACTAAATATATCCACTTTTTCGTTAATAACTTGTTCAACAGGTTTACCTTTTTCCTGAGTAACCTTTTAAAATTCTTCCATACATTCAATATGATATATTTTTCCAGTGGGCTTTACTAGCTCCTCAATATTCCACTTCTCTTTAGCAATCATGATCTTGTCTATAAATGCTCTTCCTTCTTCAAGAGTTAGAGACCTAAAACGTCCTCCTGCACTTAAATCAAGAATAGATTTTGATTCGTCGTTAATCCCATGATAAAACATATGAAGTATAACATATTCAGCATAACCATGGTTGTGCAGAGAACATATCCAGACTGAACCCAAAAATAAACGACGACACGTGTTGTGCAGAGAAGAGCCATCGCCCAACAATGGGATTGCATGGGAGGAGCTCTTTCTTGTTTAATTATTTTATATATACAGACGTATGTAATTTCATTTGTACTTGATCCACATTATTGTAGATTTATGAGAAGGGAGGAAAGAAAGAAATTATTATGTGCACTGTCCACTACCTGAACACGTGTTTAACACTTGAAGGCTAAAAAATTCAAAAAGAAGAAACCGGGTGCGATGCATAAGCTAGAAGAAAAGATAATACTTTGTGAAGAGGTGTTGTTCTACCGTAATTCACTCGGGGGGGGGGGGGGGGGGGGGGGTGGGGGGGGAGGAAAAATATTTTTGAGCTCTGATTTTATTTATTTATTTTGCACCCAGCTTCTCAGACGTCATTTCAGCGTGAAAATTTACACAAACCAAGTACAAGTGTCTCCACGTGTTGTTTTGCCATAAATCACTCAGGGGAAATGGGAAAAAAAAAGAGGAAGCTAATTTGAGCTCTGGATTTTTTATCATTTTTGTACCGAGCTTTTCGGATGTCATCTCAATGTGAAAATTTGCACAAACCTAGTAGAAGTGTCGCTTGTCTTTAATGTGTAAAAAAACTCAGTTTTTTTTAAGAAATTGTTTGTATTTTTATTTCTGAAAATACTGTTCACATGAAAAATATTGTTTGCACATGTATCTACCATTTGTACCATTTTTATGTGTCTTTGCATTATTTTCAGAAATATTGTTTGCATTGTTTACGATCAGGTACTGTTCACCCTCATGCACTGTTCACAGGCACTATTATGTGAATGTACTATTCACAAACACTGTTGTTTACTGCTACGTGTCAGGCAGGAAAGAGCCCTCTTCCGCAATTGCGGATGCATGGAAGGAGCCCCTGCTTAGCCGCTTTAAATATAGGACGCGTCTACTAGCTGGCAATCGAGTGCCCCGTATGGACTCCTGGCAACCTGCCCTATTAGGAAAGTTTTGGTCCCCCATGCAAAAGTGGAAAGTGATAGCCCCGTGCGTTCCACCAGTGGTTCCATCCGGATTCTACTGCTCCACCCGTGGTTCCATCTGCTCTAACTCCTTCCTGCAATAGCATGCGGCAAACAAGTTAGAAATATGTCACGTGCATTTAATTTCATGACAAAACAAATTCAAAAAGCTGCAGCTTTTAAACCGAGCGTCAAAATTAATTTTCATTTTCACCATTAGGTTTCTCGTAGCAATATCTTCAAAACAAGATCTCATATGGGTATGTTTCGATGAACTTTTTTTTCAAGCAACTTTGCAGCCGTACGAGGCAACTTCGGTGACCCAGAAAGCAACTTTGCAGTAGATTGCCTATTGCGATTACATATTTATCCCATTTCTTCTAAGTTGGCTACCGGTTCTATAGGAAGCAAATCAATTGCTATATGGGGCAACTTTGGTGCTACATGAAAAAACTTAGAAGTAGATTGCCTATCACGATTACATATCTACCCCAAAGTACTCCTAAATTGGCTGCCACAACTAGAAGAATCAACTTTAGCGTTATATGGTGCAACTTTTCTATCGCCTAATATCACCTACGCTTCCCTCTAAAAGTTGGAGACCATGACTGCCAAGTTGCCTAACGTCATTTCTCAAGTTGCATAATATCATCTCTAAAGTTGCCTAACATGACTAGAAGTATCATAACATTATCCTAACTTGCCTAGAAGTACTTTCTAGTACTATAAGCAACTTAGCTTTAGAGGTAGACAAAACTTAGAAACATTGTTGGGCAAGTTTCATAGTATGGTAGGCAACTAATTAGTGATGTCACACAACTAAGCGTCATTGGTAGGCAACTAGTTGGCAATGTCAAGCAACTTACCAGTCATAAAATAGGCGACTAAAAATTGCAATGGGAGACTACTAAGGATCGACAGTAGGTACTTTGTACTATTGTAGACAAAGGTAGACAAATTCATTAGCACACACTATGTAATGAACTTGCTTATGTGTACCATTAAAGTTGCCTCCCTTAGCAAGAAAGTTGCTTTCAAAGTTTCGTAAAGTTGCCACACCCAGGCAGATTCGCCTCTTCCCCCAAACAACAAAAATGATGTGAAGTTGCCAATCCCCAGCAACTTACCACTTGTGGTAGACAACTAATGGTTTTTCATTTAGAGAACTTTGCTTCTATCCACCTAGACAACAAAACTGGTGTGAAGTTTGTCGCCCCCAAACAATAGGTCTTTTTGTCCTAGACAACTAGAGGGTTTTTTAGCGAAAGATTTTTATTTAGGCAACTTTGCCTTTGACCGTGACATCAGACTAGAGGCGATGGGGTGGAAGCCGAGGAGCAAGGAGTTGCTGAAGATGACAACGTAGACGGGTCTTGTACCAGACAATTAATAGCTGTCAATTATGTTACAATCAAAATGGTTTGCTTGTTTGGTGAACCAAAATGAAAAGCTATTTCAGTGTATCAATTTGATGAAAAAAACTATGAAACTTTGGTGATTTAGTCAAGTAATGTTTATATGTAGTCAACATATCCTATTGTAAATAGTAATTGGTTCCAATTATAAATCAATTTGCCTCTAAAATGTATATCTGGGCAACTCACGCCAGCCTCTCTAGCAACTAACTTGTATGGTTTGGGCAAGTTTTGGGCAAAATAAACTGTGACGCCCCCGATTCAATCGTACACTAATCATACACGCAAACGTGTACGATCAAGATCAGGGACTCACGGAAAGATATCACAACACAACTCTAAAAATAAAATAAGTCATACAAGCATCATAATACAAGCCAGGGGCCTCGAGGGCTCGAATACATGTGCTCGATCATAGACGAGTCAGCGGAAGCAACAATATCTGAGTACAGACAGAAGTTAAACAAGTTGCCATAAGATGGCTAGCACAAACTGGGATACAGATCGAAAGAGGCGCAGGCCTCCTGCCTGGGATCCTCCTAAACTACTCCTGGTCGTCGTCAGCGGCCTGCACGTAGTAGTAGGCACCTCCGGTGTAGTAGGAGTCGTCGAAGGTGGCGTCTGGCTCCTGGGCTCCGGCATCTGGTTGCGACAACCAGGTAGAAGGGAAGGGGGAAAACAGGGAGAAAAACAACCGTGAGTACTCATCCAAAGTACTCGCAAGCAAGGAGCTACACTACATATGCATGGGTATATGTGTAAAGGGCCATATCGGTGGACTGAACTGCAGAATGCCAGAATAAGAGGGGGATAGCTAATCCTGTCGAAGACTACGCTTCAGGCCACCTCCATCTTGCAGCATGTAGAAGAGAGTAGATGGTAAGTTCACCAAGTAGCATCGTATAGCATAATCTTACCCGGCGATCCCCTCCTCGTCGCCCTGCTAGAGAGCGATCGCCGGGATATATCTGGCACTTGGAAGGGTGTGTTTTATTAAGTATCCAGTTCTAGTTATCATAAGGTCAAGGTACAACTCCGGGTCGTCCTTTTACCGAGGGACACGGCTATTCGAATAGATAAACTTCCCTGCAGGGGTGCACCACATAACCCAACACGCTCGATCCCATTTGGCCGGACACACTTTTCTGGGTCATGCACGGCCGCGGAAGATCAACACGTCGCAGCCCTACCTAGGCACAACAGAGAGGTCAGCACGCCGGTCTAAATCCTATGCGCGCAGGGGTCTGGGCCCATCGCTCATTGCACACCTGCACGTTGCGTACGCGGCCGGAGAGCAGACCTAGCAACCTCCATTTCAAAGGAAGTCACGTTACGCGGTCCAACCCGGCGCGCGCCGCTCAGTCGCTGACGTCGCGAAGGCTTCGGCTGATACCACGACGTCGAGTGCCCATAACTGTTCCCGCGTAGTTGGTTAGTGCGTATAGACCAAATGGCCAGACTCAGATCAAATACCAAGATCTCGTTAAGCGTGTTAATTGATGTAACCACGGACACCGACCAGGGCCAGGCCCACCTCTCACCTAGGCGGTCTCAACCTGCCCTGTCGCTCCGCCACAAAGATCCACCCAGAGGGCCGTCGGGACAAAGGTCCTTTCAGCCCCCAATCCGTGAATCACTCGCGGGTGCTCCACGAGCCGACCCGACTTTAATCACCACATGTATAATGTATAAAGTATATAGTATAAATCCGTGATCACCTCCCAAGTGATCACAGCCCGATAGTATAGCACAGTAGACGGACAAGAATGTAGGGCCACTGATGGAAAACTAGCATCCTATACTAAGCATGTAGGATTACAGGTAAAGATAACAACAGTAGTGGCAAAGATAGGCTATGCAGCAGAATAGGATTAACGAAAAGCAGTAACATGCTACACTACTCTAATGCAAGAGTATAGAGAAGAATAGGCGATATCTGGTGATCAAGGGGGGCTTGCCTGGTTGCTCTGGCAAGAAGGAGGGGTCGTCAACAGCGTAGTCGGTCGGGGCACCAGCAGCGGTGTCGGTCTCGTAGTCTACCGGAGAGAAGAGGGGGAGGAAACAATGAATACAATGCAAACAAATGCATAACGATGCATGACAAAGCAAACAGCGGTGTTAGGTGTGCCCTAACGCGGTAAGAGGTGATATCGGCGAAGGGGGGAAACATCCGGGAAAGTATCCTCGGTGTTTCACGTTTTCGGACAGATGAACCGGAGGGGGAAAGTTGCGAGTTTGATATGTTAGGGATGTGTGGCGGACGAACGGGCTGCGTATCCGGATTCGTCTCGTCGTTCTGAGCAACTTTCATGTAGAAAGTATTTTCATCCGAGTTACGGTTTATTTTATATGATTTTCTAAAGTTTTTAAATCATTTTCAGAATTTATTTATTTAATTTTAATTCAACATTATCCAAAATAGTGTTTGCTCACATCATCATGACGTCAGCAGTCAACAGAGGTGTTGACTGGTCAAACTGACGTGTGGGTCCACTGGGACCCACCTGTCATACACTGTTTAGGTTAATTAAGGTTTAGCTAAACTAATTACTGTTTAATTAAACTAACAAGTTAATTAGATTAATTAAATAGAATTAATTAACTTAATTAATTAATTAATTAATTAATTAATTATAAATTTTATTAATTCGTTTTTATTTTTCATTTTTCTTAAAACGTTCTGGGGCTGGGCCCCGTTTGTCATAGGCCCCAGGGGGCCTAGCGGGTTCGGCGGGTTCGAGCGCTGGAGTGGGCAGCCCGCCAGGGCGACAGGCAGCCCGCCCAGAAGGGCGCGGCCATACTGGCGAGTGCCGGGCGCGTCGGCGGGCCAGCCGCGGGGGGAGCGCGAGGGGGGGCGGAGGCCACAGCGGGGCATCGCGGGCGCAGGTGAGCAGCGCGGGGAAGGTGGCTGGAGGCGGCTGCGGCAAAGCGCAGCAGCAGAGACGAGCGGGAGGAGCGGTTCAGCGGGAGGTAGGCTGCGGGAGCGCGCGCGCAGACGGGGACGCGGCGGAGGCAGGCAAGGCAATGGGCGACGGGGACCAGCGCGCGGACGGGGGCACGGTGAGCGCGCATCGGGCGCGGGCATGCACGACGGTGGGGACCGGGGCGCGCAGTGACGAGGCGAGCCGAGGAAGGCGAGTGCGCGGCCGACGCGGGGAAAGGAGGAGGGAAAAGGCGGCGGCTCACGGCGGGGAGTAGGGTCCAGGGCAGCGGGCTCGATGGAGATTGATGCGGCGGGGTCCAGCGACGGCGGGGACGAGGTCGAGGATGGAGAGGACGGTGATGTGACGATGTCGGCGGTTGCCGGGGTCGGGTGCCGGCGGGGACGACGGGCGTCGATGGGCGACGAGGCCTGGGGAGGCCGGCGGGGATGAGGCGAGGCGACGGGGCGGCGCAGGTGGGGGACCGGCAAGTGCCTGGCGACGGCGGAGCGCCGGGGAAGCAGAGGGCGCCGGGCGCTGAGGTGGTTGCCTCGATCCAGATCGCATCGGGGGAAGGGGAGAGAGCGAGCAAGTGGGGGAAGTGGGGGGTGTCGGTGGGTTAGGGTTTGGTTGCCAGGGGGTTATGGGGAGTGGGGTGGGCCGGCCGGCTAGGCCAGTTAGCCCAGTGGGGGTGGGGCGGCCTGGCTGGGCCGCTTGGCCTAGTTAGGCCAGGGGGATTTTTCTTTTATTCTGTTTTGTCTTTTTATTTTAGTTAGGTTCTGCTTTTCTTTTTATTTAATTGTTATGTTGTTTCCATCCACTATAAAATATCTAGGCATTTTATAAAAATGTGTTTATTACACCATATTTATATGTGCAAAATATGGCACCTCCCGAACATTTTTGTTTTAACTTTTGAAAACTTTTATTGTTGACATTAATTTGAATTTAAATTTTAAAACGGTTTCGAATCATCACGAGGTTAACAACAGTAACCGTGGTGATGTGGCATCATTAGCGTGGGATTACTGTAGCTTAATTATCCGGGCTTCACAAATCTCCCCCACTACAAGAAATCTCGTCCCGAGATTTAAGAGGTAGGGTAAGGGGGAAACGTCTGGTTACGAAATCCTAACGGATCTTCTCGATCTTGGCTGATCTTCTCGAAGAGATTGACCCATTACATTGATGTCTTCATTCCACTGCTTCAGGTCATCGTGATGATGTCATCATCCTGCCTTCGGGAACTCCATCGTACTTACGAAAGAATAAAGGGGGGTGTATTCTGGGTGAACGGAGCTCTGCAAGGTTAACTATCTGGTCGATAACATCTGGGAAGGTGGCGGAACGTAACTCTTGATCTGCAACTTAAGAAAATATCGAGAGCAAAATAAGGAGGTATCTTGTGAAGCTTCGAGTGGGTAGGCAATCGTTCGATGCCTGAAACAAAGTGTGAAAGGGGTCTAGAGCAACGAGATTAAGTATTGCGTCTATTACCAAAATAGATCACCAGGAAGGTGGCCCGTGAATTACATACGAGGCCACGTGCGAGGAACAACCTTGGGAACAGGGGGTGTATAGGAGAGTCAGGTTTCGATCCTGTGAAACTGTGGGTTATGGGCCCACCATGTGGGTTAAAAGTAGGAAGAGGGGCGACGTCTTGCACGATCATGTAAGCAAGGCATGTCAGAGAATAGCCAGTCAGTTATGTTGGCAGCATCGTTGGTACCAAAGGCGAGGGACGAAGAGAACCATTTTCCTGCTCGTTGAAACGAGGCGGACCAATAGGCAAAGTTCTCGTCCATCGGTGGATACCAAAATGTCATCAACAATAGTAACACGGTCTTACTGACAGAGTTGTACATCGAGGTGTTTACATAAGCAGTAAATTATTACTGCTTAGATCATATAGATCACAAGAAAGATTAAACAAAACAATGGAAAGGAAAATGTATTTAAACACATATTTCAGGGGTATATCCTTCCCAAGGACAAGCAGAGCATGATATCCATGACAGGATATAATGTAGAAAACCCTTTAGGCAGGGGAGAGAAATTTCATGACATTACCCAAGCAACGGTGTTTGGATAATTTAGCAAGAAACATTTAGCATTGGGCTTCAAATGTTCCTGTTGAAAATCGGAGTACCACAGACATGCTTCGAGATAGCATTGACATGGTCTTCAAGCAAAGGTTGGACTTGGATATACAAAGGATTCATCAGGAACAACTTATAAAATAAGTCTTACAATTTCCTCATGGAAGAATGGCTAACCTTGCTAAAAAGGAAACTATTACGATACGTCCTCCGACCAGGTTTGCTAGGCATGACATCACCTTATTGGGAGATATAAAGACCAATGTTATATCTCATGGAAATATGTTCCAACCGTCATATCTGACCGAGATTCAGATCATTGGTGTCAGGATACCTCAGAGTCAGGATGCCTGAGAAGAAAAAGGTGCGACACAAATTGACGAGATGGCATTGTAAGATTATCGGGAAATAAACTATGGAAGCGAGTTCCGAAACAAAAGTTGATCATTAAACCAAGGAGAGAATGAGGAGGTGGCTGATGAACTCAGCAACAACTCATCGAGACTTCCAACAGATAAATTTCCACAATTATGCGATCAAGGAGATAACGTTTGTCAGATCAAATGATATAATGAGGTATGCTCGAGGAAAACATACGCAATTAAACATTGGTTGAAAGGTGCGCCCGAAATATGGCATTAGGTAGCATGATCAATGTTAGAATGGTGATTCAATAATCAATAGTCTAAGAATGAACGGTCGACCATTAACTTCAAAGCAATAGGGTTGCTAGAAGGGCAGAATCCAAACATCACCGTTCACCTGTTGGTATCCCGGTTAGAACCAACACGGGGACCAAGAAAAGAATGGTGATGGTGAGAAGTATTACTATATCAAGAATTAATAGTTGAGGTAATTCCCTCAACATTCTTGACATAACAGATGGTAATACTCCAAGATAGAATCATAATATAAGTTGGATAGAAAGGAAACTACACAAAACATGACCAAGTTTGTGTCGCAGGGAATGCGAGAATGTTGTCGATGTTAATACAAATCATCTAGGGGGCAAGGGTGGTATTACTCTTCCAGAATTCGGCACACAACTTGGAAGAAGTCAAATTGTTGACAATTATCACGACAAATTTGTCGAGAGGTTTCAAGAAGATGTAATCGATTGGTGATGACATCAAGTCAAAAGAATGATGAAGCGAAAGGTTATTGCAACCATGGGTACGTCAGAAACTCGAAATCAAGTTTGTTGTTCAAGGCAATACGATATGACAAGGAAGATCGATGTAAGCTTAGCTCATCATCGAAAATTGTGCTCCAGGAATAAAGACCAGGTAGCACAGTTAAAATCACCACGACAATGACATAGCCAAACAGGCTATGAATGACGTGATCGGGTACAAACTCGTATGTAAAGAAGATTACTAAGAGTTGTTGAACCGTAGTGCGGAATCGGTTCAGTTATCGGTGTCTTTGAGTGTTTAATAACTCAGAGCCCGTGAAAAATTGGAATAAGTGAGAATGTAGTACTTGATGAAGAGCTCATAAGAAGTTATGCAGTTCCATGATAATCTCGAGATACGAAGGGGTAATACTCGACGACAGATCAAAGTAGAGGTTGGACTGGGGTATTGCTCTATAGAAGACAAGTGCTTACACTTGCACCGGAAATGGTATTTAAAGGAGAACATGGTCGGAACCATGATTGCAAAAGGCCAGATCCCAGATATAAGATGAACTTATACCAAGGAAATAATTAATTTTAAAAGAAGCTTCGATGAGAAGATGTACATCGTGTCCATGGGCATGAACACAAAGTTCAAGGTCGACTCCCACTTCTCCAATGCACAACCTTTCATTCACTTCTCGCGTTCGATGAAGTTGTAGTGTTGAAATTTTATCTGGCAAAATACCAGAAGAGTACGGCTCGTGAAACTTTCGAGTTCACACATATAAAGGAAGGCATAGGTTCAACCCACCGGGGCATTGTGGAAACATATACCACAAGCTTCAATAGTATATATCACCAGCTCGAAAATAGAGCATGGTTGGCCAAATCCGGGAATAGGATTTACCAATGGCATTATGTATCAGGGAAAGAACTTCTCGAGATTTTCGTATACAAAGGACACTGTCGAATGATAATTCAACAAAGGATCCGATGGTCCATAACGGAGCTGATGTGAGCATCGACGCACGATCAGAGGAAGAAACAATGCAAGGGCATTGGATTATAGAAACAACTGACTAATTCAAAGCTCAAAGGTAAAGGAATTATGATTTCAAATTCACGGGATCAGAAGCAAACGCTCTGATTAAGGATGGATAAGTTGAATAGACTTAGGGGTACAATCGATAGCAATTTAATTGGTTGAGAACCAGCTCATGTTCAAACTGACGTCTGAGCCGAAAGGATGAATTATAGGATATGATTGAGGATTGCGAGCATTCGCAACTTATTGAATCGACGGACTCAAAATGATAATGACAAAGGATGCCAAAAAGATTACTAGACTTATGGGGTTAACCATAATGCAAGCAAGTAAGAATTCAAGAGCAATAGGCTCCTGAGGATCTTCGGAAGATTGAATGGTATTTCGAAGATTGGTGACATACATGAATCAACTGGGGATGAGTGGATACTCGATAAGTGCGAGAAATTATCCGTAGGGATATTCATGTGGCAAGAACTGCAAGGCAGTGGGCACAAAGTATTCTCGGAACATTAGAGAGAATTTCGGGGTATCTTGGAATAACAAGATCAACTGGGAATAAAAGTAAGAACGACAGGTGTAAGTATTTATCCATAGGGATGTTTCGGTGGTAGGGAATTGCAAAAGCAACAGGCTCAAAGTCTCGAGAGAACATCGGAGAGTATCTTCGAAATCCTTCGGTGGACCAAGTAATCATCTGGAGTAAGGGGCTCTCCGGGTGGAAGTAGTTACGAGAACCTAGAGTCGGCGTAGTAAAATCATTTAACCCGAATAGAAGAGAGATCAGAGTCCCAGAGTATAGATCAAGGAATAAAAGATCCTAATACCATCCAATGGCGACGTGGGCCCGTAAGCCGCACAGCCATGTTAGTAAAAACTTTTTCAATGACTAGACTCAACTTCGGCCAAGGAGTTGGAAAGGCGGATTCCTTCAGGCAGTCGGCTTTGATACCAACTTGTGACGCCCCCGATTCAATCGTACACTAATCATACACGCAAACGTGTACGATCAAGATCAGGGACTCACGGGAAGATATCACAACACAACTCTAAAAATAAAATAAGTCATACAAGCATCATAATACAAGCCAGGGGCCTCGAGGGCTCGAATACAAGTGCTCGATTATAGACGAGTCAGCGGAAGCAACAATATCTGAGTACAGACATAAGTTAAACAAGTTGCCATAAGATGGCTAGCACAAACTGGGATACAGATCGAAAGAGGCGCAGGCCTCCTGCCTGGGATCCTCCTAAACTACTCCTGGTCGTCGTGAGCGGCCTGCACGTAGTAGTAGGCACCTCCGGTGTAGTAGGAGTCGTCGAAGGTGGCGTCTGGCTCCTGGGCTCCGGCATCTGGTTGCGACAACCAGGTAGAAGGGAAGGGGGAAAAGAGGGAGAAAAGCAACCGTGAGTACTCATCCAAAGTACTCGCAAGCAAGGAGCTACACTACATATGCATGGGTATATGTGTAAAGGGCCATATCGGTGGACTGAACTGCAGAATGCCAGAATAAGAGGGGGATAGCTAATCCTGTCGAAGACTACGCTTCAGGCCACCTCTATCTTGCAGCATGTAGAAGAGAGTAGATGGTAAGTTCACCAAGTAGCATCGTATAGCATAATCCTACCCGGCGATCCCCTCCTCGTCGCCCTGTTAGAGAGCGATCGCCGGGATATATCTGGCACTTGGAAGGGTGTGTTTTATTAAGTATCCAGTTCTAGTTATCATAAGGTCAAGGTACAACTCCGGGTCGTCCTTTTACCGAGGGACACGGCTATTCGAATAGATAAACTTCCCTGCAGGGGTGCACCACATAACCCAACACGCTCGATCCCATTTGGCCGGACACACTTTTCTGGGTCATGCACGGCCACGGAAGATCAACACGTCGCAGCCCTACCTAGGCACAACAGAGAGGTCAGCACGCCGGTCTAAATCCTATGCGCGCAGGGGTCTGGGCCCATCGCCCATTGCACACCTGCACGTTGCGTACGCGGCTGGAGAGCAGACCTAGCAACCTCCATTTCAAAGGAAGTCACGTTACGCGGTCCAACCCGGCGCGCGCCGCTCAGTCGCTGACGTCGCGAAGGCTTCGGCTGATACCACGACGTCGAGTGCCCATAACTGTTCCCGCGTAGTTGGTTAGTGCGTATAGACCAAATGGCCAGACTCAGATCAAATACCAAGATCTCGTTAAGCGTGTTAATTGATGTAACCACGGACACCGACCAGGGCCAGGCCCACCTCTCACCTAGGCGGTCTCAACCTGCCCTGTCGCTCCGCCACAAAGATCCACCCAGAGGGCCGTCGGGACAAAGGTCCTTTCAGCCCCAAATCCGTGAATCACTCGCGGGTGCTCCACGAGCCGACCCGACTTTAGTCACCACATGTATAATGTATAAAGTATATAGTATAAATCCGTGATCACCTCCCAAGTGATCACAGCCCGATAGTATAGCACAGCAGACGGACAAGAATGTAGGGCCACTGATGGAAAACTAGCATCCTATACTAAGCATGTAGGATTGCAGGTAAAGATAACAACAGTAGTGGCAAAGACAGGCTATGCAGCAGAATAGGATTAACGGAAAGCAGTAACATGCTACACTACTCTAATGCAAGAGTATAGAGAAGAATAGGCGATATCTGGTGATCAAGGGGGGGCTTGCCTAGTTGCTCTGGCAAGAAGGAGGGGTCGTCAACAGCGTAGTCGGTCGGGGCACCAGCAGCAGCGTCGGTCTCGTAGTCTACCGGAAAGAAGAGGGGGAGGAAACAATGAATACAATGCAAACTAATGCATAACGATGCATGACAAAGCAAACAGCGGTGTTAGGTGTGCCCTAACGCGGTAAGAGGTGATACCGGCGAAGGGGGAACATCCGGGAAAGTATCCCCGGTGTTTCGCGTTTTTAGACAGATGAACCGGAGGGGGAAAGTTGCGAGTTCGATATGTTAGGGATGTGTGGCGGACGAACGGGCTGCGTATCTGGATTCGTCTCGTCGTTCTGAGCAACTTTCATGTAGAAAGTATTTTCATCCGAGTTACGGTTTATTTTATATGATTTTCTAAATTTTTAAATCATTTTTAAAATTTATTTAATTAATTTTAATTCAACATTATTCAGAATAGTGTTTGCTGACATCATCATGACGTCAGCAGTCAACAGAGGTGTTGACTGGTCAAACTGACGTGTGGGTCCAGCGGGACCCACCTATTATACACTGTTTAGGTTAATTAAGGTTTAGCTAAACTAATTACTGTTTAATTAAACTAACAAGTTAATTAGATTAATTAAATAGGATTAATTAACTTAATTAATTCACTAATTAATTAATTAATTATAAATTTTATTAATTCATTTTTATTTTTTATTTTTCTTAAAACCTTCTGGGGCTGGGCCCCGTTTGTCATAGGCCCCCGGGCGCTGGAGCGGGCAGCCCGCCAGGGCGACAGGCAGCCCGCCCAGAAGGGTGCGGCCGTACTGGCGAGTGCCGGGCGCGTCGGCGGGCGCCAGCTGCGGGGGAGCGCGAGGGGGGGCAGAGGCCACAGCGAGGCATCGCGGTCGCAGGCGAGCGGTGCGGGGGAGGTGGCTGGAGGCGGCTGCGGCAAAGCGCGGCAGCAGGGACGAGCGGGAGGTAGGCGGCGGGAGCGCGCGCGCAGACGGGGACGTGGCGGAGGCAGGCAAGGCAATGGGCGTCGGGGACCTGCGCGCGGACGGGGGCACGGTGAGCGCGCATCGGGCGCGGCCGGAGATGGCGCGGGCGTGCATGGCGGTGGGGACCGGGGCGCGCAGTGACGAGGCGAGCCGGGGAAGGCGAGTGCGCGGCCGACGCGGGGAAAGGAGGAGGGAAAAGGCGGCAGCTCACGGCGGGGAGTAGGGTCCAGGGCAGCGGGCTCGATGGAGGTTGATGCGGCGGGGTCCAGCGACGGCGGGGACGAGGTCAAGGATGGAGAAGACGGTGATGTGACGATGTCGGCGGTTGCCGGGGTCGGGTGCCGGCGGGGACGACGGGCGTCGATGGGCGACGAGGCCTGGGGAGGCCGGCGGGGATGAGGCGAGGCGACGGGGCGGCGCAGGTGGGGGACCGGCGAGTGCCTGGCGATGGCGGAGCGCCGAGAAAGCAGAGGGCGCCGGGTGCTGAGGTGGTTGCCTCGATCCAGATCAGATCGGGGGATGGGGAGAGAGCGAGCAAGTGGGGGAAGTGGGGGTGTCGGTGGGTTAGGGTTTGGTTGCGAGGGGGTTATGGGGAGTGGGGTGGGCCGGCCGGCTGGGCCAATTAGCCCAGTGGGGGTGGGGCGGCCTGGCTGGGCCGCTTGGCCTAGTTGGGCCGGGGGATTTTTCTTTTATTCTGTTTTGTCTTTTAATTTTAGTTAGGTTCTGCTTTTCTTTTTATTTAATTATTATGTTGTTTCATCCACTATAAAATATCTAGGCATTTTATAAAAA
The DNA here is from genome assembly GCF_002575655.3 of Aegilops tauschii subsp. strangulata. Classification (NCBI taxonomy): domain Eukaryota; kingdom Viridiplantae; phylum Streptophyta; class Magnoliopsida; order Poales; family Poaceae; genus Aegilops; species Aegilops tauschii. The sequence continues at coordinate 17,579,201 of NC_053037.3, read as the reverse complement.
TGTGTTTATTACACCACATTTATATATGCAAAATATGGCACCTCCCGAACATTTTTGTTTTAACTTTTGAAAATTTTTATTGTTGACATTAATTTGAATTTAAATTTTGAAACGGTTTCGAATCAAACAACAGTAACCGTGGTGACGTGGCATCATTAGCGTGGGATTACTGTAGCTTAATTATCCGGGCGTCACATAAACCAAGTACTCTCAGAAGAGGATCTTTGGGCAACTTACGTCAGTATCTCTAGCAACTAATCATCATGCGTTGGGCAAGTTTTGAACACTTTTTGCTCAAATTGTCCACGATTCTAGCCCCCGCACCCCCACATCGCAAACCTCCCCCGCATTCAAAAATCATCGATTCGCCCAAAAAATCTAAGACCCCAGACACCCCTCTTCAACCTCCCTATCCCTACCTCTATCGCATAGAATCCTAGATTTGGGTAAAAACACATGCTTAGGGGGTCAATTTCGAGAAACTTGCCAACGATTTTCGGCCCAATTCCTCGACCGTTGGCGACAACACTTTCCTGGCTCTAGATCTTCTCCGCTAGGTGATCACGGCGCACAGACAGCACTGCCCCCTCGAATGTCGTCCTACTTCGCTTGGGCCAGGCAACTCGTATGCTAACTTATGGCAACTGTCGGCCCCCCAGGATCCCATCTCTAGTCTCTACGCGCATGATCCCCTCCCTCCCGGCGCCCATGAAAAATCCCCACCCCCCTCCCTAGGATGCAACGAGCTAGAGGAACCTCGTCGGAGAAGAAACGGGAACGCAAAAAACGGCAGGAGGAACGAAATCTGTACCTCGGGATTTCTGCAGCGAGTCCGCTCCTTGCTCGCCGGAAACGCAGCGTCGCCACGACCTTCACCCGCCTCCTTGAGATGGAGATAGAGCGCACCCAACTACGCTCCCGCGCGCACTCCATCGCATCATCTCGCGCCTCCGTCATAGAACCGCCGCCAGCACCCACGGCCTGTGAGCTTCGGCAATAAGCCGCCAATCCCCGCAATAGCCAACGTCAGCCTTCGTGCGAAGCAAAAATGGAGCGGGAGGAAAAAAAACATGTGTGCGCGGAGGGAGTGCTTCGCTTACCTCGCGATTTTAACCAGCGAACAGCCTCCTCGCTTGCCGGAACTCGTAGTGTCGCTAGCGACCTTCACCCCGATCCTTCGCCCCTCTTGTGGTGCTCTGTCGCCGCGCGCGTGCTCCTCCAGCACCACGAGCACCACCGAACTCCGGCAGCCCGCGCCCCTTCAATTTCCGCCATGGATTGGATTTGGGCGTGGTGATGGACCTGGTGGATTTGGGCAGCGACGACTTGCAGTGGATTTGGGTGGAGTTAGCCTGCGCTGGATTGGGGGAATTCAGCGGTGCCTTTGGCTTCCAGAACTGTGTAATGGGCAGCGAGAGACATGGGTAGTGGTGGGGCCTCCCGGCTGTAATGCGGTCGGACTTTTTTTTGAACGTTTAATGCCCAGCGACTCGCACGAGTGGTTCCCTCCCAATAAAAAAATCTCCTGCAGTTGCGATCGTGCGTGCAGGGTTCGATCCGACGGCTGTCGCGGTGAGTGCTCGATCACGTCAACGAGCACGCATGCACTTTTTAGCATTTGGGTTAAATATATTATTATATTTTATGTGTGTTTGCATTATTTTCAAAAATATTATTTGCATTGTTTACAGAGTACATATCTGGTGGAAACCATATATTCAATGGAAGCATGAAAACTTGATCGCGTGCCGTTGGATAAGGAGTGTACGTTGTGAGATGAAAAGATGGACGAATTGCAAAAGGACCCCCGTAATCTTTTTGTACCTCGGTACAACATACCTGATGGAAGATGAGCCATCACGTGCCTTTCCCCTTGGAAGCTACCCCGATTCAACTTTTCCCCATCAACAACTAGGGTTAGGAGAGCACGCCGGGGGCCGGCGGCCGCAGCTAATTCCCTCTCTCCTCTCCGGCGGCTGGCCCACCGCGCCAACCCAGCACAACACCCTTGTTCCGCGCAGGGCCGGCGACTGGCGCGACTAATTCTTCCTCAACCTTCTCTCCTCTCCGGCAGCTGGCCCAACGAGCCAATCGTCCTCTGGGCATTCCCCATCGGATTGTACTGGATCTAGGTCTGAAGGTATGGACCTTTCTATTACATTGTTCATCTTCTATGTTATGTTTTGCCACGTTTTTCTTATCGTGGCTCAACTAGTAGTTTTTTCTCTCGGTTGGGCTAGGTTTGCAAAGCAAATAGAGATGACAAGGTCGTGGGTTCTGGTTGTCTCCTCCAAGATTAGCACTTCTAATTGGGCTAGGTATGCAAAGCAAAGCAAATAGAGTAGGGGAGGGAATTAGGTAGTAGTATCTTGGCTGGAACTGCAGATTGCCCCTAACTCTACTGTCCAGATTTTGGTCTTCAAGAAGTTGGTAAAGACTAATTCATTGGGTAAGTAAGTTTTATATTAATGCAGCAAGAGGGAGATCCCATCATGCTAATTTGACAATACTGTATATCATAATGGTGGTTCTAGGCATATTTGTTACTGTATAGTTGTTAAATGAAGGAAACTATCAGGCTTAGTTTGGCAGCACAATTTTTAGAAAACTGTGGTAATCCTAAACCGAAGTATTCCAATGCCTAGGCAAGAAATACTACAGGTTCTTGAAATTGTAGTTTTTCTCAGTTTTACCAAAACTATCGAGGTGTTTGGATGTTGTTTTACCATGGTTTTGACCAGCACAGCTGGCATGAAATTGCTTAATTAATCTAACCTGGAGGTACATGATTGATCAAGGTTCACCAATCAACTAGATCAAAAGTAATTGTGACGACAGCTGGAAGAAAATGGATCCGAGAGCACAATTTAATCAACCCAAAATGCCTAATAAGCAAGAGATATATTACAACTAATTTACCATATAACAGAATGAGGAGAAATCGAAGGTAGAGATCACATCTATTCTTATTTCGTCGTGGATAGGGACATAAACAGCTCTCTCCCTGACGTTTCGTCTCATTTGGTTTAGAAAAAATGGGCCGGGACCTCTTTTCTAGACACAACAAAAAAACCACGGTTTTGGGAATACTACAGGTTCTAAAACTTCAGCCTTACTTCTTGTAGACTTGTGTGTAGTACGTTGGGCATAAGAAAGGAGTTGAAACTGGTTGAGCATAGAAAAAATGTAGAAATGATTTTAGCTGTCAGTTTTAATTTATATTGCAATTGATTGGTGAAGTGAGCTGATATTAGGTACTTCTAACACTTGAATGTTCTTTCTAGCAGTTTATTTTATTCTATGCTATTCCGGAAAGCACATATTGGCTGGCTCCTATGAGGGTGTGCTTTCGACTTACAAACTGTATTTCTTCTCTTTGTGAAGTAATTATGAAATGCCACAGTGAAGTGAGCAAGGCTCCACCTTTGGCTATTTGCAACTCCCAGTTTGATGCAGAATAAGCCATCCACACTAGACCAAGTCCGAAAATTGTATTTGCCACACCACAAAAATTGTATAGTGCACCTTTCTGTGTAAGTACTTGTCTAACTAATGTGTGCATGCTTATAATTTCTTGTATTCCAGCATGTTAAACCATTGTGCTTTTCGTCCACATTTCACGGCTCATCTTGTACTCCGGAGTGTGATGATGACATCAGGCCAGCCATAGGGATGACTTTTACAGATTTGAGCGCAGCCAAGGATTTCTATGAAGCTTATGCACATCATGAGGTAGAATAAAAGGACTAAAGGGATATAAGGATAAGGGTGGAAAGTGAAGACAGAAAGAGAAGAACAAGAACAAGGAAGTGCAGCAAACATGATCACTGTACATTCCTCTGGACTTAGTTTTGAGAATAGTTCTAAAATTTTGCTTGCTAATAAATACAACATGCACTGGATATATCTATATTCATAGATTAGAATTAAAAATTAGGTATAAATTCTTGCGAGTTTTCCTACTGCTTGACCAATTAATTTTTTTTGTTTTAGGTTGCTTGTTGGCCCTACCGACCTCTGCAAGTTTTTAGGACTAATAGTATTGCATTAGTATGTTCTTGGCTAGTGTAGTGGAGCTATTAGCTATTGGCGCCGGACTTTTTCAAGTTGTTAGCTAGTGTACTGGAGGTATTATCTGTTGGGGCCGGGCATCTGCAAGTTGTTAGCTAGTGTACTGGAGCTATGTGCTCAATGACTGATGTATAAAGGTGTAGATTTACCATCACTGTTAATGATGCATCTATTTTGTAACCGTGTATTGGAGTGTGGCATTATTTAAGTGACTCAATCACATTCTTGCTGCATAATCACACTATGTGCAACTGTGCTGTTTTGCTTTACTTAAATATATTCTAGGAAATTTTTTCAATTGCTGGAAATGTGCTACGTGAGGTGCAGGAGTTCTTCAACTGGGCAATGGTTTTGGTTGTGGTTTCGTCATTGATCTGGGCAATGGTTTTAGCTGTTGTATTTAACTATTTGTTCTACTTAAATTTACAAGGAACTGGGTACCCATCGTTCAATTTTTGTCTTCGTTCAGTTTCACGCAATCAACACAAATAGGTGGAGACATGTGACGAAGCCCCACATGTGACGAGGTAGCTAGCTGTAATACTTGTATGTGTCAGGGGGTCATGTGCAGAACAGCATTGCTGGGGCGGGCGTTTTTCTACAAAACTGCATGTAGCAGTTATGGATGGATCTAGTCCATACATACAAGATCCAACAGCCTGTGGTAAAGTTTTCAACCTTTCACCGAAGATGTGGTTTTCACCTGATATTGTCTCTTGTTTACGATCAGGTACTGTTCACCCTCATGCACTGTTCACAGGCACTATTATGTGAATGTACGATTCACAAACACTGTTGTTTACTGCTACGTGTCAGGCAGGGAAGAGCATCTTCCACAATTGCGGATGCATGGAAGGAGCCCTTGCTTAGCCGCTTTAAATATATTATTATATATACATGACATAGGGAAAATAGTTTTTAGGCTGGTCATAGTGGGAGTAACTTAATGAGTAACATAGCTCATTTCAACACTAATTTGCTTATGTGGCATGTAGTTAATAAGGAGAGAGGTGTTTAGAGTAATATAATATGTTACTATAACATAACGCAACCCAAAACAAAAAGTCTACAATTTAATAAATGCAATCATCTATGATACTACTTCTTATTTACTTTGCACTATGAAGATAGTAACATATACTTCTGTCATATGCATGACACTAGTCTAAGTTACTTCCTACTATGACTAGCCTTATAAACATCCTAAAGCATTTAGCAACACAAGTTGTCTCTCCTTCAATGATTACTTCATTCCTGTGATTCCAAAATAAACTGGCAGCTTATGATCATCATCTCATAGAAGCAATTTTCATGTACCCTTCTTTTTCCATCGGTAAGCATGTCTGCCTTGTAACGTATCAAATGTTTGTTGTGCTTGGTTTGCTTTGGCATTAGTACGATCCTGTATAAATATTATTCTGTGCTGGCAAATGGGACTGGCCCTCTTTTTTGGTTTCTAGACGATTCTTCAGTTCTATGGTTTCACAATATTATTTCCTATCTAGTCAAAATGCATTTTCAAACTCTTTATCGAAATATGTTCTTATGAAAAAGATAATCATATGTGTAACTGGAAGAAATAGTCTAACAAATGAAACAAAACAACGACATAACAAATACATCGAAAGAAGCCCATTGACCAACAAACCAAATTCCAGTAGCGTCGAGAGCGAGGGTTGATTAGTGCATTTTGTACTCATATTTTCTTGAGTTTAATCATGATATTCTAGAGACTCATGTCGGATTATCCCACTAATGGTGTCCTTTTGATTTATTTGGTTTCTTTCTATGCTTTGTAGGGTTTTAGTGAATTTTATCCCTCATGGACTTTCGTCGGTAAACAGAGCCAGTTTTAGAGCAAGATGGAGAACCAACAACTTTATTTGGTGGATCAAAATGAGCGCCCTCAAGATGACCTTGAATTTAACTTTTCACTCAAAATGAAAGTTTTCCATCTTTTCAAGTCGAACAACTTTACTTTTTGGATCATCTCAATCCAATGTTGTATGCATAATCTACAACCAAAGCACTAAATCAACAAGCCGGGGAAAAGGACAGAGGTTAAGGAGAGCATTGGTATGACCATACACTGTCCTACCTAGGCTAGTACCGCATGTGAATGACCGTAAAAGCATCTGGAACTTCTCTATCTGGTCACCGTTTTGGGTGTCATTTGACATGTTCGATCCGCGGGATGACAAGTAGGAACGTATTGAAGACCTCAAGACCACCTAATAGCACTTGGTTCCAAAGGATATGAGGAGGATACACAAATGAGGAGGTTGGTTTGACCATGTATATGCTTCATCAAGAGGGGAGCGAGCCCTAGCCACCATTAGATGTCATCAAGCAATTCCATTCAGATCCATGGGCATTTGAGGGTTGTGCCTAGCCTCTATCTCAAGATCTGTTACAACCTTTTTGGAGGAAGACAATGAGGGGATTGTCATCCACATCGGGCATGATACTATGGGCCAAGGCCACCACCTCGGTTGGAGCCGCCACATCCATCTCTCCTTAGGTGCTCGTCATCATGACCTGATTCGCGATCGATTATAATCATACATGAACCCCTTGTCATGCAAGTTTTAATTGAGTAATTGTTTTTTAGGGTATCGTGCTCTAGTACACAAAAGTAGATTGTGTTATTTCTTTTATTGTTTTGTGTTTTGAATCTTGGCGACCGAAGACATTCAACCCAGCGGTTTGGTTAGAGACATGTAACCTTATAGGCCACACCCTAGTAGTGTTGCTGATTTTCTCTCTGTGTTGTGGTATCTTGTAGCCTAAAAAATAAATACTGTCAGGCATGTGCGTTGGTTGCAGTATTGAATTTACTGAATTGCTCGAAACTAAATTGGGCTGCTACACACTGATAAAGTGTATATCCACGAGCGTTGGGGACATATCTTAACATGCGGAGTGCTTGGTCTGCTTTGGCATTTGACCTAGCAGGCTCCACATAGATTAATAATTAGTATACCTTTGTTCTATTCGAATAACATACTATTAATATTATCACTTAGCCTAAAAAATTATTCTCTTTGTCATTTTAAATATGTCAAATATCACGATCAATACTAAAAAAACTGAGGAATATCCTATTAGTAACAAGAGATTCTAGATCATATACTTTAAGAGTACCTAACATTAACTAAATACATTCACCGATATTCAGAGCAAATAATAATCCACCTTTTTAAGAAGATAACAAGCTATGTCGAAGATAATTTTTACTGTGTGATATGTATGTCATTTTAAAGTACCAAATAATTTCAAATATCATAACTTAAGAACCAATTAATAACAACTTATCCACAAGATATACTTTGGTAGTGTTCAAAAAAAGATATACTTTGGTATACATCTATTTAGTTTTATAGGTACTAATCAACTCCAGCCAAAAGTAGAAGGGCAAGAACTGATCCTTCCAGGTCTGATCATGCCTATATAAACACCAACACAAAAGGCATAGGTTGACAAGTGCAAACTACAAAGGATACTTGCACATACGTAGAAATAAAGAAACAAGAAACCATTCCTCATGGAACTTATCAAGAACAACACAAGAGCCCTACTCTTGGTAGCTCTTGTGATGATGTCTACCACCCTATTATCATGCCATGCAGGTACTACAATCGTTTGTGTATATATTTTCATATTCATTTTTAAGCGTGCGCACACCTTTGCCTATGTAATTCAAACTAACCCATGTAACTTAAGTAATCTATATATGCTGACGCTGCTATACTTTTTCATGCACAGGTTCAACAAAACCAATCCCCCTGAACTTGTGTGTGCGTCTTGCAAGCTGTGAGAAAGGCCATGAATCCGAAGAGGCGTGCAGGAACCACTGCTCATTTTTCGAATTCAAAAAGAGCCACTGTGAACCAGTCAATGGTGGTTCTTGCTGCTGCTCTAATTAAACGCCGTAGAAACAATGGATGGGCCGTGCTAATAAATCGATGCGTGTAAGATAGGCTCAAGATACATGCGGACCATGAATCTGTCTAGTTCATGAGAAATTTTCAATGAAGTATTTATCAGAAATTTGACTGTGATGAGTTCTTCAGAACAGAGGAACCAAATGTTGTTGTTTTTAAGCAAGGTATAAAGATTAATCTATTTTTCACAGTAAAAATAATTGTTTGTTACCGAGGATACGAAGACTGCGAGTGAGCCCATATCGATCTGCCTAGCCCTCGATCGGGCCTGAGTCAGGCACGAAGGCCTGACGAGACGCGCACGAGCCTCACTCCAGCCCTCCAGATTCTTGTAAAGGGAAATTCCAGCCCTCCAAGAGTTTGAGCCGATAGTCAGCATGGGCAGCATGGGGCCAGGTCCGCCGCCCACCAAGTGGCCGGTCGGTGATCCCGGCCCTCCAGCCTCCTCACCACCCGTAGTTAAGGCTCGCCGCCTTCCACGTCGCGCTGCCGGCCGGTGAGACATGCAGGCGGAGCGCCGTTGCCGATGTCCTACCTGGAACGCGCCGCGAAGAATGGTGTACGAGGAAACCATGCGGATCGCTTGCAAAATGTTACCCCGGCGCGGATGTACTCCCTCCGTTTTTAAAATACTTGTCGTGGTTTTCACTCAAATTCTGCGCACAAAACAAGTAGTACTACACGATCTCGTACATTATATACTTGATTAACTCATGATAAAGTATGATTGGAGTAATAAAAGTGTGTGTTCCGTGCGTGCCAGAGACAGAGAGAGACATGCTGCGACGCCAAGCAAGCCCAGCCCCGCAGGAAACCCGGGCGGGGACACCGAGTCCCCATGCACTCCATCGGTCTCTCATGCCGGATCAATCCATGCCTTGCCACCCACTAACCAACGACACAACCAGATGCACATCCCCCGCTCTATCCATGCCTTGCCACCCACTAACCAACGACACAACCAGAAGGACCCCCTCCCATCCCATGCATGCACAAAGCAATAAGCCTACTGTAGTACTCATACTCTGTCCGTCCCGTCACATAGACGCACTGAATCGATCAATCGGTCTCGATTCACATGGACTTTCGATCTTACTTACTTACAAGCAACCATGGCGACAAGTGGACAATCAATCAGTAATTAACGAGTGCGCTTAGCTTGTGTACTACGGCTGGTACTATCTGGTTACCCAGCAGCGCACCCCGAAGCCCCTGCTCTGCTGCTTGCTGGCCTTCTCGCCGCAGTCGCACAGCAGGTGGCTCAGCATGTTCACCATGCTGGTGCCGATGGACGTCACGTTCAGCACCGGGCTCACCCGGACCCCGCCGCCACCATGGACGTCGCTGACGTTCCTGCCACCGCCGTATCCATAGTAGTAAACCGATCTCGCACCGCCACCGCTGTTGCCGTTGTGAACACCACCCGACGCGGCCGTCGTCGTCGTCGTCGGAGCGACTTTCTTGCAATGCGGCCGCTGGTGGGCGCCGACCGTGGCCGCGGCCGCCGCAGAGCCGGTCGAGCGGCTCCGCATGAGCGGGAACGCGGGGCAGGTGAACCTCCCGGACGCCGCCGCCCTGGCGGAGTTGACGCTGCTGCTGCGCGCGAACGGGGACGCCCACGACCGCGGCGCCGGCCTCGTCGCCTTGGCGCAGCGCGCGTGCGGGGCGGTGGGCGGCAGCGGCGGCACGGGGAGCAGCTTGCCGTCGGCGAAGAGGCGGTCGGCCGGCGAGACGTCGGCGGCCGCCGCGTTGGCGAAGTCGAACTCCGGCTCCGGCGCGCGCCGCCGCCTCCGCCGCGGCATGAGGGACGCGTCCGACCGCCTTGGCTCGGGCTGCGTCGTCGCCGGACACGCAGCGGCCGCCGCGAAGGTGGCGAGGTCGTGCGAGAAGGAGATCCTGGGGCTGATCAGCTCCGCCGAAGCCTCCTCCTCCTCCACCATCGTACCACTGGATCAGCAGGGGAAGCAAGTTGTTGTCAGAGATTCAGAATGCGATGTGAGAGCTGCTGCTAGTAGAAGAAGGGTGAGAGGAACGTGGATATAAATAGGTGGCATGGTGAGTATGGTGCGGCTCGGGTCCCGGCCAGGACGGCAGGGCCCGTGCACCGTGCTGTACAAACCTCACATCCGATCGAATTCTGATTGCAAGTGAGAGGTGAGGTTGATTCGATCTCACTCGCGCGACCACATGGATCCTGGTCCCTGGTCGGTCGGGTCACCTACCTACGTGAATGAATGGCATAGGAGGAGTAGCTCCCTTTCTCCGTTCATTGTACGTGAATTTTTGGCAATCCAACTCGGCCAAGCATCAACCTACAAACAATTGATCCTAGTTTACTTCTCACCTTGCAGTAAACTTTTTATCTGAATCTCGTTGGAAGATTTCATGACACTGATTGATGAGTTTAATAATAAACCGCTTAGGTCACATCGTTTTCCCAATTAGTTGGGTACACATACAAATCGCGATGCCAGATTGCCACAGCACTGTACGTGCCGCATGGCTCGACATGGACAAGATAGGAACCCGAGCCAAGCAAGCAAGCAAGCTCAGAGCAGAATATCATGGCGAGGGGTCTATCCAGTCCCTGTCTCCATGAATGGAATGAAATGAAGCAGTAGGATCGAGCACAAACATGGCGGAATGGGCTTCCGTTTTCGTGCGCATTTCGATCGATCGATTGATCGATCAGAAACCTCCAAACGTGAACAGAAGAGGAAGGTTCGCTCCTGCCCGCGGAACAGGAAAACCCTACAGCGAGTAGGATTCTGGTGTCTGCTCTCTGCCCTGCCTCTAGAATCTAGTAGCCGCTAGAGGAGAGAAAAAGCGGGGGCGGGGACGCTGAAATCTTGTCCGTTCTGCCCGGAGTGGTGAAACATCCAATCGACCAAGGCGGAATGGGAAGGTGAATTCTTCCAGGATGTAATAACGTGTCGTGCGGTACACCGTGGTTGCGCTTGGCACTTGCACCCCTTTTGGACAGTGGGCACGCACGCACGCACTCTCAATTATTCGACACGCGCACACTCGCTTTGGCGCAACGCTGGCTTGGCTGGACCAGGACGCATATGGATCGATCGGGACGAATCATTGTGCATCCAAATGATCCCTGTCAACCAAAGGGAACTTTTGCCAACTTTTCGAACCAGCAAGCAAAGCGATTTCATCTCTCGCCGAGGATTATTAACAAGTTACAGGTGCACTGACTCGTCGGTGCCACCGAACGAAACAAAAATATTCTCGTGCTGGTGCCGGTGAAGACGAGAGCGCCTAGGATAGGATAGGGGGCATAGGTGTGGTGGTGGTCAAAGGCTATGGGGCCTCTGGAACAGAGCCGCCCACGTATTCAGGGAAGCATGCATATGCATGTGCATGCGTGGATGCACCACATCGGTACGTGCGACTATGCATGCACGAATGTTTGGACGTGCGGCGCACAGTCATTCTAGGTCCAGGTTTGCAGGGGGGAGCTGTTCCTCCTCGGCGCACACTGTGCTCGTGTCTTTGACCTGCATCCATCGACCGATATCTCCCATGTTCTACGGCGGACGGCGCTGCTCTGCTCTGCTGTGCATGGGTGTTACACCCTCTGACGGTGTCTGGTTGGCTGCTCGGGGTCCCGGCCACTCCTGGATCTATGGTGGTGGATCTTGTCATCTTGCAGCCACCCTCCGCTGTTTCACTCGGGAAGGATGAAAATGTGTGCGGAGAGCAATTCTAGCATACCCCTTAAAACGCGTAAAATTCTGGCGACAATAGGGCTTGGCCCGTTTTTTGGCCAGACCAAAGCCAAAGTCGCCCAGCCCATAAAAGTTTTTACGGTGGCCCCCAAACCGCCCCCCCCCCAACGCAATATATGTACGGGTTCGCGGCGCCGATACGGGTCGAAACCCTATCCCTCCGCCGTTGCGATTCCCCAATCCCCTCCCCCATTTCTTGCCGCCGGTGAGTCCAATCCGCCGCCAGAAGCCACCATGTGGCACGGGATGTGGAGCTCCGACGGTAGAGACGACCCCGAGCTCCTCATGCCGGTGAACAGGGAGCCGGATGAGCTCCCGGCCCTCCGGGCGGTGAAGCGGGAGCTCGAGGCGGAGCCGGTGCGGCCAGGCGGTGGCGTCATCGAGCCGGAGGACTTCCTCCTCCCGGCGGGGGCGGACATCTTCGAGCGCGACATCGTCGCGCGCAGTGCGCGGGAGGAGGAGGAAGTGGAGAAGCGTCGTCGTTGGGAAAGCGAGCTCGACGACGTACTCCTTGAGCAGGGGCTCGCAAAGGAGAAGGAGTTCGTCGACAACCAAGAAGCATGACTCCGGGAAGCCAAGGCGCAGGATGACATCTACGTCGACCTCGTCTTCGACTCCGACGACAACTGAAGTCCGCCGCCGTAGCGTCACCACCGCACCCGGATGGCTCCGGTGAGCCAATTTTTGGTTGTAGGGTTGCGGTGGCCGCCTCTCCTCCTAGCCATTAGTTCAATTTTAGTCTATGTATGAACTATCTATGATGATCAAGTCTGGAAGTCGTTCTATTTCTCCCGCGAAGTCCTTAATTCAAAACTTACAATTTTAGTTGCGATTTCTGTTCTTGTGGACGTTTTCGTCCCGTATCCGAGGCAACGAGCGAACTGTAAACCGCGTTTTCAGTCCACATCTTAAGGGGTCTGCTAGAGTTGCTCTTAGGGTATCTTCAACGGCAACCCACAAATTTTCTCCTGCATCCGTTTGCGAACACGGATGTGGAAGGCCGTCATCCAATATTATCCTATATATGTTCGCTAGTAAATTTAAATTCAAATGTAGGTTGATTCACGCAACGCGACGGATCGCATCCCCGATCACAACAAAAAAAGACAAATATGCTATGGGCTGCCCTAGGTCGACCTGACCGGCCCTAGGGCCTCGAGGTTCGCCGCCCTGCAAGAAGAAGAACGAGGAAGAAGAAGAACAAGGAAGAAGATGAAAGTAAAGGTAAAAGTGGTAGATGATTTGTTCGATTGTTTGTTGTTCAATCGACCGTCACCCCTTAGGTACATAAGAGGCGGATGGACTTCCCGCGCAAGGAAAGGTTAGAATTCACGTTCAAAACCCTATTTGGGTCCAACTCGGAATCCGAACTTTCCAAAACTGTTCGGTTTACAAACTGGCTGCACCTTGCGGGTCACTTTTGAGGCAGTAAACCTTCTCGGATGGAAACGAGCCCAAAAGCAATCTTGATCATTTCGACGAGACGAACAACTTTCATGTTGGACGTTTTTTGATCAGAGGCCATCTTGAGGGGGTTTCGGCTGTTTTCCAAAATCTGCAGCAGAGAAATCCAAAACCAGGACGAACATCCCCGGAGTGTCCAGCCATCCTCAGAGAAATTCAAAACCCGGATGATTATCCCCGGAGTGTCCGGCCATTCTGATGCAGCCGTGCATTTTCAGCTCTAACTTTTGCATACGACCTTGAATTGGGACGATCTTTATATCGAAATCGATCGTTTCGATGAGACCAAGACAATCCGTCTATAAACCTTTCTCATATGAGGCTGTCTTGGAGGCTTAATTGGCCGAACAATACTCTGAATACAAAACCTAGTACTTTGAGCATAGTTTCGGCTCTTGAGATGAGCTCGGATGGCCATGGCACAAACTTCAAAGATGTTCATATCGACAATACGGAACTCTTTCATGTAGATCACCTCTCCATTTCAGGCCATCTTAAATAAGTTCTTGACCGTGCCAAAATCTGGTGTCAACAACTGCAAAGACTCGGTAAAGAGGCTGCAATTTGACCGGAGCAAAGAGATGGGAAGCCTTGATCGATGAACGTATTTGGGCACCAAATGTTGTCACTCTTTCATCCGCACGGACATTACCAATAATGGTTTTTGAAAGCGCCTTGAGTCGCCCATGCAAAGAGATGGGAAGCCTTGATCGATGAACGTATTTGGGCCGGGGATGATCCCCTAGAAGTGCAGGCGTCGTCGAATCACTATATCTTCACCATGTTGTCGATGAAAGATTTCACCTTCACAAAGAATCAGACCAACAAAAAAGACTTGACACAACAACATAAACTCAGCAGATCTGAATAATCAAATCTGCGAGGACAGAAAACTCTCTAATCTCATGGCACTACCAAAAGAACGAGAAGAAATTTATTCTCACAAAACTACAGTGATCACTAGACGATGGCGAAGGACATAGAGGTCTTGAAGATCTGAGGTCCCCTCATCTCTCAGCGCCAAGATGGCAGCCGGAGGCGAGGGGGCCTTAATTTCTCAGATGATGGCAGTGGCGGCAGGAGAAACCCTAAGTGGAAGCAAGTCCGTGTCTCTCTGTGCAACTGTGCAAGGCTTCGGTCTCTATTTATGTGTCTGGGCCTGGACCTAGCCAATGGAAGGAAAAAATAAACAGAGATCTGGACCTAGTCGATGCTGGGCTTGGGCCAGGTTTTATTTCAGTTTTGTGGTCCTGGGCCAACTTGTAGTAGTACACCGCAATTTTCTCTGTGCAAAAGGGGAAGGACGAGAATTCTGTTTGACCATTCGATCATTTAGCAGCGTGAAGCACTGTCTGAGAGACTTATAGACCACATTTCTACCACCAGTAGTGAATTTGGCCCGTTTAGAGGACCTTTTTGTTCCTATATACCACATTTATTACCATCAACAGTTGCTTTCATAGCTCAGTTGGTTAGAGCACCCGTTTAGTAAGCGGGAGGTCTTGAGTTCAACTCTCAATGAAAGCATTTTACCTTTTTACTCTTTTCCTACCCATTCCATTATTTTTTTTCCTCCTCTCTTGGCGGGATTACTTTCTATACTTTCTCATAGAGATGAAAAGCCACAGTAGCAGATCGAGAAGCTAAGATTAAGTTTTGTTCAATGAAAGCAATTAATGAGGACATGGTTCAGAGGGTGAGTATGATGGCAAAACAAATGTACACTGCAGCAGAATTTTGCAACAACAACGTTCAGAGGGGAGAGTGATAGGAAAGACTTCAACACTCCCCTTTGTTTCAACTCTCAATGAAAGCATTTTACCTTTTTACTCTTTTCCTACCCATTCCATTATTTTTTTTCCTCCTCTCTTGGCGGGATTACTTTCTATACTTTCTCATAGAGATGAAAAGCCACAGTAGCAGATCGAGAAGCTAAGATTAAGTTTTGTTCAATGAAAGCAATTAATGAGGACATGGTTCAGAGGGTGAGTATGATGGCAAAACAAATGTACACTGCAGCAGAATTTTGCAACAACAACGTTCAAAGGGGAGAGTGATAGGAAAGACTTCAACACTCCCCTTTGTTTCAACTCTCAATGAAAGCATTTTACCTTTTTACTCTTTTCCTACCCATTCCATTATTTTTTTTCCTCCTCTCTTGGCGGGATTACTTTCTATACTTTCTCATAGAGATGAAAAGCCACAGTAGCAGATCGAGAAGCTAAGATTAAGTTTTGTTCAATGAAAGCAATTAATGAGGACATGGTTCAGAGGGTGAGTATGATGGCAAAACAAATGTACACTGCAGCAGAATTTTGCAACAACAACGTTCAGAGGGGAGAGTGATAGGAAAGACTTCAACACTCCCCTTTGTTTCATTGAACACAATAATAATTCACGAAAATGCAGGCCGAGATATTGGTCTCAGAGCTAGTGGGCGTGTCCTTTTATTCCCCTCCCCCTCCCCCTCGCGTCGCCTCCCCCCAGGCGGCGCCAGGGGCCCCGAAACCCTAGCGCCGCCAGCACCTTCTTGCCGCCCCTTCCTGCCGCCGGCGTGGGCCGCGGTGGCGGCGGGCCTGGTGCCGAAGGTTTCTGGGCGGGTGGATGCGGCGGATCCCATCTGAGGCGGCGGGGGCAACTCCTCTCGTGCGATCCAACGGCGGCGGCTAGGACGGCGAATCCGGGCTGTGCGGCGGGGGCCGGAGCACCATCGCCAGCGGAGCGGCGACCCTGCATGGACGGCGGCGGTGGCAGCGCCCCATCCGGCGGGGTGGGCTGTCCTGGTCATGATGGTGATGGCGGTCACTGCGGATCCAACACCCCGTTTGGATCCGTCGCGGGGAGGCCTTCCGCCGACTGGCGGCGCGTGGAGGGACCGGTGAGGAGATGCCGGATCTCCGCCGGAGTACCTACGGCGACATACGTCTTCGTGGCGAGGTTCCGCTCGGTTCCAGCCAGCCACGAGGTCGGGAAGACGTGGCTTCCGGTGAAAATCGCGCCTGACTGCGGTCTTGGCGGACGATGGCGGCGTCTCAGACGTCGTTCCCTTCTGGAGGCATCGTCGTTGCAGGTCACATCAACCTGATCGGGAAGTTCCTGGGGAAACCCTAGATCTGGGTATACCGGATCGGACGATGACGGTGCCTTCGGTATCGTTCTCCCTCATGGGGGTATCGTTTTGGAGCAAGTGCTGGTTGGAGGGGACAAGAGGAGGAGCGGTGTTTCCTCTGCTCCATTGATGACGGCGGATCTCGGCGGCGTGGCGCAGTGGAGACTCGGCGCCTGATGAGCGGAGAAGGACTCGCGCAGGAGGGTGACGCTGCCTGGCGTCGTGGTGGCGTCGGCGGCAGTTAGACCGGGCAAGGTTGATGCAGCAGTACAGCTCTGAAGATGGATTGGTGGCAGGTGGCTGCGGCGGCCTCATACCCGGCAGGACGTCCTGGTTGAGAAGCACGCCAGACTGATGGGTGCCCATACCCGGCAGGCGTCCTGGTTGGGACCTCAAGTCTTAGATGTTAGGTTTGGCTGCGAGGTCTGTTTGATATTAGGCCAAGACTTTCAGCGCCCCTACATCAACTGGATAGGGATAGCGACAGATGTTGCTTAGTTTGGTGGCTTTAGGTTTATTGTTGTATGACTCTGTAAAGTCTTGTGTCAATAATTAATAAAATGGCCGTATGCATCGTCCAGATGCTGAGGCCAGGGGTCGTCCTTCTTTTCCAAAAAAAAGTAGTACAAAGTAACCAACAGGACCAGCTAGCAATGTTATGTCTGGAGAGTCTGAAATCCAGTATTAAGAAACCGCCATTGTAGAAAGGATGGAATCTAGTGCTAACTCGTGTTCATTCAGAAGTTCAGTCACCTCGGCACCAGTCAGAAAGCAGCAACAACAGTATTTCGTTTTGAGGTATCGCTCTGCATCTGCTAACCATTGATTGCCTGATACGTCACTACTTATCCTGAAGAACTTTGTTGTTGTTGTTGCCTAAAAGAACCTGCGACTAGGGGTGGCTATCGAAAACTAAAATTACGACTAGGAAGGTGCTTTGCTTCATCTGAAATTTCCGTCTAAAACAATCATCTTGGACCCACGATCAAAAGTGACAACATTATTCAGAAACTTAATTCAGCACTCAGAAGCTGCAAGCATGGAATGGAACCTTATGCTAACTCGTATTCACCCTGAATTCGACCGACACACAATCAGCAATGTTCAGAGGCACAACACTACGATCTAACAGCGATTCGTCAAACAGACTAACTACAGGTGCCCTGTATGCTTCAGGGGGACACCAAATGTACTTTGCCCAACTATGTAGCTGTCTGAACCAAAGAACACCGCAATTTCCGCCTTCCTGACTGAGGTCTCCATGGAAAGGGAATGAACCCGGGCTGGCTCGAGAATTCTCCTGACTGACTCGGTCATTTTGTACACACTTATGCTAAAAAACAATATTAGTACACACTTTAGCATGAAGTTACTGCCTGCCAGATGATTCGGTCTTATTTTTATCCCGTTGGCGGGTACTGTTAGGTTATAATAAAGCTACTGTAAATTTTATCAACAGTTCCTTTCATAGCTCAGTTGGTTAGAGCTATGAACGGCCGGATGATTCTGGTCTTACTTTTACCCTGTTGGCCAATACTGTTAGAAGAAGCTACTGTAAAATTTTGTTAACAGTTGCTTTCATAGCTCAGTTGGTTAGAGCACCCGTTTAGTAAGCGGGAGGTCTTGAGTTCAACTCTCAATGAAAGCATTCTGTTTTTTCTTTTATCGACCAGTGTCATTATTTTTGAAAAAACCACGTCGCCAGATTGAAAAAGCTAAAGTTAAAGTTTTGTTCAACATAGTTCAATTATGTTGTGCAGTGACGACGCAGGAAAAATTAAGCAGAGCTCATAACGACAGCAGGGTTCAGATGGTGAGAGCGATAAGAAAAACACAGTAGTAATTCACAAAACTGCAGGCCTAGATATTGATTTCAGTGCTACTCCCTCCGTTCCGAATTACTTGTCGCACGTATGGATGTATCTACATGTATTTTAGTTCTAGATACATCCATTTCAGCGACGAGTAATTTTAGACGGAGGGAGTACAAGACAAGCAACCAAGAAGAAAACCATAGTACTAATTCACAAAACTACAGGCCTAGGAATTGATTCAGATGGTGATGGCAATGTGTTGCCAGAAGATACTGAAATTCAGTATTCAGAAACTGCCAGCGTACAAACGATTTAATCTAGTGCTAACTTTGGATTCATTATGAATTTTAGTCGCAAACAGTCACCTCGGAACCGTAAATCTTTCAAAAAGAAAAACCAGACGGTTTTAAGTTGAACAGATGCATGGATCTTGTGCATCAACTAACAACGATCCGATTGAACTAACACTATAAGAGCCAACATTTCTGCAAAAAAATAAATAAATTATATATATATATGAGCCAACCTTGCATTTTTTTTGCGGGATAACCTTGCATTTTGTGGCATGTTGAACAGAAGCATGGATTTCCGAACACTATAAGCGCCAACCTTGTGCTAGTTTCTGTTCACTCTGAATTCCACTCACACACAATCACCATAGTTCAGAGCCGCGACACTATGATCTAGCTGAAATTCGTCGACCAAAAACTAATTACAGGTGCCATGTATGCCTCAGCTTCAGCGGGGCACCAAATGTACTTTGCCATACTATGTAGCTATCCTTTGCTAAATCATACAGACAGCTAACTGTCCCCAAAGAAGAGAAGCGAGCCGAGACATTGGGTATAACATTCTGAAGTAGAGTTCAGAAAACTGCAGGTTGAGCCAATCTGGAGTCTCAAGGGACTAAATATTCAGTATTTGAGAAACTGCAACCTGAGTGCATCGCAGGCACTCACATGGTAGATTGGGTTCATTCTGAATTTCAGTCATACACAAGTCACCATGGCACATTATCTCTGATCTTAATATGTGGACAAACTGACTGCATGCAAGTGAACTCAAAGCTCCCCCCCCCCCCCCCCCCCCCTCCCTCCCTCAGTTTGGAAGTTAAAACAAAAAATCCGAGCACCAACCGTGAAGAAAACAACACCAAAATGTGCTAATCTAAAAAACAAGTGAGTCTGAAGAGACTAAACCGCAACCTGAGAGCATCGCAGGCACTGCTATGTTCTAACAGGGATGGGTCAAACAAAAGACAAAGTATATAGATAAGGTATTCCAAGGTCTTGTGTGACCCCCTAATGCACCGTGCCAGCACAGCTATCCTTTTGCTGAATCCTGAACCATTCAGATCGCTAACTGTCACTGAAGAACAGAAACAACACCAAATATTTGTCTGAAGAAACTGAAATTCAGTATTCAGAAACTGCCACCACAGAAAGGATGGATTCTAGTGCTAGTCGGAGTTCATTCTGAATTTCAGTTACAACACAGTCACCTTGATATACACTGCCTCGTGCCTTCAGTTTAACAACTAAAAGTACTCTGCATTCAGTATTCAGAAACTGCAAGCATAGAAGGGTTATGATAAACTTGAGTTAACTCTGGATTCCACCCGCACACAATCACCATAGTTCAAAGCCACACCAATTCGGACAAAAACTAGATACAGAATCACAGATAAGGGATTCCAAGGTATGTAAGCTTCAGAGAAGAGGAACACCAAATGATCCACTATGCAGCTATCCCCTTTGCTGAATCCTGAATCGCTCAGACCGCTCACTGTCAGTGAAGAACAGAAAGATCAACAAAAATTGCAGGTCAGAACGCATACACATGAGAAATTGAGAATTGAGAAGTAGGGCAATTACCTTGTCCTGGTTCTCCCCGGAGGGAGCAGCCTGGCTGCTCTGACCGACGAGGTAGAACAGCACGCAGGACACCACGCTGAGCGCCAGAGAAGCGCCGAGAACGGCGAGGATGCCGTACATCTTCCCGCTCCCCTCGGGCTGTCCCGGCGCCGCCGTTGATGGCGACGAACTGCCGCCGCACGAGGCTCCGAGGCGGCTGATCGCGACGCGTAGCCCGCAGGCACGGGCGGCGTGGCGGCTCGCGTCCCTGATCCTGAAGCTCTCGACGCCGCGCGGGCGCTTGGGCTGCCGACCCGCGTCCTTCGCCGTGACGTCCCTCGCCCAATCCGAAACCGAGGAGCCGCGGGCCATAGTAGACGAGAGGAACCTGTCGAGGACGATGTCGCCCCGGCGAGCTCTGGCGCCGGCCGTGGCTGCCGCTTCCTCCGGGATGAGCTGGGGCTGCTTCCTGCCTCGAGCAGGGGGAGCTGGGTCGCCTGCGGCCGGTGCGCCGGCCGAAGTTGACGCCCCCGCGGAGGCGAAGCGCATCGGGGAGTACTGCTTCCTGCTTCGCGACGGCAGGCGGCGATTGGAGTCCGGCGGCGAGGCGTGCGCGATCGCCACCGTGGCGCCGGGCGCTGACAGATTACTCCGTTCAGTGAGTACAGATGGATCATGATCAGGAACGTAACCAAGAACAGAATGCTTCGAATTGTTGATCGATCTTACCGGCCGTCGCAGAGAAGTCCTCGTGCGTGCCCGCCGCTCGCGCCGGCGCCGAAGACGACGACGCGCCAAGAACAGGCGCCTCGGAGCCGGCACCGTCGGGAGCTCCCACGGCGACGAACTTCGTCGGCCCGGCCTGCTTCCTTGACCGTGCGCGGAGGGAGGTGTACGTCGGCGTCGCATCGGCGGCCGCTGATCGGAACTCTGGCAAATTCGCGCCAAGTTGAATCAAGATTCAAGAACGGACGCGCCGCAGCCTTCAGTTCAGGGAATCGGTAAACACATGCCGGTGGCTGGAAATCTTACCGAAGTGAGTCTCCATAGGGTCCTCGAACGCCTCGCGGTCTTCGCTCTGGATGTTGGCAGACGCCGCCGCGACCTCGTCGGACTCCGGCGAAGGTTCCTGCGCCAAAGAAAGAACCAACAAGAACGTCAAGAAACAGAGCATTCCGCTCTTTCGGTCCCCCGCCGCTCTGAACCACCATCAATCAATTACCTCAAGATCCTGCTTCTTGGCGCCCTCCGACGCGGCGGCACCGACGGGATTGTGCGTCTCCGGGGCGCGCTCCTGGTCGCCCTCCTTGGCGCTGGCCACCTCGCCGGCGAGAACCGCCGCCGGAGCGGGATCCTCCCCGCCCTGCTCCGTCTGCCCCTCGAGCGGATCAACAGCCGCGCGCTCGTGTTGCTCCATGGGGATCGAGTTCTTGGCGTGGACGAAGAAGAGGGGGCGAGGGGGGAGGAGGAGGGAAGGCGGTTGTTCGAACTTTGAAAGAAGGCGGGGGAAGATGGTGGGGGCAAAGCCAAGGGCGCGAGCGGTTATGAGCCGAACCAGGTTCGTGAGACGGTTGCCGCTCCGGTGTTCAGGCCCGAGTGTTCACGGGATCGGATGGTGGGCCCTCCTCTTCGCTTTCCTTGAGATCCGTTCGAGTGCAAATGTTGCATACTAACAACGTTTTCTCACAAAAAAAAGTTTTAAACAAACAGAAGCTAACAACTTGATACCACTTTTCATATATTTTTTGCAAAACAGTACCGGTTTGGGATGCGACATTGCAAATTGCACTGATAGTCGTCTAATTTTTTTAGGGGTAAAGCCAACTTTATATTAATCAAAAACCGCAACTAGTAGGACACAATTTTGGTCATGTGGTTGCTCAAACCAAACATGATGACCCGGGGCTAGCGAAAGAGAAAATCTAGCTAAATTATGTGCGTCGAAATTGACCGCACGACTTTGATCTTGGTGATGATTGCTCCAATTCTTCCATGGCTGCCTTGCTTAATATCTATCACCACTTGCTTTGAGTCAGAAGCTACAATAATGTTTTGCCGGTGAAGATCTTGTGCTAATGATAGGGCTTTTCGACAAGCTATTGCCTCCAACGTCAAAGGGTCGCAAACTCCTCCAATGACCAGAGAGGAACTGCCAGGGTAGTTTCCAGCGTTATCTCTACAGATAGCCGATGCTGAGCTCCCTCTGCCTGGTCATCGACATGGATTTTAGCATGTCCCTGTGGGGGCACCTTTGGACGTTGAACTCTTGTACTCGCAGGTGCGGTACCTACTGCTGTACCCGTAGTCCTTTTCTCCCAAATAATTTCGAGCTCCGAAATGAACCGGTATACAAACACATGCAATGTTGCCAGTGTTTGGAAGATTCCTTCATGGATAGACTTGCGTCGAGACGACCATATGGCCCATAATGTGACCGCCATCTTCACAAACTTCTCATGTCATAATGCCTCAAGAAGAGAGAAGTGTTGGAAATATGCCCTAGAGGCAATAATAAATGGTTATTATTATATTTCTTTGTTCATGGTAATTGTCCATTATTCATGCTATAATTGTATTGTACGGAAATCGTAATACATGTGTGAATACATAGACAACACCATGTCCCTAGTGAGCCTCTAGTTGACTAGCTCGTTGATCAATAGATGGTTACGGTTTCCTGACCATGGACATTGGATGTCGTTGATAACGGGATCACATCATTAGGAGAATAATGTGATGGACAAGACCCAATCCTAAGCATAGCATAAAAGATCGTGTAGTTTCGTTTGCTAGAGCTTTTCCAATGTCAAGTATCTTTTCCTTAGACCATGAGATCGTGCAACTCCCGGATACCGTAGGAGTGCTTTGGGTGTGCCAAACGTCACAACGTAACTGGGTGACTATAAAGGTGCATTACGGGTATCTCCGAAAGTGTCTGTTGGGTTGGCACGGATCGAGACTGGGATTTGTCACTCCGTGTGACGGAGAGGTATCTCTGGGCCCACTCGGTAATGCATCATCATAATGAGCTCAATGTGACTAAGGCGTTAGTCACGGGATCATGCATTGCGGTACGAGTAAAGAGACTTGCCGGTAACGAGATTGAACTAGGTATTGGGATACCGACGATCGAATCTCGGGCAAGTAACATACCGATTGACAAAGGGAATTGCATACGGATTGATTGAATCCTCGACACCGTGGTTCATCCGATGAGATCATCGTGGAGCATGTGGGAGCCAACATGGGTATCCAGATCCCGCTGTTGTTTATTGACCGGAGAGGCGTCTCGGTCATGTCTGCATGTCTCCCGAACCCGTAGGGTCTACACACTTAAGGTCCGGTGACGCTAGGGTTGTAGAGATATATGTATGCGGAAACCCGAAAGTTGTTCGGAGTCCCGGATGAGATCCCGGACGTCACGAGAGGTTCCGGAATGGTCCGGAGGTAAAGATTTATATATGGGAAGTCTTATTTTGGTCGCCGGAAAAGTTTCGCACTTTATCGGTATTGTACCGGGAGTGCCGAAAGGGGTCCGGGGGTCCACCAAGGGGGCCCACCAGCCCCGGGGGGCCACATGGGCTGTAAGGGGTGCGCCTTGGCCTATATGGGCCAAGGGCACCAGCCCCAAGAGGCCCATGCGCAAGAGATAAGAAAAAAGGGAGAGTCCTAAAGGGGGAAGGCACCTCCGAGGTGCCTTGGGGGGGAAGGACTCCCCCCTGGCCACACCCTTCCTTGGAGGAAGGGGCAATGCTGCGCCCCCCCCCCTCTCCCTTGGCCCTATATATAGTGGGGGGAAGGGAGGGCAGCAAGATCTAAGCCTTGGGCACCTCCCTCCTCCCCTGCAACACCTCTCTCTCTCGCAGAAGCTTGGCGAAGCCCTGCCGGAGACCCGCTACATCCACCACCACGCCGTCGTGCTGTTGGATCTCCATCAACCTCTCCTCCCCCCCTTGCTGGATCAAGAAGGAGGAGACGTCACTGCACCGTACGTGTGTTGAACGCGGAGGTGCCGTCCGTTCGGCACTCGGTCATCGGTGATTTGGATCACGGCGAGTACGACTCCGTCATCCACGTTCATTGGAACGCTTCCGCTCGCGATCTACAAGGGTATGTAGATGCACTCCTTTCCCCTCGTTGCTAGTAGACTCCATAGATGCATCTTGGTGAGCGTAGGAAAATTTTAAATTATGCTACGATTCCCAACAGTGGCATCATGAGCCAGGTCTATGCGTAGTTACTATGCACGAGTAGAACACAAAGTAGTTGTGGGCGTTGAGTTTGCCAATTCTTCTTGCCGCTACTAGTCTTTTCTTGTTTCGGCGGCATTGTAGGATGAAGCGGCCCGGACCGACCTTACACGTACTCTTACGTGAGACAGGTTCCACCGATTGACATGCACTAGATGCATAAGGTGGCTAGCGGGTGTCTGTCTCTCCTACTTTAGTCGGAACGGATTCGATGAAAAGGGTCCTTATGAAGGGTAAATAGAAATTGGCAAATCACGTTGTGGTCGTACGTAGGTAAGAAACGTTCTTGCTAGAAACCTACAAACCACGTAAAAACTTGCAACAACAATTAGAGGACGTCTAACTTGTTTTTGCAGCAAGTGCTATGTGATGTGATATGGCCAGAAGATGTGATGAATGATATATGTGATGTACGAGATTGATCATATTCTTGTAATAGGAATCACGACTTGCATGTCGATGAGTATGACAACCGGCAGGAGCCATAGGAGTTGTCTTTATTATTTTGTATGACCTGCGAGTCATTGAATAACGCCATGTAAATTACTTTACTTTATTGCTAAACGCGTTAGCCATAGAAGTAGAAGTAATCGTTGGCGTGACGACTTCATGAAGACACAATGATGGAGATCATGATGATGGAGATCATGGTGTCATGCCGGTGACAAAGATGATCATGGTGCCCCGAAGATGGAGATCAAAGGAGCATGATGATATTGGCCATATCATGTCACTATTTGATTGCATGTGATGTTTATCATGTTTTTGCATCTTATTTGCTTAGAACGACGGTAGCAAGTAGGATGATCCCTTATAATAATTTCAAGAAAGTGTTCACCCTAACTGTGCACCGTTGCGAAGGTTCGTCGTTTCGAAGCACCACGTGATGATCGGGTGTGATAGATTCTTACGTTCGAATACAACGGGTGTTGACGAGCCTAGCATGTACAGACATGGCCTCGGAACACACGCAATACACTTAGGTTGACTTGACGAGCCTAGCATGTACAGACATGGCCTCGGAACACGGAGGACCGAAAGGTCGAGCATGAGTCGTATAGAAGATACGATCAACATGGAGATGTTCACCGATCTTGACTAGTACGTCTCACGTGATGATCGGACACGGCCTAGTTAAACTCGGATCATGTTTCACTTAGATGACTAGAGGGATGTCTATCTGAGTGGGAGTTCATAATCAGATGAACTTCATTATCATGAACATAGTCAAAAAGGTATTTGCAAATTATGTCATAGCTTGCGCTTTAGTTCTACTGGTTAAGATATGTTCCTAGAGAAAATTTAGTTGAAAGTTGGTAGTAGCAATTATGCGGACTGGGTCCGTAAACTGAGGATTGTCCTCATTGCTGCACAGAAGGCTTATGTCCTTGATGCACCGCTCGGTGTGCTGAACCTCAACGTCATCTGTAGATGTTACGAAACATCTGACATACACGTTTTGATGACTACGTGATAGTTCAGTGCGGTATAGAATTGAGGCACCAAAGACGTTCTTGAAACGTCGCAGAACATGTGAGATGTTCCGAAGACTGAAATTGGGATTTCAGACTAGTGCCCACGTCAAGAGGTACGAGACCTCTGACAAGTTTCTTAAGCCTGCAAACTAAGGGAGAAAAGCTCAATCGTTGAGCGTGTGCTCAGATTGTCTGAGTGCCACAATCGCTTGAATCGAGTGGGAGTTAATCTCCCAGATGAGATAGTGATAGTTCTCCATAGTCACTGCCACCAAGCTAGTAGAGCTTCGTGATGAACTATAACATATCAAGGATAGTTATGATGATCCTTGAGCTATTCGCGATGTTTGACACCGCGAGAGTAGAAATCAAGAAGGAGCATCAATTGTTGATGGTTAGTAAAACCACTAGTTTAAGAAGGGCAAGGGCAAAAGGGATACTTCATGAAACAGCAAGTCGTTTGCTGCTCTAGTGAAGAATCCCAAGGCTGAACCCAAACCCGAGACTAAGTGCTTCTGTAATGAGAGGAACGGTCACTGAAGCAGTACTACCCTAGATACTTGGTAGATGAGAAGGCAGGCAAGGTCGACAAAGTATATTGGATATACGTTATATGAATGTGTACTTTACTAGTACTCCTAGCAGCACCAGGGTATTAGATACTGGTTCGGTTGCTAAGTGTTAGTAACTCGAAATAAAAGCTGCGGAATAAATGGAGACTAGCTAAAGGTGAGATGACGATATGTGTTGGAAGTGTTTCCAAGGTTGATGTGATCAAGCATCGCATGCTCCCTCTACCATCGAGATTTGGTGGTTGCGCTGAACATGATTGGATTATGTTTACCGCAAAACGGTTATTCATTTAAGGAGAATAATGGTTACTCTGTTTATTTGAATAATACCTTCAATGGTCTTGCACCTAAAATGAATCTCGATCGTAGTGATACACATGTTCATGCCAAAAGATATAAGATAGTAATGATAGTACCACATACTTGTGGCACTGACACTTGAGTCATATTGGTGTAGAACGCATGAAGAAGCTCCATGTAGGTGGATCTTTGGACTCACTCATTTCTGAAAAGATTGTGACATGCGAACCATGTCTATTAGTATATATGCATGAAGAAACTCCATACAGATGGATCGTTTGGACTCACTTGATTTTGAATCACTTGAGACATGCAAATCATACCACATGGGCAAGATGACTGAAAGGCCTCGTTTTCAGTAAGATGGAACAAGAGAGCAACTTATTGGAAGTAATACATTTTGATGTATGCAGTCCAATGAGGGCTGAGGCATGCAGTGGATATCGTTGTGTTCTTACTTCACAGATGATTTGAGTAGATGCTGAGTGTATTTACTTGATGAAACACAAGTCTGAATTATTGAAATGTTCAAGTAATTTCAGAGTGAAGTTGAAGATCATCGTGACAAGAGGATAAAATGTCTGTGATATGATCATAGAGATGAGTATCCGAGTTACGAGTTTGGCACACAATTGAGACATTGTGGAAAGTGTTTCACAATTAATACCGCCTGGAACACCATAGTGTGATGGTGTGTCCGAACATCATAACTGCACCCTATTGGATATGGTGCATACCATGATGTTTCTTATCAAATTACCACTATCGTTTATGGGTTAGGCATTAGAGACAACCGCATTCACTTTAAAAGGGGCACCACGCAATTCCGTTGAGACGACACCGTTTATAGAAACCTAAGTTGTCGTTTCTTAAAAGTTTGGGGCTGCGATGCTTATGTGAAAAAGTTTCAGGTGATAAGCTCGAACCCAAAGCGGATAAATGCATCTTCATAGAATACCCAAAAACAGTTGGGTATACCTCCTATTTCAGATCTGGAAGCAAAAGTAATTGCTTCTAGAAACGAGTCCTTTCTCGAGGAAAAGTTTCTCTCGAAAGAATTGAGTGGGAGGATGGTGGAGACTTGATAAGTTTATTGAACCGTCGCTTCAACTGGTGTGTAGCAGGGCACAGGAAGTTGTTCCTGTGGCACCTACACCAATTGAAGTGGAAGCTTATGATAGTGATCATGAAACTTCGGATCAAGTCACTACCAAACCTCGTAGGATGACGAGGATGCGCACTACTTCAGAGTAATGCGTGATCCTGTCTTGGAGGTCATGTTGCTAGACAACAATGAACCTACGAGCTATGGAGAAGCGATGGTGGGCCCATATTCCGACGAATGGCTCGAGGCCATGAAATCCGAGATAGAATCCATGTATCAGAACAAAGCATGGACTTTGGTGAGCTTGCCCGATGATCGGCAAGCCATTGAGATAAATGGATCTTTAAGAAGAAGACGGACATGGACGGTAATGTTACCGTCTATGAAGCTCGACTTGTGGCAAAGAGTATTTTCACAAGTTCAAGGAGTTGACTACGATGAGTTTTTCTCATCCGTAGCGATGCTTAGGTCCGTCGGAATCATGTTAGCATTAGCTACATTTATGAAATCTGGCAGATGGATGTCAAAACAAGTTTCCTTACCAGTTTTCGTAAGGAAAGGTTGTATGTGATACAATCAGAAAGGTTTTGTCGATCCTAAGGATGCTAAAAGGTATGCTAGCTCCAGCGATCCTTCCATGGATCAGAGCAAGCATCTCGGAGTCAGAATATACGCTTTGATGGGGTGATCAAAGTTTTTGGGTTTATACAAAGTTTGTTAGAAACTTGTATTTACAATAAAGTGAGTGGGAGCGCTACAACATTTCTGATAAGTATATGTGAATGACATATTGATGATCCGAAATGATGTAAAATTTCTGGAAAGCATAAAGGGTTGTTTGAAAGGAGTTTTTCAAAGGAAGACCTGGATAAAGCTACTTACATATTGGGCATCAAGATCCATAGAGATAGATCAAGACGCCTGATGATACTTTCAAAAGACAGCACACCTTGACATGATTTTGAAAGAGTTCAAAATAGATCAGCAAAGAAGGAGTTCTTGGCTGTGTTACAAGGTGTGAGTATTGAGTGAGACTCAAGACCTGACCACAGCAGAAGATAGAGAAAGGACGAAGGTCGTCCCCTATGCTTTAGACATAGGCTCTATAGTATGCTATGCTGTGTACTGCACATGTAGTGTGCCTTGCCATGAGTTGGTCAAGAGGGTACAATGGTGATCCGGGAAAGGATCTCATGACAGCGGTCGAACTTATCCTTAGCACCTAGTGGATTAAGGAATTTTCTCGATTATGGAGGTGGAAAGGAGTTCGTCGTAAAGGGTTACGTCGATGCGAACTTTGACACTAATCCGGATGACTCTGAGTAGTAAACCGGATTCGTATAGTAGAGCAATTATTTGAAATGGCTCCAAATAGCGCGTGGTAGCATCCACAAGATGGCATAGATATTCGTAAAGTACACGGTTCTGAAAGGTTCAGACCCGTTGACTAATAACCTCTCTCACAAGCATAACATGACCAAACCAGAACACATTGAGTGATAATCACATGGTGATGTGAACTAGATTGTTGACTCTAGTAAACTCTTTAGATGTTGGTCACATGGTGATGTGACCAGTGAGTGTTAATCACATGGTGATGTGAACTAGATTATTGACTCTAGTGCAAGTGGGAGACTGTTGGAAATATGCCCTAGAGGCAATAATAAATGGTTATTATTATATTTCTTTGTTCATGGTAATTGTCCATTATTCATGCTATAATTGTATTGTCCGGAAATCGTAATACATGTGTGAATACATAGACAACACCATGTCCCTAGTGAGCCTCTAGTTGACTAGCTCGTTGATCAATAGATGGTTACGGTTTCCTGACCATGGACATTGGATGTCGTTGATAACGGGATCACATCATTAGGAGAATGATGTGATGGACAAGACCCAATCCTAAGCATAGCATAAAAGATCGTGTAGTTTCGTTTGCTAGAGCTTTTCCAATGTCAAGTATCTTTTCCTTAGACCATGAGATCGTGCAACTCCCGGATACCGTAGGAGTGCTTTGGGTGTGCCAAACGTCACAACGTAACTGGGTGACTATAAAGGTGCATTACGGGTATCTCCGAAAGTGTCTGTTGGGTTGGCACGGATCGAGACTGGGATTTGTCACTCCGTGTGACGGAGAGGTATCTCTGGGCCCACTCGGTAATGCATCATCATAATGAGCTCAATGTGACTAAGGCGTTAGTCACGGGATCATGCATTGCGGTACGAGTAAAGAGACTTGCCGGTAACGAGATTGAACTAGGTATTGGGATACCGACGATCGAATCTCGGGCAAGTAACATACCGATTGACAAAGGGAATTGCATCGGATTGATTGAATCCTCGACACCGTGGTTCATCCGATGAGATCATCGTGGAGCATGTGGGAGCCAACATGGGTATCCAGATCCCGCTGTTGGTTATTGACCGGAGAGGCGTCTCGGTCATGTCTGCATGTCTCCCGAACCCGTAGGGTCTACACACTTAAGGTCCGGTGACGCTAGGGTTGTAGAGATATATGTATGCGGAAACCCGAAAGTTGTTCGGAGTCCTGGATGAGATCCCGGACGTCACGAGAGGTTCCGGAATGGTCCGGAGGTAAAGATTTATATATGGGAAGTCTTATTTTGGTCGCCGGAAAAGTTTCGCACTTTATCGGTATTGTACCGGGAGTGCCGAAAGGGGTCCGGGGGTCCACCAAGGGGGCCCACCAGCCCCGGGGGGCCACATGGGCTGTAAAGGGTGCGCCTTGGCCTATATGGGCCAAGGGCACCAGCCCCAAGAGGCCCATGCGCAAGAGATAAGAAAAAAGGGAGAGTCCTAAAGGGGGAAGGCACCTCCGAGGTGCCTTGGGTGGGAAGGACTCCCCCCTGGCCGCACCCTTCCTTGGAGGAAGGGGCAATGCTGCGCCCCTCCCTCTCCCTTGGCCCTATATATAGTGGGGGGAAGGGAGGGCAGCAAGATCTAAGCCTTGGGCACCTCCCTCCTCCCCTGCAACACCTCTCTCTCTCTCGCAGAAGCTTGGCGAAGCCCTGCCGGAGACCCGCTACATCCACCACCACGCCGTCGTGCTGTTGGATCTCCATCAACCTCTCCTCCCCCCCTTGCTGGATCAATAAGGAGGAGACGTCACTGCACCGTACGTGTGTTGAACGCGGAGGTGCCGTCCGTTCGGCACTCGGTCATCGGTGATTTGGATCACGGCGAGTACGACTCCGTCATCCACGTTCATTGGAACGCTTCCGCTCGCGATCTACAAGGGTATGTAGATGCACTCCTTTCCCCTCGTTGCTAGTAGACTCCATAGATGCATCTTGGTGAGCGTAGGAAAATTTTAAATTATGCTACGATTCCCAACAAGAAGAGCCATTGTTTTGCATTAGGTTCCGTCGCAGCAACCAAACGTTGACCTAGTTCCTCATCGACCAGGGCCCATGAACATCTCGATGTCGTGCATTCCAGTAGCGAGTGCCGCCAAGAGTCCGGCGAACCACAGAGACCACATGAGCTCAACGATGACATGTGTCTATGAGCTCTCGCATCTTTTGTCGGGAGTGATTGTTTCGAAAGCCGCCATAAGGATTTCCATGCCCCATCTTCGTTCATTGTGCATAATGCAATGCCCATGATGACAAAAATATCAAATGAAAAAGAACCCTCCTGCAGTCGTTGTCTATCCCACGTAGCTGAGGTGGCATCAATTAATTCAGAAATATGTGTGGGTGGGTCTTGAATCAAACACCCATACGGTCGCATCAACTCATCTCGAGGAAGGCAATTATCATTCCAAATGTGTGCGTCCTCTCCATTGACTATCCTCTTGATCAACCCTTGTTTTAGAGTATCTCTACCGTCCAAAATAGCTCGCCAGATCTGACTTGGGTGGCTATCACGATTTGCATGCAACATCGATGACTCCGAGTAGTAGATACTTTTCAGAATAAGGGCACTTAGAGACTCAGGGTTCTGCAAAAGCCTCCATGTCTGTCTGACAAGAATGGCTAGATTTAAAAGTTCAAAATCTTTGAAGCCTAAACCCCCATACCTTTAGGTTGTGTCATAGCCTTCCAAGAGACCCAATGAGGTTTGCGATGTCCATCCTTACTTCCCCACCAGAACTTCCTGATCAACATTTTGAGATGTTCACACAATCCTCTAGGAAGTTTGAAAGATGACACAGAGTACACTGGAACTGTTGGGGAACGTAGCATGCAATTTCAAAAAAAATCCTACGATCACACAAGATCTATCTAGGAGATGCATAGCAACGAGAGGGGGAGAGTGTGTCCACGTACCCTCGTAGACTGAAAGCGGAAGCGTTAGGTTAACGCGGTTGATGTAGTCGAACGTCTTCACGATCCAACCGATCCAAGCACCGAACGTACGGCACCTCCGTGTTTAGCACACGTTCAGCTCGATGACGTCCCTCGAACTCTTGATCCAGCAGAGGGTAGAGGGAGAGTTCCGTCAGCACGACGGCGTGGTGACGGTGATGGTGATGTGATCCGCGCAGGGCTTCGCCTAAGCACTACGACGCTATTGACCGGAGGCGTAAACTGTGGAGGGGGGCACCACACACGGCTAAGAGAATAACTGTTGTGCCTTTGGGGTGCCCCCCCACTACAAAAAAATACACTTCCGTGATGATACGTGTTTGTCACAGTAGGTCACGTTTTCTGTCATGCATGTACATCCATGACAAATTTATGACAGAATCAAGATAGTCATACCTGTGCTGTCGTAGAAGTGTTCCATGACATTACCAAAATTATCATCACGGAAGTGTCCACTTCCATGATGATAAATCGCGCGTCACAGAAGTGCTTTCGTCAAGGGTGACCGACACGTGGCATCCACCGTAACGGAACGCCGTTAAGCTATCGGGTCCGGTTTTGGATTCGATAACCCGTTAACAGCCCGACCAATGGGGATTTTCCACGTGTAAAATCATCATTGGCTGGAGGGAACACGTGTCGGCTCGCCGTTGGGACAGATGTCATCCACTCATTGGACCCAAAGCGCATATGATACATCGACACGTGGCACGGCCCAACAGAGGCCCATTCCTGTGAAAAGGCCGGCCCGTTTGACTTGGTCAAAATGTGGCGGGCTGGCCCACGGCAAGCCTGTTAACGGCTTGTTCGCATATAGCCCATTTACAGCCCGCTAACCCAGGGCCCGTTTACGGCCTATCCGAATTAGGCCCGGTAGCGTCATCTGGGCCGTCTAATATAATTCCAGCCCGTTTTAACTTCCGGCCCATGTATGGCCCATGGCGTCTTTCGGCCCATATGAGGCCCTTATTACTCTCGGCCCATTAACGGCCCGTGGTAAAACTGGCCCGTAATGAACAGTGTATCACTTTATACCCATTAACGACCCGTGGTGAAACTGGACCGTAATGAACAGTGTATCACTTTATACCCATTAACGGCCCATTATTCCGTTGGGCCGTTTCCAGCCCATGTTATCTTTCGGCCTTCTCAGGGCCCATTTATTCTTGGGCTCATTTCCAGCATTCGTTTACTTTCGGCCCGTTACTGTCATTTTCTGCTTGTGGGCCAAATTCAGCCCGTGGTTACAGTCGGCCCTTTGTGGCCCATTAATATGTTGGGCCGTTTTCATAGCGTCATCAAATACGGCCGATTAACGATGGCCCGTTATGGTCGGCCCATGAACGGACGATTTCAACTCTAGCCCATTTACGGCCATAATGTGGTCTGTTATTGGCCCATGTTTGGCGCATTGATGATACGGCCCGTAGAAGGCCCATTGTGTCTATGGCCCGTATAAGGCCCATTGTTTTTACGCCCCGTAGAAGGCCCATTGTTTCTACGCCCCGTAGAAGGCCCATTGTTTCTACGGCCCGTAAGAGGCCCATGTTAACTACAGTAAATATGTAGCCCATGGTTAATGTGGCCTAGTTTTAAAAAATAGGCTATTGCGGCAACTAGCAAACCGCAGAAAAAGAACTGCACTGACTACAAGAAAACAAATAAACATGACAATAAGGAAATAAATAGGCAAGCAACTTACGCTAGGCTATCACGGCTATTACACATATTACATCCACTGGGCATCAAAGTTCGCCACCAGTGCAAATATAGGGAACAAAGCAGCATATAAACGCCGCAGCAAAACAAGTCCAGAACTGAAACCACTTCAGAAGAGCTCAAGAAACAATATCCTGGGTACCCATAATGCTGGCAAGATGCTTAGCAAGCTTATTAACTTTCTCTTGTTTGGCGCTTAAATCCTCCAGCACTTGCTGTGTTGGGGATCCTTGCAGAAATTAAGATTTTCTACGCATCACCAAGAACAATCTATGGAGTCTTCTAGCAACGAGAGGGAAACGAGTGCATCTACATACCCTTGTAGATCACGAGCGGAAGCGTTCAAGTGAACGAGGTTGATGGAGTCGTACTCGTCGTGATCCAAATCACTGATGACCGAGCGCCGAACGGACGGCACCTCCGCGTTCAACACACGTACGGTTGGGAAGACGTCTCCTCCTTCTTGATCCAGCAAGGGGGAGGGAGAGGTTGATGGAGATCCAGCAGCACGACGGCGTGGTGGTGGAAGCAGCGGGGAACTCGGCAGGGCTTCGCCAAGCTCAGCGAGAGGGAGAGGTGTCACGGGAGGGAGAGGGAGGCGCCAGAGGCTTGGGTATGGTGGCCCTCCCTCCCCCCTCTTTATATAGGGGTCCAGGGGGCGCCGGCCCCCAGAGATCCCATCTCAAGGGGGGGGGGCAAGGGGGGGGGACTTGCCCCCCAAGTCAAGTGGGGCGCCCCCCCACCCCTAGGGTTTCCAACCCTAGGCGCAGGGGAGGCCCATGGGGGGCGCACCAGCCCACCAAGGGCTGGTTCCCTTCCCCACTTCAGCCCATGGGGCCCTCCGGGATAGGTGGCCCCACCCGGTGGACCCCCGGGACCCTTCCGGTGGTCCCGGTACAATACCGGTGACCCCCGAAACTTTCCCGGTGGCTGAAACTGGACTTCCTATATATAATTCTTCACCTCCGGACCATTCCGGAACTCCTCGTGACGTCCGGGATCTCATCCGGGACTCCGAACAACTTTCGGGTTACCGCATACTAGTATCTCTACAACCCTAGCGTCACCGAACCTTAAGTGTGTAGACCCTACGGGTTCGGGAGACATGCAGACATGACCGAGACGACTCTCCGGTCAATAACCAACAACGGGATCTGGATACCCACGTTGGTTCCCACATGTTCCACGATGATCTCATCGGATGAACCACGATGTCGAGGATTCAATCAATCCCGTACACAATTCCCTTTGTCAATCGGTACGTTACTTGCTCGAGATTCGATCGTCGGTATCCCAATACCTTGTTCAATCTCGTTACCGGCAGGTCACTTTACTTGTACCGTAATGCATGATCCCGTGACCAAACACTTGGTCACATTGAGCTCATTATGATGATGCATTACCGAGTGGGCCCAGAGATACCTCTCCGTCATACGGAGTGACAAATCCCAGTCTCGATTCGTGCCAACCCAACAGACACTTTCGGAGATACCCGTACTGCACCTTTATAGCCACCCAGTTACGTTGTGACGTTTGGCACACCCAAAGCACTCCTATGGTATCCGGGAGTTGCACAATCTCATGGTCTAAGGAAATGATACTTGACATTTGGAAAAGCTCTAGCAAACGAACTACACGATCTTGTGCTATGCTTAGGATTGGATCTTGTCCATCACATCATT
This sequence comes from Aegilops tauschii subsp. strangulata, assembly GCF_002575655.3. NCBI lineage: Eukaryota > Viridiplantae > Streptophyta > Magnoliopsida > Poales > Poaceae > Aegilops > Aegilops tauschii. Next base: position 17,543,769 of record NC_053037.3, on the reverse strand, counting down.
CTCCTAATGATGTGATCCCGTTATCAATGACATCCAATGTCCATAGTCAGGAAACCATGACTATCTGTTGATCAACGAGCTAGTCAACTAGAGGCTCACTAGGGACATGTTGTGGTCTATGTATTCACACATGTATTACGATTTCCGGATAACACAATTATAGCATGAACAATAGACAATTATCATGAACAAGGAAATATAATAATAACCATTTTATTATTGCCTCTAGGGCATATTTCCAACAGTCTCCCACTTGCACTAGAGTCAATAATCTAGTTACATTGTGATGAATCGAACACCCATAGAGTTCTGGTGTTGATCATGTTTTGCTCTAGGGAGAGGTTTAGTCAACGGATCTGCTATATTCAGGTCCGTATGTACTTTACAAATATCTATGTCTCCATTTTGAACACTTTCACGAATGGAGTTGAAGCGACGCTTGATATGCCTGGTCTTCCTGTGAAACCTGGGCTCCTTGGCAAGGGCAATAGCTCCAGTGTTGTCACAGAAGAGAGTCATCGGGCCCGACGCATTGGAATAACTCCTAGGTCGGTAATGAACTCCTTCACCCAGATTGCTTCTTGTGCTGCCTCTGAGGCCGCCATGTATTCCGCTTCACATGTAGATCCCGCCACAACGCTTTGCTTGCAACTGCACCAGCTTACTGCCCCACCATTCAAAATATACACGTATCCGGTTTGTGACTTAGAGTCATCCAGATCTGTGTCGAAGCTAGCATCGACGTAACCCTTTACGACGAGCTCTTCGTCACCTCCATAAACGAGAAACATATCCTTAGTCCTCTTCAGGTACTTCAGGATATTCTTGACCGCTGTCCAGTGTTCCATGCCGGGATTACTTTGATACCTTCCTACCAAACTTACGGCAAGGTTTACATCAGGTCTGGTACACAGCATGGCATACATAATAGACCCTATGGCCGAGGCATAGGTGACGACACTCATCTTTTCTCTATCTTCTGCCGTGGTCGGGCATTGAGCCGTGCTCAATTGCACACCTTGCAATACAGGCAAGAACCCCTTCTTGGACTGATCCATATTGAACTTCTTCAATATCTTGTCAAGGTACGTACTTTGTGAAAGACCAATGAGGCGTCTTGATCTATCTCTATAGATCTTGATGCCTAATATATAAGCAGCTTCTCCAAGGTCCTTCATTGAAAAACACTTATTCAAGTAGGCCTTTATACTTTCCAAGAATTCTATATCATTTCCCATCAATAGTATGTCATCCACATATAATATGAGAAATGCTACAGAGCTCTCACTCACTTTCTTGTAAACACAGGCTTCTCCATAAGTCTATGTAAACCCAAACGCTTTGATCATCTCATCAAAGCGAATGTTCCAACTCCGAGATGCCTGCACCAGCCCATAGATTGAGCGCTGGAGCTTGCATACTTTGTCAGCATTCTTAGGATCGACAAAACCTTCCGGCTGCATCATATACAATTCTTCCTTAAGGAAGCCGTTAAGGAATGCCGTTTTGACGTCCATTTGCCATATTTCATAATCGTAGAATGCGGCAATTGCTAACATGATTCGGACGGACTTCAGCTTCGCTACGGGTGAGAAGGTCTCATCGTAGTCAACTCCTTGAACTTGTCGATAACCCTTAGAGACAAGTCGAGCCTTATAGATGGTCACATTACCATCCGCGTCTGTCTTCTTCTTGAAGATCCATTTATTTTCTATGGCTCGCCGATCATCGGGCAAGTCAGTCAAAGTCCATACTTCGTTTTCATGCATGGATCCTATCTCGGATTTCATGGCTTCAAGCCATTTGTTGGAATCTGGGCCCGCCATTGCTTCTTCATAGTTCGAAGGTTCACCGTTGTCTAACAACATGATTTCCAGGACGGGGTTGCCATACCACTCTGGTGTGGAACGTGTCCTCGTGGACCTACGAAGTTCAGTAGTAACTTGATCCAAAGTACCTTGATCATCATCATTAGCTTCCTCTCTAGTCAGTGCAGGCACCACAGGAACATCTTCCCGAGCTGCGCTACTTTCCGGTTCAAGAGGTAGTACTTCATCAAGTTCCACTTTCCTCCCACTTACTTCTTTCGAGAGAAACTCTTTCTCCAGAAAGGACCCGTTCTTGGCAACAAAGATCTTGCCTTCGGATCTGAGGTAGAAGGTATACCCAATGGTTTCCTTAGGGTATCCTATGAAGACGCATTTTTCCGACTTGGGTTCGAGCTTTTCAGGTTGAAGTTTCTTGACATAAGCATCGCATCCCCAAACTTTTAGAAACGACAGCTTAGGTTTCTTCCCAAACCATAATTCATACGGTGTCGTCTCAACGGATTTCGACGGAGCTCTATTTAAAGTGAATGCGGCAGTCTCTAAAGCATAGCCCCAAAATGAGAGCGGTAGATCGGTAAGAGACATCATAGATCGCACCATATCCAATAGAGTGCGATTACGACGTTCGGACACACCATTTCGCTGAGGTGTTCCAGGCGGCGTGAGTTGTGAAACTATTCCACATTTCCTTAAGTGTGTGCCAAATTCGTGACTCAAATATTCCCCTCCACGATCTGATCGTAAGAACTTTATTTTCCTGTCACGTTGATTCTCAACCTCACTCTGAAATTCCTTGAACTTTTCAAAGGTCTCAGACTTGTGTTTCATTAGGTAGACATACCCATATCTACTCAAGTCATCAGTGAGAGTGAGAACATAACGATAGCCACCGCGAGCCTCAACACTCATTGGACCGCACACATCAGTATGTATGATTTCCAATAAGTTGGTTGCTCGCTCCATTGTTCCGGAGAACGGAGTCTTGGTCATCTTACCCATGAGGCATGGTTCGCACGTGTCAAATGATTCGTAATCAAGAGACTCTAAAAGTCCATCAGTATGGAGCTTCTTCATGCGCTTGACACCAATGTGACCAAGACGGCAGCGCCACAAGTATGTGGGACTATCATTATCAACCTTACATTTCTTGGTATTCACAATATGAATATGTGTAACATCACGTTCGAGATTCATTAAGAATAAACCATTGACCAGCGGTGCATGACCATAAAACATATCTCTCATATAAATAGAACACCCATTATTCTCGGATTTAAATGAGTAGCCATCTCGCATTAAACGAGATCCAGATACAATGTTCATGCTCAAAGCTGGCACTAAATAACAATTATTGAGGTTTAAAACTAATCCCGTAGATAAATGTAGAGGTAGCGTGCCGACGGCGATCACATCGACCTTGGAACCATTCCCGACGCGCATCGTCACCTCGTCCTTTGCCAGTCTCCGTTTATTCCGCAGCTCCTGCTTTGAGTTACAAATATGAGCAACCGCACCGGTATCAAATACCCAGGAGCTACTACGAGTGCTGGTAAGGTACACATCAATAACATGTATATCACATATACCTTTGGTGTTGCCGACCTTCTTGTCCGCTAAGTACTTGGGGCAGTTCCGCTTCCAGTGACCACTTCCCTTGCAATAAAAGCACTCAGTCTCAGGCTTGGGTCCATTCTTTGGCTTCTTCCCGGCAACTGGCTTACCGGGCGCGGCAACTCCCTTGCCGTCCTTCTTGAAGTTCTTCTTACCCTTGCCTTTCTTGAACTTAGTGGTTTTATTCACCATCAACACTTGATGTTCCTTTTTGATCTCCACCTCTGCTGATTTCAGCATTGAATATACCTCAGGAATGGTCTTTTCCATCCCCTGCATATTGAAGTTCATCACAAAGCTCTTGTAGCTCGGTGGAAGCGTCTGAAGGATTCTGTCAATGACCGCGTCATCCGGGAGATTAACTCCCAGCTGAGTCAAGCGGTTGTGTAACCCAGACATTTTGAGTATGTGCTCACTGACAGAACTATTTTCCTCCATCTTACAACTGAAGAACTTGTTGGAGACTTCATATCTCTCGACCCAGGCATGAGCTTGGAAAATCATTTTCAGCTCTTCGAACATCTCATATGCTCCGTGTTGCTCAAAACGCTTTTGGAGCCCCGGTTCTAAGCTGTAAAGCATGCCGCACTGAACGAGGGAGTAATCATCAGCACGCTGCTGCCAAGCGTTCATAACGTCTTGGTTCTCTGGGATGGGTGCGTCACCTAGCGGTGCTTCTAGGACATAATCTTTCTTGGCAGCTATGGGGATGATCCTCAGGTTCCGGACCCAGTCCGTATAGTTGCTGCCATCATCTTTCAGCTTGGTTTTCTCTAGGAACGCGTTGAAGTTGAGGGCAACATTAGCGTGGGCCATTTGATCTACAAGACATATTGTAAAGATTTTAGACTAAGTTCATGATAATTAAGTTCATCTAATCAAATTATTCAATGAACTCCCACTCAGATAGACATCCCTCTAGTCATCTAAGTGAAACATGATCCGAGTCAACTAGGCCGTGTCCGATCATCACGTGAGACGGACTAGTCAACATCGGTGAACATCTTCATGTTGATCGTATCTTCTATACGACTCATGCTCGACCTTTCAGTCTTCCGTGTTCCGAGGCCATGTCTGTACATGCTAGGCTCGTCAAGTCAACCTAAGTGTATTGCGTGTGTAAATCTGGCTTACACCCGTTGTATTCGAACGTTAGAATCTATCACACCCGATCATCACGTGGTGCTTCGAAACAACGAACCATCGCAACGGTGCACAGTTAGGGGGAACACTTTCTTGAAATTATTGCGAGGGATCATCTTATTTAAGCTACCGTCGTTCTAAGCAAATAAGATGTAAAACATGATAAACATCACATGCAATCAAATAGTGACATGATATGGCCAATATCATTTTGCTCCTTTGATCTCCATCTTCGGGGCGCCATGATCATCTTCGTCACCGGCATGACACCATGATCTCCATCATCATGATCTCCATCATCGTGTCTTCATGAAGTTGTCACGCCAACGATTACTTCTACTTCTATGGCTAACGTGTTTAGCAATAAAGTAAAGTAATTTACATGGCGTTATTCAATGACACGCAGGTCATACAAAAAATAAAGACAACTCCTATGGCTCGTGCCGGTTGTCATACTCATCGACATGCAAGTCGTGATTCCTATTACAAGAACATGATCAATCTCATACATCACATATATTTCATTCATCACATCCTTTTGGCCATATCACATCACATGACACTTGCTGCAAAAACAAGTTAGACGTCCTCTAATTGTTGTTGCAAACTTTTACGTGGCTGCTATAGGTTTCTAGCAAGAACGATTCTTACCTACGCCAAAACCACAACGTGATATGCCAATTTCTATTTACCCTTCATAAGGACCCTTTTCATCGAATCCGATCCGACTAAAGTGGGAGAGACAGACACCCGCTAGCCACCTTATGCAACTAGTGCATGTCAGTCGGTGGAACCTGTCTCACGTAAGCGTACGTGTAAGGTCGGTCCGGGCCGCTTCATCCCACGATGCCGCCGAATCAAGATAAGACTAGTAGTGGCAAGAAAATTGACAACATCTACGCCCACAACAAGTTTGTGTTCTACTCGTGCATAGAAACTACGCATAGACCTAGCTCATGATGCCACTGTTGGGGATCGTTGCAGAAATTAAGATTTTCTACGCATCACCAAGAACAATCTATGGAGTCTTCTAGCAACGAGAGGGAAAAGAGTGCATCTACATACCCTTGTAGATCACGAGCGGAAGCGTTCAAGTGAACGGGGTTGATGGAGTCGTACTCGTCGTGATCCAAATCACCGATGACCGAGCGCCGAACGGACGGCACCTCCACGTTCAACACACGTACGGTTGGGAAGACGTCTCCTCCTTCTTGATCCAGCAAGGGGGAGGGAGAGGTTGATGGAGATCCAGCAGCACGACGGCGTGGTGGTGGAAGCAGCGGGGAACTCGGCAGGGCTTCGCCAAGCTCAGCGAGAGGGAGAGGGAGGCGCCAGAGGCTTGGGTATGGCTGCCCTCCCTCCCCCGTCTTTATATAGGGGTCCAGGGGGGTGCCGGCCCCCAGAGATCCCATGTCAAGGGGGGGGGGGGGGGGCGGCCAAGGGGGGGGGGACTTGCCCCCCAAGTCAAGTGGGCGCCCCCCCACCCCTAGGGTTTCCAACCCTAGGCGCAGGGGAGGCCCAAGGGGGGCGCACCAGCCCACCAGGGGCTGGTTCCCTTCCCCACTTCAGCCCATGGGGCCCTCCGGGATAGGTGGCCCCACCCGGTGGACCCCCGGGACCCTTCCGGTGGTCCCGGTACAATACCGGTGACCCCCGAAACTTTCCCGGTGGCTGAAATTGGACTTCCTATATATAATTCTTCACCTCCGGACCATTCCGGAACTCCTCGTGATGTCCGGGATCTCATCCGGGACTCCGAACAACTTTTGGGTTACCGCATACTAGTATCTCTACAACCCTAGCGTCACTGAACCTTAAGTGTGTAGACCCTACGGGTTCGGGAGACATGCAGACATGACCGAGACGACTCTCCGGTCAATAACCAACAACGGGATCTGGATACCCATGTTGGTTCCCACATGTTCCACGATGATCTCATCGGATGAACCACGATGTCGAGGATTCAATCAATCCCGTACACAATTCCCTTTGTCAATCGGTACGTTACTTGCCCGAGATTCGATCGTCGGTATCCCAATACCTTGTTCAATCTCGTTACCGGCAAGTCACTTTACTCGTACCGTAATGCATGATCCCGTGACCAAACACTTGGTCACACTGAGCTCATTTATGATGATGCATTACCGAGTGGGCCCAAAGATACCTCTCCGTCATACGGAGTGACAAATCCCAGTCTCGATTCGTGCCAACCCAACAGACACTTTCGGAGATACCCGTAGTGCACCTTTATAGCCACCCAGTTACGTTGTGACGTTTGGCACACCCAAAGCACTCCTATGGTATCCGGGAGTTGCACAATCTCATGGTCTAAGGAAATGATACTTGACATTTGGAAAAGCTCTAGCAAACGAACTACACGATCTTGTGCTTAGGATTGGGTCTTGTCCATCAAATCATTCTCCTAATGATGTGATCCCGTTATCAATGACATCCAATGTCCATAGTCAGGAAACCATGACTATCTGTTGATCAACGAGCTAGTCAACTAGAGGCTCACTAGGGACATGTTGTGGTCTATGTATTCACACATGTATTACGATTTCCGGATAACACAATTATAGCATGAACAATAGACAATTATCATGAACAAGGAAATATAATAATAACCATTTTATTATTGCCTCTAGGGCATATTTCCAACATTCCGTTGCACCAGAAAGTATGCATCTGAATTTTGCAGGGACTTCCTCAGTACTTCGGCTTCCTGTCGCATAACATATGATCGATGTCTTTAAACTTGAAGTTGAGACTCAAGAAGCCGAACTGATTCAGGCAGCAAGTTCGAAGAGCAGGTGCCATCAGTAGTAGCCAGTAACTCGAACACTACATCAAGACAGGACTTTGGGGTTGTCTCAGTGTCTTCAATATAGTTTTTATCAGCTTTCTTGGAGACCAACAGGGATGTCTCACTATCTTGAACCTTATCTGCATTACTTCTTGTACCATTGCATAACGGGGTACTCTTCTCCAATATTTTATCCGCATTCTAAAAGAGAAACAAACAAACACATCACAGGTTTACAATGTAGTATATGAAACTCATTTTGGTAAACCAGTTCAGTAGTAAGGTGGACAGGATAACAACATGAAACAAACATATATCTATGTAGTATGGTCACTGTATGGTCTATATCATTCTAGTTTATGTTGCCAAATCAAGATAGATACAGTTCGAATCATATCTATTTAAGACAAAGCAGCTTAGACAGAATATAAGTGTGGGAAACTACACAACAATAACAACACTTGTATGGTGCATGGCATGAGAATATAACTGTTTATTCAATTGAAACTGAAATCAACATAGAGCAAGTTACAACAGCAAACACGTTAAAGAAACAGGTTTAAAACATACCTGTTGCGCCATTGGAGTTTCAATTGCATCCTTCAAATTTGAAATTAGTTGGTATGAGTAAATACAGTGATGCAAGAGCAAAGTAGTATGAACCATAGCTACGGAACCTGACCTGAGAACAATTCTTCTTCTGCTTTAAGCGTTGACTCGGGGTTCGGAGTGGTGGTCCTCATGTTATGGGCACTGCAGTTGCCTTACTAACTGCTCGTGTTTGGGTGCTCTGTGGTGGAGACGGTGTTGTGTCAACGGGAACTGGGTTACTGTCAGCTGGAGTTGGGGTTAGAAGGGGTGTAGCTGGTTCTCTGTCCAACTGGGTAGGGGTACAATCTGCGTGAGTCTGGGTTATGTGTGGTGGGGCTGGTTCTTGGGCAAGTACAACCGCGGTTCTATCTCCATCGACAGGTAGCACGATCTTTTCTGAAGACCGTGTTTTTACTCCCACAGATACTGCCATCACCCCCTCCAATTGAAATGGCTGATAAACAAGAAAAGTAATTGAATGTACAGACATTGTAAGATAGACATGTGCAATGGATAGTAGGGAAGAAAACAGGGCATGAAATAATTCACATTTATGTTGTCTAACCAAACAAAATAGCATGACATAATTTCACATATATGATGGCTAATTAAATAGGATAGCATGACACAATTTCATATGTATGATGGCTAACTAAACAGGATAGAATGACATACTTCAAAATATGATGACTATGTAAACAGGATGACATGATATAACTATACGATGTGTCTATTAAAGTGGTTGGCATGCCATAAATCACAAACATGCCGTCGATGGAAACATGATGGCATGATATAATTCACGGATAGAATGACATAATTCAAAATATGATGACTATGTGAACAGGATGAGATGATATAACTATATTATGTCTTTAGAAAATGGGTTGGCATGCCATAATTCAGATACATGCTGTCTATGTAAACATCATGGCATGATATAATTCAAATATATGATTTATATACTAAGGAAGTGAGCAGAGGGCAATCGCATATATGATGTGTCAACTAAGGAGATGGCATTCAATATCGTGTATATGATGTAAAAACTAAGCATTGCAATACAACATATGCATGATATGAGTAATATAACCCTGCCAAGTTTGAGCATACACCTCAGGGGGATAATAGGACTGGTCATCTGCCTCTGAATCGTCCTCTGAAGAGCTATCTGTAACCAGCAAGATATCTGCTTCACCAGGTAGCATTGTCTGCTCCGAAGACCTTGTTTTCACTCTAGATTTCTCCATCACCAATTCAAATGGCTGATGCACAGGAAGAGCAGTTGAATATACAAACATTGTCGACAGAAGCAATGAGAAATACAAAAAAGGACGGCATGATATAATTCACATATATGACGCTTGGCTAAACAACATGGCATTGCATAATTCACATATATAATGCCTTGCAACAAGATAGCATTGCATAATTCACATATATAATGTCTTGCAACAAGATGGCATTGCATAATTCACATATATGGTAATTAGACACTAAACAGGTGGCATTGACACAAAGCATGTCTAAACTAAGAAAATGACATAGCAATGCAAGATACCATACGCACGATATGAGCATCATAACCCTGCCAAGTTAGAGCATGCACCTCGCGGGGGAAATAGGACTGGTTATTTGTCTCTGAATCCTCCTCTGAGGAGCTATCTGTAACCAGCAAGACATGCGCTTCGTCAGATAGCATTGTCTGCTCTGAAGACCTTGTTTCCACTCCAGATTTTTCCATGACCGTGCCGAATGGCTGATGCACAGGAAGAGTAATTGAATGTACTAAAATTGTTGACAAATTTAACATGTAATAAAAAATGATGTCATGATATAATTCACATATAAGATGACTGGCTAACCAGGGTGGCATTGCAAAATTCACATATATGATGCCTGACTAAACAAGATGGCATTGCATGATTCAAATATACGATAAAGAAACTAAACAGATGGCATTGACACAAAGCATGTCTAAACTAAGCAGATGACATCTTTAATGTATACTGTAAGCAATGCAAGACACCATATGCATGGTATTACCAACATCAGCATGCCAAGTTAGAGCGAAGACCTCATGGGGTAAATAGGAGTGGTCTTCTGCTTCTGAATCCCCCTCAGAACAGTTATCTTCCTCTTGATTACGATAAGAAATGGGTGGAGGGGGGATGCCTTTGTGCCCACCATGGAGCGACGTCTGCATGAAATTTTATTGCCACGCAAGGCTCGTTTCTTTTGCTCTACATGTTCAGTTCCATTGTGTACAATAACTGACATGCATAGGAATAAAACATAGTGAGATTATGTAAGGAGTGCATGCACAAATCCAGAGTGATGGTAGCAAACTGTGGATAGACCCAAAACAAATGATAGCAGGCAGATAATAGCTTTAGTTAAAAAATACAGATAATGTCTCCTTTAATGTTTGTTTGCACCCAACATGAAACTCATAGTAGACAACCGAGATTAACCAGATAGTAGACAGATAGTACCGATTGCTGCCCCAATATGTACCCCACAACCATTTAAAAACTCAAGTTTCAGCATAAGTTTGGACCTGAGTCATAGTCTAATAGGTGAACATGATGATAAAGTAGCATGTCATCATATTAAGCGATGCATAACGTAAGCAGACATGGAAGAGCGCGACCTCTCTTGCGGACTCGTGTAGTCCTCAAGGTCATGTGCTCAGTTGATGATGGTAATGCAGTTGTCGTGGCTGCCGGCGGCGGGGAAGAAGATCTGAGGCGGCGAAAGACAGTCTGGAGAGCGGATCCCTGCTGTGGTGAACCCTTCCGTCGTTGGCGCAGCTGAGCTGGGGTGGAACACAGCACCGCAGGAGCAGGACAAACCACACAAGGTTTTCTTTGACACACATATCTCTAACAGAAGTAATTGTGTAAGGGCTTGTTTGAATTTGAGGATTCTAACAATGCAGGGATAGGAAATAGACAGGAATAGTATAGGAATGCACGTGCAAAATAGAGAATTTAAAAACACAGGATTTCTGCCAATCTGGGTCTTTGGTTCACAAGAATTGGAAGATCACAGGATGCAAAGAAGCATGGTGAGATTAAGTCAAACCACAAGAAGTGTACAACCTCTTTGGCGAAGCCATGTCGATCTCAGCGTGATTGGGTTGGCTGGTGAGGATGCTCCGGCTGACTTGGCTGTCGGAGGAGGGGAAGAAGATCTTAGGCATCTGGAGATAGAGCCCGAGGTACTGCTCCACTGTGATGGAGGGTTTCGTCGTTGGAGCATCTCCGGTGAGTTGTACGACGCCGAGGCTGAAGCAGGACAAGAGAGACAACGTTAACCTGAGTGGAATTCTAATAGCATCTCCAATAGATGACATAAAATACATAACCACAAAGTGCTAGATCTATACATCAGCCGCTCATCTCTGAACTTAACTGTCGAAACTGAATTTAACTGTCGAAACTGAACTTAACTGTTGAAACTGAATTTTGCTGTCGAAACTGGATTTTACTGTCGAAACTGAACGCACTAGAGGTGAGGCTACACGTCAGTCGACTCACTTTTTCATCTCTGGTCAGTCGATTTTGCAGCCGTTGGATACGAAAACAAGGGCCTGCAGTTCATCTTCAACCTCCACCCCCCTGAGCCGCCAGCCACCACCGGTCAAACAGCCGACCTCGCCGCCCGCCTCGAAAACACTCCCCACCGCCGGTCCGCCGTTGCCCCGGCCATCCCTGTAGGCCCCCCCGTGCCGAGCTTTTTCTCCGGCGATCCCCACACCACCGCCCCACCACCGCCGGCGACAACCGCCCCCACCCTAAACCCTAAGATAGATAGTGGGGTACCTCTCCGGCGAGCCCCCCTCCCCGCTGCGGCTGGTTCTTCCTTAACTCCGGCGAGCGCCCCACCCCCTGAAAATCGGCTGACCCAAAATTCGATTCAGTCGACTGAAGTGTAGCTAAATTGGAGCAGCATCGCAAGCAAGAGCAAGAGCGAGAGCAGCAGCACGAGCAAGAGCAAGAGCAGACCAGGCAGGGGACCGAGAGCAAGAGCATAGCAGCAGCGCGAGCGAGAGCTAAAGCAGCAGCAGCTCCTACTGATGTGGACGTCGCCGCCGAGGGAGCGACGCCGTGGAGGAAGTGGCCGGCGACGCCGCCGTGGATGGAGCCGCGCCGTGTCGGCTCGGGACCGAGCGCCGGCAACACCGTGGGATCGAATCAAGAAGAAAATGCGGCGATTAGTGTACAACCTCTTTGGTGGCTTCGATTAGGCCGCAGCTTCATCCGAGGAAACGGTGATGATGATGCTCTTCCGGTGGTGCAGGTGAATACGGCGGTGTGGGAATGAAGGTGGCGCGAAAGACGAGGGGAACGTCGGGGCAGCTCCTTGGAGGTGGAGGACGGGGTGGCTGAACCGGCGGGACAACCAGATCGACGACGGATCCTCATCCGGTACGGTGGATGAGGGACGTCGAGGTGTTGCTGTGGACGACGTCGTCAGGGAAGAGGCTCTGGCTGGGTGGCGGACGGAGGAGGGTGTGGGGCTTCACGAGTTTTGCCAGCCTCGATGTATGAATGGGTGGGCGGATGGGATGGGAGTGGGGAACCATGGCTTAGGGACGCGCTTGTCTGAAATGTGGTGTAAGTTATGAAAGTACCCCCACCGATTTGAGGCGGTTCTTTCGGTTCAGGGGTATCACGGGCATTTCGCGTCTCGGGATTTCACAGGAGGTGGGAGTTTTCGCGCGCGTTGTAATTTTGGAATAGCAAGGCGCAGGTTGTGATGGAGGGAGTTGTCGGAGCACAACGAGACAAAGATATATCTTAAATATTTCGGGCTAACAAGGCGCGGGTTGAAGAGGCGGGAGTTTCACAGCACGATAGACAGAGACGCTAGCTTGAAATTTCGGCATAACAAGGCGCGGATTGAAATTTCGGGAGAACAAGCTTAACGTGTACCCAAAAAAGACAATTTAGACTAGTATGATATACTACGTACAATGTGTTTAACACGCACAACACACACACAGACACCATTTAGACTAGTAAGGTACACGTGCATTGCACGCATGAGATTTGGCAACCAAATTATGAATAAATACCACATTATAGCATGTAAGCTTTGAGTCATATATGCATGATGTAGATGGTCGTTTAATTCTTATAGTTCATTTCATTCAAAATCATCTAGTTTTTATAAGAAAGCTAATCTATTTTAAGATTCATGGAATTGTGCGTTGTAAGGCATAAAGTAAAAACAAATCATGTAGAAAAACATTTGGGCAATTCTGATACGGAAGATTCTAGAACAAAGAAGAAGTGCTTGTGTTTTGAGGTTTGTGCATTATGCTTAAGTTCAACCATAGAGTCTTCTAGATTGTACATGTGGCAAAATCTGGTGGAATCTAGATGATATCCAACGGCCAGTAGTGCTCAAATTTGCCAGCTCTGCACCATCGGATTGGCCTCATCCAACGACCATCTTTGAAAGTTAAAGTTATCCGCACACTATATAAAAAATAAAAAATAAAATATATATAGGGGTATAGATATAGATATGTGATGCGAAAGCCACCCATCATCTCTAATTAGAATAGTGTGTCCATGCACGGATGCAATGTGGCCAAACGATGTCTGCCATCGGTATCTCAAATTCAAACCAATCTGACATTGTTCAATGTGTATACATTGCAACATGCTTGTTTCCAAACCACACCACGCATATCTCCATTATATTCATGCATGCATGGGTTTCAAACATCATGATCTCTTATTCAAATATTTGAATTCAACTTTACATTGATTATGACCTCACCTAGTCTTTTACACCCACACATTGGTCTTCTCTTTATAATTGTACCACTAACTTTCTCTCGTGCATGCATGCACACACACTACAAGTCGGCATTATCCATCGCACACATGCAATCTTTTTCTTCAGGTCGGTCTCCCATGAAGGCACACACACACACACATCCCCCTCTCCATCATATCGGGCATTCTTTATCTCTCACGTGCATGCGCAACGATCGATGTTCCTCTATGTGTGTGTGTGTGTATATAGCTAGGTCTTTCATAGTTTTCCACATAAACCGATCAATCTATATATCTAGTGAGGTCTCACCCTATTTCCCACGTCCACATCGATCAATCTATACCTCTCTATATAGGATTACATATATAGCTAATGCACCCACATTAATTATATATCCAACGCCCCCCTCTCATCATCCATGCCTTCCGCTTCATCTCTCAGACGCGCGCACAATGGCGAAGACAGGGGGCAGCAAGGGCCCTCCCCCCCTAACATCACTATATATCGAGGCTAATATGAATGTGATCATTAGACAATTGCTGGTAAAAATGGTTTAAGTTGATGAATTGGCCCTCCTCGTAAAGGATTAGCAATGCATGGCCCCCTAGCTCATGGGACATTTTTCATGGCTCCGCCACTGCGCGCAACAGCGCATGTTCTCGCCCCCTCTCTCTAAATATCGATCTCGCAGTTGTGCACTCCTTCATAGTCTCCCTCCACTCGGCCCCTCGCACCATGTTCTAGCCCCCCACCGGATTTTGCCACATGTACAATCTAGCAGACTCCATGGTTGAACTTAAGGATAATGCACAAATCTCAAAACAACAGTGGTTCTCCTTTGTTCTAGAATCTTCCGTATCATAACTGCCCAAACTTTTTTTCTAGTTGAATTGCCATTATTTGTTTTTACTTTATGCTTTACAACGCACAATTCCATGAATCATAAAATAGATTAAGAGCTTCTTTGATTCAAAGGATTCTCGAAGGAATTTTGGAGGATTCTAATCCTTAGGAATTTTTCCTATCTTGGTTGTTTGATTCGTAGGATTGTAAACCATACGAATTTTTCCATATGATTCATTTGCACTAGATTTCATAGGAAACATCCCATCCACTCAAACCTCTTTGAAAGAATTCTGCGTTTTTTCTATGCACAATCAAACACTCGTACCATCCTGTAGGATTCAAGACGACATTCCACTCTAATCCCATGTTCTTCCTATTCCCGCGTTTTGGAAATCCTAAGAATCAAAGAGGCCCTAGGTTTTTTATAAAAACTAATTGATTTTGAATGAGATGAACTATAATAATTAAATGAAGGTCTACATCAGGCATATATGACTCAGAGCTTACATGCTACAGTGTGGTATTTATTCGTAATTTGGTTGCAAAATCTGACACGTGCAATGCACGTGTACCTTACTAGTACTTAGAGTATGTGCGAAAAACAATGGCACACTACACAGTGTCTCTCTTACGGTTCACGAAGCCACGTGGCACATGTGAGGCGTTGTCGCGACATCCTTGTGTGGATTGTCACAGTGACGTGCTGCTGGTTCCAGAAGAATGTACTCGTCCTCCCTGAGCCGCACTGGCGGTACATGCATGAAGCGAAGATGTGCACGCACGCCACGCACACACTCATTCCCTCGCACGCACACGCGGGTACAAAGGCGGACGCAATTTTGTACCAAGATCCACCCCATGTGATAATTTGACACGTGTAAAGTCCTTCACTTCATTGATGGTCAATTAATACAGCGCATGCAAATTGAGTGGACGTGAGGGCGGAAGAAAGACATTACTACTCCACTGCACGCATGCGAGTAGTTAAATCATGGGTTGCTAGTAGTACTTCCATTGGTCTCCTTCATATTTTGTGCCAATTTTTGACAGTAACATAATATTTACGCATCTGAGCAGTGTAGTCTACTTGAAATTTATGTTCCACTAAACTCATCGGGAGCCGTTTCGGGCCTCAAAACCAAAAACCATCAATTAATCTTTACCTTGTTCCCATCACATTCGAAAGTACTAGTGCTACAATTAAGTGCAAGCCTGCTCACACCTACTAGTACGTACCAAACCTGAACGTGTTCCCACTATGCAGGTTTTAGTACTAGTGCTAGTACTTAGGTTATAAAAAGGGGAACTACCTAATCGAAAATTACTCTACCTTCCTCCTCATAAGTCCTCCTTCTTCGTCCGTCCTTGCCATGGCCGGTGTGCAGAGCTCTAGGTTGAGAACTACTCCTAACAAGGGAGCGGCAACCAAGGCTGCGGAAAAAAAAGAGGGCTCCCCGCCACGCAGAGACCTCAAAAGATCTCTCACGGGCAGGCGATGGCTCCCAGGAGTGCCCTAGACGCGGAGGCGAACATGCCGAGCTGGCGGCACTGGAGTCGTTATCCCTCGACGGCATGCCCGATCAGCTCAATAAGCACCTCAATAAGCAGAAGGAGTTCATCCACGGCTTGGTGGAGCTGCTGAAGGAGAGCCTTGACGACATGCTCGCTGAGCTCAATGAGCAGGGGGAGTTGACCGCCGGCTTGGTGATGCTGCTGAAGAAGAGCATTGCCTCGGAGAAGAAGGCGACCGGCGAAATCCTACAACTTCAGGAGGACAAGGCGAAGCTCTGCCACGAGCTCAACCTGCTGAAGGGGGAGAACGCCGGCTGGAAGAAGCTGCATGAGAATACTAGTTCCTCGATGAAGATGTTGCAGGCCCTCGTCATGGAACAGAAGGAGGAGTTGGCGAAGCTCCGCATCGAGCACCCGGCTACTGTCAAGGTACGTAATGCGGCCGTGGAACAGATGATGAAGGCACGAGTCAAGAAATCCCGCGTCATGGACACAATGATGAAGATGGCGGAGGAGACGCACAAGGAGATGGAGGTCGTGGAGGCGATCAAGAAGCAGTTACGACTCCGCGGCCAGCAACCCTTCATGTAGTGAGAGGAGCGCCCCAGACTTGTGTGTGCGTCTTCCTTCTTTTTTGGGGTGATAATCCTCCTTCTTTTTCTCCTGTGTTTCTTATTTTGCTCCGGGTGTTTCGCCGCACGTGTCACCTTCTCTGCGAGGCATGAATAGAACAATGCTAAAAATGAGATGACTAGACAATTAGATCTTTTTTTATCGCCAATAGACCAATGTCTCTTGCTAGTAATATATAATAAGAGTAGAGAGTAGAGGATATGGCACTGGGCTGCCGTGTTTCGTGCTCCTCCGTCGTACTCCAGTGGAAAACTTGAGTATACGGCACGGTTCTTTGCTCCTCCTCAGGTCGTCGGCACATTTATATGAGCAGTCAAATCACAAGGCCCCGCCTTCCAGCAGTAATGAGCCGTCAAATCACAAGGCCGTCGCCTCTCGTGAAAAGGACCAAGCTAGACTGCCCCGCCCTCTAGCCTTTTAAAAAATGTATACATTTGTACAGTAGTAGTATCGATGGATTGCGCCATGGAGCAAACTAACAAGATGTAATTAAAGAAAAAAGGTGGTACATATAGAGAGCGCTCGTCGCCAAATTATGCATATACTATATGACACTATCCACTATGAAGGTACTAGTAACATATACTAGTAACTGGTCTATGTTACTCTCCACTATGACCAGCCTAAGTCGAGGCGCGGATACCAACGAGGGCCTGGTTGTGTCTATACTTGGACAACTCACCCGACTGCATGCGCACCAGGCAGACGAAGCTCGTGTCGTGTTGGTGCCGTGTGCGGACCGCACATTAACCAAAACCTCGCACCTCCATCTTAGCCTCCGCGTTTAAAACATCTCAATCTCAAGGCCAAGGAGCAACGTGAAACCTATGATAGAGCCAATCGGATGGTTGAGAACACTACAATTCGTAGCTACAGATGCGTGTGTGAGAGAGGACGAGTGCGTGCATGCACCTCTTCTCAGAGTACAACTGTATGTGGGTGGCATCGACCTAGGGAGCAGTGATGGTGCGTGTGAGAAGTCCCGAGAGATAGGTGTAATGCGTGAAAAAAGACTAGTCTATAGCTCGCCACGAGGCTATTCCTGTCGAACGCCAAGCGTAAGATATGTATCCGACGGTGCCATTTTTGCACGTACACAGCAATAGAAAAAGAACTAGTACCATGGCATATGCTACACCATGGCCGAGAAAACGTGCCGACGTTACGCCATCCGGGAATAGTGCCGCACTTCGAAACTAGAATCGTCAATAAATTTTGAGCGCGCCTCGTCACATTCCAAATTACTACTACTACCATGCTATATTTAATTGCAAACTTGTTCACACCGATCACAACCTAAACGGTTTCCCACTTAGGAGCGTATTAGTAGTACTCGGTTATAAATACTACTATGCTAAGATGACTGCACATTCCTCCTCAACTCCTCATCCACAAAAAATAATCAAGTCAATCAAGCCATAGCCAGCGTGAGTTCTGGGTCGAGAGATTTCCACCAGGGAGAGGTGAGTATGGAAGAGGAAGCACGAGAGATGTCCCACCTCACCGCGAAAGCAGCCGACATGTCCAGCCACGCAGCAGTAGCAGCACAGAGGTCCCGCCGCGCCGCCGAAGCAGCATGGAGGTCCCGCCGCGCCGTCGATGTAGCAGACTGGTCCGGCCACGCCGCGGAAGCAGCAGAGATGTCCCGCCGCGCCGCCAAAGCAGCAGGGAGGTCCCGCTGCGCCGCGGCGGCCTGGGAAAATTTTTCGCGGGCAGGCAAAGACTCTTACAGGCGCATGCATGTGATATTCCGTAGCCAGATGGATCAGATCTCCGGCTGGGCGAGGATGCAGGACGAGGCTACCGGCGTCATCCGGCAACTGGGGGAGGGTAATGCGAAGCTCCGGGGCGAGCGCGACCTGCTGAGGGCGAAGATCGCCGGAAGGGTGAAGCAGGAGGAGGAGACCGCTGCCGTGTTGCAGAGGATGGGCGTCATCATCAAGAAACTTATGGACGAGAATGCCATGCTCCGCATCAAGCGCAACAGGCTGGTGGAGGAATCCATGGATGCTGCCAAGCAGCGTATTAAGGACATGAAACTGATGAAAGAGATCATCGCCCGCCGCGAGAACTAGTCTCCACGACCTGCAGCTCATAAAGAAAGTAGAGATCAGCGAGCCAGATCGTTGTATGCGTCTTCCTTCTTCTTTTGCCCTTGTGTATTTCGAGCGTAGCCGCATGTGGCTTTTCTAATTATCTTCCTAATTATGTAAGACAATTATTATCCACTCTCGTCGTCCTTATATATATTCATCAGTCTTGCTATAAGTCGCAGTAGATGCTATATAGGTCCGTCGGATCTTACATCAAGATCCGTGCAAAATTTTCTTTCAGATTTTCCTTTTTCTCTCTTAAATCTCAGTCGAGTGAGACATTGCCACGCCATTAAACAGAGGCTCGGGCGCCATTGATGGAGACCTTGGGAGAGAGGTGGACGACAGATGGACGTCAAAGGGTTCTCCTCCCGATAAGCACGCGCAGGGGTCTGATCGCACGCCTCCCGTACTCAAATAGCTACCCTGCACGGCGCCTCCTAGCTAATAAAAAAAGGGGACACGTGGAGGCACGTAAATGGTAAATAGAACGCCCACGGTTTCAATAATACTTGTGTTTCCGATTGTAACGTGACAACACCTGTTCCAAAATGACTTTGTTGATTGTTAATGTGTGCGCCTTCGCAAATCGGACAGCAAAATTACCACAACATGTTGGTGCCATGTCATGGCACCAAGCCAAGTTTCATGATATTCATGCGTGTTTCGGATTTACAGGAATTAAAAAACCAAGTTTCTCAATGTTTCCAGCCGAGCCATGACGCCTAGATGTTTGAATTTCATTCCCATTTCTTGCATGGGACCTAGAAATTTACCCGAGGACACACATGTGATTTTTCAACCAGCTTTGGTGCACTGGAGCATGTGCTTGTATTTAAAATTTGAATTATGCACACAAAGGTGACACGTTCCCTCTCAGAACCACGAGCCTTCTTGAGAGAAGCTCCGGTTTGCAAGAAACTTATACCAAAACTTGTTCCTATTCTGCAATTTTTTTACCACAACATGGTAGTACCCTGACATGACACCATGCCAAGTTTCATGATTTTCAGGTGTGTTTTGGATTTACAAGAATTTTAAAACCAAGCTTCTCATTGTTCTCGGCCAAACCACGATGCCCAGATGTTTGAATTTCATTCCCATTTCTTGCATGGGACCTAGAAATTCACCCGAGGACACACATGTGATTTTTCAGTCAACTTTGGTGCACGGGAGCATGTGCTTGTAGTTCAAATTTGAATTATGCACATTAAATGACTAGAAACTCAATTAATGTATAAAAAAGGCCAAACGAACCCGGAATAATTCCAAAATTTAACAGGACACTCATATAGTTCTATGTTGCCTATGTAAAGAAAATCTGGCGGGAGACAGCGTATATTGTTTCGCACACAAAGGTATAAAGAAATAAAGAAATTAGCCCTATTTAATTCTTGGGTTCTTATTATTTATGCCACTAGTTGTGTATCACTACTCAGTTTTACCATTAGAAGTTACAACTACTCAAAAATTCCATCGATCCGTGAGATGCCTGCTCAAAAATGCAATTAGATATCTAAAAAATGCCATCATTAAGTTAGATGTTTGCTCAGAAATGCCATTAGACATTGTTAGTTTCACGTCAAACCCGTTGACCATGTTACATGACAAAAATAAGCCGATTCTCACAATGATAAGTTAATGGTGTCCAACACAACACACCCCTCAAATAAAACTAAGCACCCTGGAATTCTTTGACAAAACTAAGCACCCTGAAATTCTTTGACAACTAAACTGCTGGCTATATGATGTTGGCCATATATATTGTGCGTATATAATGTCAAGAAACGAGTGGTAGTACTATACCAACTAAAAGATGAAATGTACGAAATATAACAAGAAGAAACATAACATAGTTCTGCTGGGGGCTCAGCACAACACACCCCTCAAATAAAACTAAGCACACCAGAAATTAAACTAAGCAACTAATCCGGTAGACACTGCATTAGAACCACCATGAGCAACGACACTGCCACCTTACTCGGAGTCCTCGTCCACGTCCTCGACTTCGTCCTTGTCCCTCTTCCTCTTGGGCGATACTTCTTTGCTTGAACCGCACACTTGGCTCTTGCTCTTCATCCAACCCTTGTAGATATTGAAACAAAGGTAGCCATCCATTGCAGCGTAGTGGATGCGGTCTGTATCTAGTACAGTCCACTGCCATGCACGATGAAACGTGTGCGGGGCTTTCTTCAGTTCACCATACATAGGATGAACCATGGCTCCTGCCAGGGTCAGCATTGAAGACTGATCAAGGGAGGGCACCAGCCCTTCCTTCTGGAGGTCGAAGGGGTCGCCTACAACGAGGCCTATCCGACCAGGATTTCCTTGTCGTTCCTAAAGTGTACAGTAACGAATTTGACTCGGCCGCCCTTGAGGAAGTTCTTAAATTCCTCGCACTCAACGTCGGCATGACATATGTGGTAGACCAAGCATAAGTCATGCACGCAAACCTGGATCACGGCGGGCCTCTTCTTCTCTGCCTCCTTTAGTTTCTTCTCACTTCCCAGGACTGTGGTGTACTCAACATCTATCCTAGCGACCCACTCATCATTTGAGTTTTCGAACATGCATTTGAAGCGAGCAAGGCATTCTTTCACCGTTGCGGAAGAACGGGTGTAGATGACATCGAACTCATCGCCGGTGATGGTTCTAACCTTGTACTCACCGCCGATCATGGAGATTTGGGACGCCATGGATTTGTGAGGAGGGTTAGGATTAGTGGAACTGTCGTAATGTGAAAGGACGGGACGACTAGGAGTGGTTTATCGATTGTAAAAATGTCGAGTGGGGGGGGGGGGGGGGCATGCGAATGGCAGGGTAGTGGCTTGCCTGGTGGATAAATGGATTCATGCATAGTACTATGGGGGCCCAATTAGATGTCATGTCTAGTCGACGCCCAATTAAATGGCTTTCGATGTCATGTCAAGCATCGGGAAAATTACAGGTGATACGAAGCTTTCCATTCTCCCATGATACGGGCTTCCGAGAGCCCTTGGATCTGAGATCGAACGGTTGCATGGCGTGATTCTAGACCTATGGGTGAATATCCTATCCTGGAGGGTTATTCTGCAAATTTTCAGCAACTTAGCATGCGACCGTTCGATCTCAGATCCAAGGGCTGCCAGCAGACCGTATCATGGTTGCGCCTACCACGACCGTCGCCTCGCTCGCGCGGTCGTGCCCTTGGATATTTAACGCGGTGCGTTAGGCTATCTGATGTTGGCATGTCATACATAGTCATCACTTAGTCACTCATACAACAAGGTTAGCTATAAGGTTGGCTATAAGAGTATTTTTTGTTTACTTCTCTCTATCTCTTTCTTCATAGTATTTATTGCATTTGCCAAGGAGTGACCTCTTCCAATGAAATGGTGCTTAGATGAGGTGCTATGGGCATTAAATGGCTTAGCAACTCAAGTCCCCAATGCATAGGTGCTTAGTTTTTTGTTGCTAAGTTTGCTTCATCTAGGTACACGCGCTTATCACCGTTTCTTCCTGGGGTCACCAAACTAGTCTCTCTCTCTCTTCTTAATTAACTTGCCACATCAGACTTTATGCCTATGTGGCAGGCTTAGCACCTGTAGGATCAAGTACAATAGTGGGCTATAAGCCCGCTTTACATGGCATTTTTGCATATGTGGGGGAAAGAGGCAAGGAAAAAGTGGAGGAGTGGGCTCTCAAGCAAGAGCCAGCCTCTACATGGTGGAGCATCGGGAGAGGCACCTGTATGGAGGTGGTCCGGAATCCGGCTTGGCAGTTAAAATGATAATGTCAAGTCAAATCACCAGGCCCCACCTGTCCACCAGTAACTCACTGTCAAATCACACAACCCTACGTTTGCAGCAGCCTACTCCCTCATCTTCTCGCGTCTCTGTCGAACTGACTAGGCGGAACTGCCCCGCCTACCGCGCGGGAAAGCCCCGCCCTTGACTTTTAAATAGTACAGTATACTAATTTTGTATCCATGGATTGCGCCATGGAGCAAAGCCTCAAGAAAACGGCGGTACACATGTACGGAGTGTACAACACGCCCATCGCGTTCGCGTCGCACCCCAGACGGTCGGTCGGTCTGGCACGATGTTCTCTGAATGGAACGCGCGTCATATTGCATTTGCACACACATGCGGGACTGCAATTGAGAACCGACCATAGGCACACTCCACGGCCCCGCAAGTCGGGTGAGTTAATAGAAGTACATACGTTGGTACCTGGACGATCCCTGCAAGACACGGAAGATCATTTCGTCCATGCATGTGACCAGACTCCAGCAGACACGCCTGGATTGGCTATCATCTACATATCGTGCAGGCTGTGTTGTAGAGGGCTGTAGTTCTGGTGAGAAATCTAAAAAAAGGGTTTCTTGTCATCTCGCAAAATTAGGTGTCATGTTCTTCGGATCACTGCGAGGGTTAAACAGTGACAACTAAGTTGGGCTAGTCATTGGGGGCACATGCACGAAGACTACTCGGCTGCCATCTAGGTCAAGCCGGCTATGTTAATTAGGACATCTATCGACGGACCCCTTTTCTACGAGTTTATCTTTAATTTGAGCTTTGATCCTCGTCTAGTTTGTTCGTCGGGATTCATCTTGTCTCCTTTGGGCAGTGAGGTTATGACTTCTTGTCATGTGGCATTTTTTCATGTTATATGTTATAATCCGGTGCTTCAGATCAAAATGACGATAACTGCGCCTCCGGGGCACGTGCATGAAGACTTCTCGACAGTCATTGCCGAGGTCAAGCCGGCTCCGGCCGGTAGACAAAAGAAAACTAGTACTCCACTATATAGGCAGGAGCCTCCGCGCTTTCTTGCTAGTGTTGCTCTCTTCACACTGTCTCGTCCTCTCCAGATCTAAACACGACAACGGTGGCCACACTCTCTCTCTCTACTCACCGCTGGTCACAGATCCAGCCAGATCCTCTCCGCCGGGGAAGGTGAGAAGGTGCAACGTTCACGCGGTCGTCCTCGGAAACGACTCTTACCCACTGCCGGCGCGTCCTGATCAGCGTGCCTTGCCGTTCTCTCCCAAGCATCGCTGGCGAGGGAGGGCCTCCCACCCCTTCTTCCTCGCTGCCGTAGTGTGGGCAGATCCGGCCTCCCGCCGCCCACCTAGCGACATCCCGGCGACCCTCAGGTATAACTTCCTTCGAAACCGGCCTCGCTCTACTTCCCGAGCTCCTGACGTCGCTGCATTTGTATCTTTTACTATTTCTCAGCCCCCCTCGTGTAGATAGGATCGATCGGCTGTTCGAAAACCACCTAATTTTTTACTGTCAAGAGGTAAAACTAGTTCATGCACTCGAATCTAGTAGTACTTGGTTCAAACAAGGAAGAAAGAGGGTGGGGGTGGGGGAAGATTTGTTACCTGAATCTAGGACTTGGTCGAAGGAGGAAATAATGGGGGCGAAAAGTAGCAGAGACTGGCTATCCAACTGGTCTCTAGGTCTAATAGGGAAATAAAGGGAACGCAGTACAAACTCAATATAAACCCGATCTATTGGTTGAAAAAGGAAAGAAAGTGGGGACTGGGGGACAAGTCAACAGAGTAAGTCCAGCACTAGATTTGCTAGCCTTACACAGTATAAGGTGGCTATATACCGAACAAAAATGGGACCAACCCAGATATCCTCTTCTGATGTTTGTTGCCTCGAGCCGCTCTTATGTAATGCCACTGGTAAAATGTAGCAGTCACACTGATAAAAGTAAGGACACGTTAAACCAATGTTGTTTTCAATGTAATGCCTCTAGTAATATGAATCAATGGCACTTTTTTTCATGTCCTGCTAAATTTTCCATTAAGATAAGTTGCTTCTTTTCGTTAGAGATGCAACTGTCCTGGTCCGCCTACTCTCCAGGAGCTTCATGACCAACCTTGATGTTGCTCAATTTTATTGCAACTAATGAAGAAGAAGCTCTGTGGGTTTCGTTTTCTGATGGAAATGGAACCGGGGCTGGAGCCCTTTTCTTAAAAGAAGAAGAAGAAGAAGCTGCTAGCTCATGGGACATTGCTTCATTTTGGGTGAACTACACCAAAAGGTCCCATGAATTGAATCATCCATGTTGGTGACTGGTGTCATCCCTTCTACGATGGCGTTGATTGCAGATATGGTTCCCATCACGAGATATGTTCCTTTTTGGTCTGACCGTTTGCCAAAGATCCTGCATGTTGATCCTGCTCTTGTGCTACTGTTTTGGCACTGCCATGATAAAGCAATAGTGTTATTATTTTGCACCTTAATCTAGTGGCACTATTAATTTGAGGCAATGTTTTGGCACCGCTAGTGCCACTATTTTTTTATATATCGAAAGAGGGGGTTCCCTCCGATTTCATTAAAGAAACCCAACCATAGAGAACCATTATCCGACAACATCTCAGTGTAAACGGGCAGTTATGCAACTACTACTAGAACGGACTGAGTACTAGCAGGAGACAAGTTCGCCACATAAGCTAGGCAGGTAGGGGGACACAGCACCAGCTCGACCAAGTTTGGATTACAACCCAAATGCTACCACAAAAACATCAGGGGGGAGATAGGGACTGAAAGAGCCAGCTTCAGCATCCCAGTCGAAGCACCCTCGGCGTTCATCCTTGCGACACACGGTACACCTCATTTGCCACCTGCTCGACCCTAGTGTCACTGATAAAATGAAGTAATAATACAGTTAAAATAGAGCGAGTGTCCTCTCTATCATTTCATTTCCAATGTAGATAAAGAAAGTGCTTCTCTTTGTTAATGTATGTTTCATCAACTAGTCCCATTGTTAATGTTTAAGCGTTTCTGCAAAATCGAGTGCTTAATTTTAGTTGATCTGCACAAAAATAGAGATTTGAATGTCTCAAGGCCCCTCCTTGTACTACCGTTGTACACTGATGTTCATCACTGGCAGAAGGTGTATCGGGGAGACTTGGGTCGACTTCCAGTATGATGTAATATTTTCTTCTGTTTATTAGTGTATGTTTCATCAACTAGTGCCACTATAATCTAATCACGCCTTTTCATTATTTGTGCAAACAGGGTTATTCAGCTGCATTTTGGTGGAACTGCACAAATGTACGGATGGAACCGCCATATATGCAGAGTGCGAGGTGTCAAGTAAAAATTACCGACACCAACCCTGCTCCATTTAAGCATTGGCATCCACCACCATCAGTGGGATGTGTGGCGCTCACTGTGGACGGATCTTTCTCGGTAGCAAATCCTCTAACCAAATACTATTAGCTTAGACTTAAAAAAATACTAATAGCTTATATTGGCAGTTTTCTAGGGATGTACTCTTTTCTGAAAGAAGCACCAATCTATTTTTCTTTATTTATACACAGTGTCACAACTTTGACCCAAAGGTCCAGAGCTATTTTAGGGTGATTGGCGTAGTACTCGGAGACTGATTGTAAGCATGATTTTTATTAGTTGTCACACTGATTGTAAGCATGAGCAGATGGAAGATTAGGTTAGTGCGAAGCTTACCTAAACCCTACCGACGCCGTTGAAACGAGGCGAGCATCGAGGGAACCATGGAGAACGGCGGGGAAGCGACGTCGCGCCATCCGGCCTCCTCTTGCGGTGGGAGAACGAATACTCCTGTGGCTCCTCCTGGCTCTGCACCCTCACGAATGGCACACCGTACTCGATTGATTCGTTATCCTCTGGGTGCTCGACCTTCGACCTGTAGGCCCACCACCTCCGCCTGACTTTCGCCTCGGGCGAATCTGTCTGCTCCATCGCCCAGAGGAGATACTCGATGAACTCAAAAGACTGCGGCATGATTGCCGCCGAGGAGTACATCGCCGCCCTCATCGCCGTCGTCTCGCTCTTTCGCATACATTGCCACATGGCCCTCACCGTCCTTGAAATCTCCCACTCATTGTCAAACCAAGTAAGGATCTCCTTCAACCTGGCTAACTTTGCCTGGTCGCCGCCGGCGATCTGCCTGATTCGCTGCTGCATCCCCTCCATAGATGTCCTTCTGAGTGGTCCAGTGCTAGATTTGGAAGATGGGAGGAGAGACGGTGGTCTTGCAATGGAGAAGAGGGAGAGGCGAGACGGTGGTTTTGGAATGGAGATGATGGAGAGGAGAGGGGGTGGTTTTGAAATGGAGAAGAGGGAGAGGCGAGACGGTGGTTTTGGAATGGAGATGATGAAGAAACTGCAAGTTTCAGTTTCAGATAAGAAACTCCAAGTTCAGTTTCAGATAAGAAACTGCAACTTTCAGAGGCAGAGCATTTATATTAACACGGCCTTTTCAAACAGTGTTAACATCATGCTGGAAGTTTTATTCATGGTCGAAACTGGAACTACCAGCCAGTTAACATCATGCTGATCAACATTCATGCACAGCACATCTTCATATGATGCACAATCAAAAAGATATGCTATTTTCAAAATGCCCACACAATGTCGAGTGTGCGAAAAAAAGAGAAAACGAGGGACAAAGTTTTGGCAAGTGTAGGACGTGGTGTGCGTAGTTGACAATTGGGACCCACATGTCAATAAAGGTAGAGGCAAAAATTTTGGAGATATTTTCTCTGCACAGGTGGAATCGAACCCAGGCGGAAGAGCTGTCGGGTAGTGTCACTCGGCCACTGGGCTAGATCAGTTGTTTCGTTACTAATAAGGCACTTCCTCAGGTTGTCGGATCTCCTCCTGCGCCTTTGTGCGCTCGCCGCGACGCCGCTGTCTGCCGTTGTGAACATGCTGAACAAACGAGAGGAATCTGGAGAGGACTATACGTGGAGAGGCGGATAGTTGGGACCCACCAGGTCTATGGCCGTACGCAAGCAAGTGCCTCATCGAAAAAATACTTCCTCCTAATGCTATACTGACGTTGGGGCCCACGGTTTGTCAACATAGTTACATTTTTTTAGGTGCTTCAACGTCATTACTATAGGAGATAAATTCACAACGAAGCCAGGGAGCTGGCAGGTATCATTTATTATCACTGGGGCAGCAAGTATCAACTGGGTTTTGGGCTGCCCCGTCTAGGCTTTCTTTTTTAACATGCGCAGCCCACGACCTCGGATGGGAGGTCCATAGGCATGTTCGTATTTTCTTGAGGGCCGTCATGTATCGACCGGCCTATGGACCTCCCATCCGAGGTTTTATTTTTCCTGAAACATCGGCAGCCCAATTTATGTATTTTTTTGAAGAAAACGCAGAGGTTTGTTCTATTTTTCTATATAAGAATAGGAACGCCTGGTCCAACTTATGTTTCCCTTCTAACTATATTATATATATTTAAATTATTTTATATGTTATTATATATTATTGTTATTGTCATCATATATTTAACAGATACTTACATATGTAAGAAAACAATATCCCACATCTTGTTAACTTATAAAAACAATTTCTTCACAATAAAATCCTGGATTTTTTTGGCAACGAAAATCCTGGTGATTGTGTACAAAAGCTTGGTAAGATTTAAGGACCAATGTAATAATAAATCACTTATTATTTAAATATATATATATAACAAAATGCTCAGGCCCTGTTTATTTTTTGATAACATTGCTGCGCCCACCCCAACATTATAATTAGAATCAGCCCAGCAAAATCGTGTATTTCGAGAAAGTGCAAATGGCCTGTAATTTTTTAGGAAAAACATAAATGGGCCGCATGGACGCTACATTATTTGTTCACCCAGCCCAGCTAATGGACTGTAATTCAAAAAAAAAAGAGATCAAATGGACTGTAAATTCTACCCCGCAAAAAAAGATTGTAAATTCTGGAAAAATGGGTTGAATACGTGCCACATTTTTGGAGGCTGAAATATGGGCCAATAGGCCGAAGCCAATGCAAGTCGTTGTCAACTTAGACAACAAATGATTCTGACATCGTTAGCTGTTGGATTTACATCCAACGACCAGCATCCATCTTCAATCTCTCGTCTTCTTCCTCCAGCGCTGCCGGGACCACCTGCTCCCGCCTCCTGCTGCTAGCAGCTCTGCTTAGCACGCTTCGCTGTGAAGCGCTACTCCACCGTTGGCCAGGCCATCCCTCCACCCCTCCACACCTCCTGTTCTGCTCCACCGACTGCCGAACCACACCGCACCAGAACCAGTTAACCCTCGTACACCTCTCCGTCTGTGACTCTACTCCCGCGTCTTCCCATCTCCGGCTCGTTGCTGTCCGGGGCCTCGCCGTCGTCCACCACCGTGGATGCGCTCGGCGCGGAGTGGTCAACATGGTCAACGAACGACACCATCGGAAGTAGGCTGTGCGTGGAGAGGCTGACAGCTGGGTCCACGGCCGCACGCAAGGAAATGCCTCCTTATTACGCGCAAAATAATGATTGCTCCGCCTGACAGCTGGGACCCACCGGAAGGGCCTCTGTATTTCGCAAAAAAAAAACGTTGCCACCGCTGACAGGTCAGACCCACCAGCTATATCTTCGCACGCAAGGAAGTGCCTCCTTATTACGCACAATAAAATGAATACTCCCCCTGCTAGTTGGGACCCACCTTGGTGGGAGGCTGACTTGTGGGCCTACTAAGTTGACGGGGACGAAGTGCTTTGTCAACTTAGTCAATATGAACGATTCTAGATCCAGTGACCGTACGATGTCCATCCAACGGCCGTAGTGCTTCTTCAACCTCTGGTCTTCTTGCTCCAGCCGCCCAAAGCAGCGCCGGTCGTGCCGCATGCTCCTGCCTCCCGTGGCCGGCTGTGCTGCCGCGAAGGCCTCACCGCCCCCTACTATTCCCACCGCTGGCCAGGCCCTGCGGCGACGGCAGCCTCACAGCGCAGTCGAACCAGTGAACCCTCGTACTCCTCTCCGCGCGGGATTCCATTGCCGCGTCTTCCCCGGCTCCACGTCGTCCCCTTCCTAGGCCTCGCCGTCGTCCACCGCCCTGGTGCTCTCGGCGCGGCGTGGTCAACGTGGTCAAGGAACGGCTTCCATCAGACGTGGACTGTTCAACCAGCCCTCTCCACGGGCTACTGTTCAACCAGCCCTCCACGGGCTACTGTTCATCCAGCCCTCCACCGTCTACTGTTCATCCTGCCCTCCACGGGGTGGTCCTGTTCATCCAGCCCTCCACGGGCTCCTGTTCATCCAGCCCCAACCGGCTCGATCGATCGGGGTCCTGTTCATCCAGAGGCAACAACACGGGGTCCTGTTCATCCACCCCACCAGGAACTGTTCATCCAAACCCCCTAGCAACGCTCACTGTTCATCCAGAGGCAGCATCGATCGGCTTCAGTTAGCAGCAGTATCGAAGGAATCGCTCGATCGGGTTCAGTTAACAGCCATCGATCGATCGCTCGGGTTCAGTAACGCGTAGCCTGCAGTGCAATCGCTCGGGTACAGTTAGAGCCCAACGCCTCGCTCGGGTTCAGTTAGAGCCCAACGCCTCGCACCCACGTGCGTGCGTGTACGAGAGATACATGCATCGCTCGGCCCCGACCACCCACCGTAACCGGGAACACCCCGATATTTTCCTCGCCCTCGCTTCTACCACGGTTTTTTCCGTCATGGACGGCCCAAAGAATGCCATGCAGCTGCGTCTCCGGCCCGCCCAGGACGAAAAGCCCATTTTCTGTCATGATTTTTTGTCATAGAAGTATGACCCCACCACATCTATGATGATACCGGATTTTGTCACAATTATCGTCATAGAAGTGTCATAAGTATGAAAGAAAAAAATTCGTTCGGCCCAAAATGTCACGGATGTGTCTTTTTTTTTGTAGTGCCCGCCCCCGTATATAAAGGAGGGTAGGAGGAGGCAGCCGGCCTGGAGAGGGCGCGCCAGGGGGGAGTCCTACAAGGACTCCACTCCTAGTAGGATTTGCCCCCCTTCCTTCCAATGGAGAGGGGAAAGGGGAAAGAGGAGGAGAAGGAGAAGGAAAGGGGGGCCGTGCCCCCAACCCTTGTCCAATTCGGATTGGGCAAGGGGAAGCGCGCGCCACCTCCCATGGCCTACCTCCTCTTCTCCACTATGGCCCATGAGGCCCATTAACTTTCCTGGGGGGTTCCGATTATCTCCCGTTACTCCGAAAAATCCCCTAACCTCTTCCGAACTATTTCGGTGTCCGTATATAACCTTCTAATATATCAATATTTACCTCTCGACCATTT
Source organism: Aegilops tauschii subsp. strangulata (assembly GCF_002575655.3). Classification (NCBI taxonomy): domain Eukaryota; kingdom Viridiplantae; phylum Streptophyta; class Magnoliopsida; order Poales; family Poaceae; genus Aegilops; species Aegilops tauschii. The sequence goes on along the minus strand of NC_053037.3, from coordinate 17,512,831 downwards.
GAAGACTCCTCGTCATGTCCGTGATCTCATCCAGGACTCCGAACAAACTTCGATCACCAAAATATATAACTCATAATACAAATCGTCATCGAACGTTAAGCGTGCGGACCCTACGGGTTCGAGAACTATGTAGACATGACCGAGACACATCTCCGGTCAATAACCAATAGCGGAACCTGGATTCTCATATTGGTTCCTACATATTCTACGAAGATCTTTATCGGTCAAACCGCATAACAACATACGTCATTCCCTTTGTCATCGGTATGTTACTTGCCCGAGGTTCGATCGTCGGTATCCTCATACCTAGTTCAATCTCGTTACCGGCAAATCTCTTTACTCGTTCCGTAATGCATCATCATGTAACTAGCTCATTAGTCACATTGCTTGCAAGGCTTATAGTGATGTGCATTACCCCCAGAGATACCTCTCCGATACATGGAGTGACAAATCATAATCTCGATCTATGCCAACCCAACAAACACCTTCGCAGACACCTGTAGAGCATATTTATATTCACCCAGTTACGTTGTGACGTTTGATAGCACACAAGGTGTTCCTCCGGTATTCGGGAGTTGCATAATCTCATAGCCAGAGGAATATGTATAAGTCATGAAGAAAGCAATAGCAATAGAACTAAACGATCATTATGCTAAGCTAACGGATGGGTCTCGTCCATCACATCATTCTCTAATGATGTGATCCCGTTCATCAAATGACAACACATGTCTATGGTCAGGAAACTTAACCATCTTTGATTAACGAGCTAGTCAAGTAGAGGCATACTAGGGACACTCTGTTTTGTCTATGTATTCACGCATGTACTAAGTTTCCGGTTAATACAATTCTAGCATGAATAATAAACATTTATCATGATATAAGAAAATATAAATAACAACTTTATTATTGCCTCTAGGGCATATTTCCTTCAGTCTCCCACTTTTACTAGAGTCAATAATCTAGGTTACATAGTAATGATTCTAACACCCATGGAGTCTTGGTGCTGATCATGTTTTTCTCGTGGAAGAGGCTTAGTCAACGGGTCTGCAACATTCAGATCCATATGTATCTTGCAAATCTCTATGTCTCCCTCCTTGACTTGATTGTGGATGGAATTGAAGCGTCTCTTGATGTGTTTGTTAGTCTTGTGAAATCTGGATTCCTTCGCCAAGGCAATTGCTCCAGTATTGTCACAAAACATTTTCATTGGACCCGGTGCACTAGGTATTACACCTAGATCGGATATGAACTCCTTCATCCAGACTCCTTCCTTTGCTGCTTCCGAAGCAGCTATGTACTCCGCTTCACACGTAGATCCCGCCACGACGCTCGTCTTGGAACTGCATCAACTTACAGCTCCACCATTCAATAAATACATATCCGGTTTGTGACTTAGAGTCATCCGGATCAGTGTCAAAGCTTGCATCAACGTAACCATTTACGACAAGCTCTTTGTCACCTCCATAAACGAGAAACATATCCTTTGTCCTTTTCAGGTATTTCAGGATGTTCTTAACCACTGTCCAGTGATCCACTCCTGGATTACTTTGGTACCTCCCTGCTAAACTTATAGCAAGGCACACATCATGTCTGGTACACAGCATTGCATAAATGATAGAACATATGGCTGAGGCATAGGGAATGACTTTCATTTTCTCTCTATCTTCTGCAGTGGTCGGGCGTTGAGTCTGACTCAACTTCACACCTTGTAACACAGGCAAGAACTATTTATTTGACTGATCCATTTTGAACTTCTCCAAAACTTTATCAAGGTATGTGCTTTGTGAAAGTCCAATTAAGCGTCTTGATCTATCTCTATAGATCTTGATGCCCAATATATAAGCAGCTTCACCGAGGTCTTTCATTGAAAACTTCTTATTCAAGTATCCATTTATGCTATCCAGAAATTCTGTATTATTTCCAATCAACAATATGTCATCCCCATATAATATTAGAAACGCTACAGAGCTCCCACTCACTTTCTTGTAAATACAGGCTTCTCCAAAAGTCTTTATAAAACCATATGCTTTGATCACACTATCGAAGCGTATATTCCAACTCCGAGAGGCTTGCACCAGTCCATAAATGGATCGCTGGAGCTTGCACACTTTGTTAGCACCTTTTGGATCGACAAAACCGTCTGGTTGCATCATATACAACTCTTCTTTAAGATATCCATTAAGGAATGCGGTTTTGACATCCATTTGCCAAATTTCATAATCATAAAATGCGGCAATTGCTAACATGATTCGGACAAACTTAAGCATCGCTACGGGTGAGAAGGTCTCATCGTAGTCAACTCCTTGAACTTGCCAAAAACCTTTCGCAACAAGTCGAGCTTTGTAGACAGTAACATTACCGTCAACGTCAGTCTTCTTCTTAAAGATCCATTTATTCTCTATGGCTTGCCGATCATCGGGCAAGTCAACCAAAGTCCACACTTTGTTCTCATACATGGATGCCATCTCAGATTTCATGGCCTCAAGCCATTTCACGGAATCTGGGTTCATCACGTGAGATGGAGTAGTTTTCAATGGTGAACATCTCTATCACTACAAAAAAATACACTTCCGTGATGATACGTGTTTGTCACAGTATGTCGCGTTTTTTGTCATGCATGTACATCCATGACAAATTTATGACAGAATCAAGATAGTCATACCTGTGCTGTCGTAGAAGTGTTCCATGACATTACCAAAATTATCATCACGGAAGTGTCCACTTCCATGACGATAAATCGTGCGTCACAGAAGTGCTTTCGTCAAGGGTGACCGACACGTGGCATCCACCGTAACGGAACACCGTTAAGCTATCGGGTCCGGTTTTGGATCCGATAACCCGTTAACAGCCCCGACCAATGGGGATTTTCCACGTGTAAAATCATCATTGGCTGGAGGAAACTCGTGTCGGCTCACCGTTGGGACAGATGTCATCCACTCATTAGACCCAAAGCGCCTATGATATGTTGACACGTGGCAGGCCCATTCCTGTGAAAAGGCCGGCCCGTTTGACTTGGTCAAAAGGTGGCGGGCCGGCCCACGGCAAGCCTGTTAACGGCCTATTCGCATATAGCCCATTTACAGCCCGCTAAAGCAGGGCCCGTTTACGGCCTATCCGAATTAGGCCCAGTAGCGTCATCTGGGCCGTCCAATATAATTCCAGCCCATTTTAACTTCCGGCCCATGTATGGCCCATGACGTCTTTCGTCCCATATGAGGCCCTTAGTAACTTCGGCCCATTAACGGCCTGTCGTAAAACTGGCCCGTAATGAACAGTGTATCACTTATACCCATTAACGGCCCATGGTAAAACTGGCCCGTAATGAACAGTGTATCACTTTATACCCATTAACGGCCCATTATTCAGTTGGGCCGTTTCCAGCCCATGTTATCTTTCGGCCTTCTCAGGGCCCATTTATTCTTGGGCTCATTTCCAGCATTCGTTTAGCTACGACCCGTTACCGTCATTTTCTGCTTGTGGGCCAAATTCAGCCCGTGGTTACAGTCAGCCCGTTTGTGGCCCGTTAATACGTTGGGCCGTTTTCATAGCGTCATCAAATACGGCTGATTAACGACGGCCCATTATGGTCGGCCCAGGAACGAACGATTTCAACTCTAGTCCATTTACGGCCATAATGTGGTCTGTTATTGGCCCATGTTTGGCCAACCGATCATACGGCCCGTAGAAGGCCCATTGATGATACGGCCCGTAGAAGGCCCATTGTGTCTACGGCCCGTATAAGGCCCATTGTTTCTACTCCCCATAGAAGGCCCATTGTTTCTACGGCCCTTAGAAGGCCCATTGTTTCTACGGCCCGTAGAGGCCCATGTTAACTACAGTAAATATGTAGCCCATGGTTAATGTGGCCTAGTTTTAAAAAATAGGTTATTGCCGCCACTAGCAAACCGCGGAAGAACTGCACTGACTACAAGAAAACAAATAAACAAGACAATAAGGAAATAAATACGCAAGCAACTTTCGCTAGGCTATCACGGCTATTACACATATTACATCCACTGGGCATTAAAGTTCGCCACCAGTGCAAATATAGGGAACACCCTACACTATACAAAAGGAAGGTTGGCATAAAAGTTAACAGTCTAGCAGATAAATGCACCACCAGAAGTTCAGAAGCTCAGTTCATTTGACCTGACTGTTACGTTTTCATGCTGTATTGTCCGATGGAGCACCATAACCTTCGCCTTCAGTTCTCCTAGGCTCCTGAACAACATAGCAAATGTCTGATATTCTGGTTTCAAAACCATGCATATCTTGACAACATCGAACAATGTCACTCCTTGTTTCACAAAGGGTCTCTGTTAGGGAATGGACTTGTGTCTGGAGCGCAGATACAACATTGTTTTGAGCTTGCATATCTTGATCATGAGGCAGTTTGGACGAGATTGCCTTAACAACCAAGCCAGTATTACGCAGGAACGTGCTTTTGGCACTGTTAGTGGACAGGTACTGACCCACTGTAGCAAGAGCTAACATTGCTGTTATAGTTGCCTCGCCACCTTTAGAAGGTGGCGGTTCCACCATTTTTTCCATAGCTCGCTGAAAAGTTGAGGTTTTACATTAGTAGTACCAGAACAGAAGATATTAAGGAGGCAGCAAAACCAAACAAAATAGCTTTGGTCTATATGCAGAACTTATTCTGGTGAACCCATGTAAAATAATAGTTGTATTTTATTGCAAAGTACATAATAAAACCAGGTTCCAAACATATGACCATGTACCATCGCTAATGTATTGTCTATTTCTTCACATTGTATTGAGGGCTAAGGATAAAGAGACAAAGTTTATAATACGGTAAGCATAGTATGACATCATTCATATCACAAAACAACTGAGAACAGACAAACAGGCAATTGTAACGTTGTGTGGGCAAGTCCAGCACAGAACTAGATTACAGGTCAAGATCAAAGGAACATCACTCCTCTCTTTTAAACCTTGTAAGGTCCAATGATACGCTAAGACAATTGTTTATAAATTAAAAAGAGTAATAGACATTGGCTGCAAACCATGCAGTTCAAGGCACAAGTCGAGTAAGTAGTAGTTAAAAGGCATGAGGATTAAGGACTTACAACAATGGCTTTGACTGGTGTAGTCATGCCCTTCTTCTTGCTGGTGTGACAGTCCTTGAAGATTTCCACAGCATTTGGTTCAGGTACTTTTTGGTCCTTGCGGGCTTTCCTCTGCATTTGGGACAAGTCAATATAGATCTGATAATATGGTACAGCGAAAAGAGTGAAATAGCAGCTAATTACAAGAGCCTCGCAGTGTGCAATATAGCTACGAGATCCTGTCGTCTGTTGGAATTTCACTTTCGTACGGTTGGCCTTGTTCTTTGAACAGTTCACCTACAAGAAGATAGATTTGTGTGGCACATGCGTAAATAGGACTTCAACATGTGATCTGATGACATATATATAATGTACCTGATACTTCGGATCGGACCAGTGTTTAACGAGGCCTCTCCAGTCTTCATCAGATATATTTTCCACTGGAGATGTTTGGGCAGGTTCACTGTTAGCCTTGCCTTCAAAGTGAGTTTTCCTCAAGTTATACCGATACTGTCGCAGAGCAGACTTGAAAACATGGGTGCAAGCTTGTCTGGTTGCATCATCTTGGCTATCCAACTTGAACCTCATCTGTTGAAAATTATGGGAGTCTCATTATCAGCAACCTAGAAAGTATTGGAGAGAGCAAGACGATATTACTAGTTTCCATACATAACCATACTTACAGATAAATGGTAGAGGAAGGTGTTGAACTGGGTTTCGTCTTTGTCAGTCCTGTACTGAATCCATGTTGGGAGGATACGTACATGACACCTAACAGCAACCGCTGCCTCTGATACTAACTTGGCTGACTCTGTAGCATCTCGTGGCCTTTTTAAACCTGCCTCAAAACGGATCTCCATTCTTCCTCCTCTAGATTTAGTTAACCTATCGAGCATTATGCCTGATGTTTGTTTCCTCTTGCGCCTAGGTGCTAGTCCAACAACAAACATAGGAAGTGTTAGTGTACATCAAACTGTGAGACTACATATAAAGAAGCATGCAACTGTAACTTGACTCCAGCAACTACCTTCTTGCTGTTGAAGCTCACAAAGTTCATCTGATCTTGACAACTCATCTTGTGTCAAGAGTGCTTCGGAAGTAGTGTCAGGTGGCAAGGGAGCTTGGGAACGTGCTGCTAGCTGAGTTGACCAACGAGTAAATCGTGCAGCTGGTGGTACTGTGGAAGGTGTTGCAACAACTAGGGTTGTCTCTGCTTGTTTGGTGGCAGCTATTTGTTTCTGTTTGGCTTGTTCTGCAGCTCGTGTAGCACGGGATACCCTGTCGGTACGATTTTCCGCTGGACTTTGACCTTCTATTGCACCACCAGTACCAGCAGAATCTGCAGGATTGTTCCGCTTCCCTTTCCCTGTCATTCTGTCTTGCTTCCTCTTTCTCTGTGCCATGCTAAGTCAAGCCGACAAGAAAAAAGAATAACAATTTAGTTCTTCAGAAGAAATGTACTTTGATGTAAGAACATGGTGTGATAGACAGATATTGTATGTTCTAGAAACAGGAACACGTGTCTTAGTCACAAGTATAATGTGTAAAGTGAGCAGATGAAATTCAACAAAATTAGAAGCAATACAAGCTAGACATCATACATAACATGCAACCACATATAACAGTGCCAAGTTAGAGGGAGCACCTGTGATGGTGCACTAGGGGAGACGTGCTCATCACCAACACAGCTACGTTGAGTGTCTATGCATGTGTTGTCTTGGAAATCATCTTGGGGGGATGGAGGAGTAGAATCTGTAGAGGCCCTCCATTTGGAAGGAGCACCTTCATCCGCTGCCTTGCTAACTTCCTTCCGCTTTATTGATTTTGAATTGTCAAGTAAAACCGACAAGAAAAAGCAATAAAATTCACTCTTCAGAACTCATTCGTGCATGATACTGACAATCACTACTTTGATGTAAGGCAAACACATGATTCCAGGATGGAATAATACGAAAAACAGGACGACATGGCATATTCACAACTGTTTGTGTAAACTAAGCAGAAACCATTTCACCAAATAAGAAGCAATGCAAGCTAGACACCACGTGAAAGATGCAACCAATATGACTCTGCCAAGTTAAAAGTGTCCCATCATAAATGACATTTCAACAAATTAGAAGCAGCGCATGCTATAAATCATATCAAAGATGCAACTAATATCACACTGCATATACTGAAGGTGTCTCGTCATATTGATTTATGCGGGATACAAAAAAACAATAGTTTTATGTGAGGACATGCTTAATAGATAGATGTACTATGTACTAAATGCAGGAAGGCATGTCACATTAACAGGTATAATGTATAAGCTAAGCAGAATAGCACATGCAGTTTAGCCAGATTGGAAGAATTACAATCTAGACACCATATGCAACATGCAACCACATATCATGCTGCCAAGTTAGAGCAAGCACCTGCGATGCTAGTGTAGGGGAAATGTGGTAATCAACTACAGAGCTACGTTCACTATCTTCATCTAGCCTTGCTGTTTCTTGAGAATCATGTCGGGAGGCTGACGCTGCATTCTTTAAATGAGGAGTAATCCACTTGCCTGACTGCCTCATCATAAGTGATTGATGAGGGATACACAAGAACATTAGTTTGATGTAAGAACATGGTTAATACACAGATGTACTAGTATGTACCAAAAACAGAAAGACATGTCATATTCAAAGGTATAATGTGTAAGCTAAGCAGATGCAATTTAACCAAATTGGAAGCAATACAAGCTAGACATCCGGCTGGAGTGGTGAGCATGATCATCTAGGACCTGGGAGCCTGGTGGGAGGCGGGCTGCTTCGCCACCATCGTGGATTTTTAGTTGGCTTCCAGGTGATGCCTCTCTTTGTTGGGCTTGTCACTGGCTCGGCCAGTGCCCTGACTAGCTATTTGTCTTCTGGTGCTCACGGGATGGTGGTTCATGTAAAAAAATATCTTTCCTTATCTTAATAAAGACCGACTTCGGCCTTTCGAATACAAGCTAGACACCATATCGAACATGCAACCACATATGACACCGCGAAGTTAAAGCAAGCACTTGGGATGGTGGTTCATTGCGAGCGAGGTCATCAACTCCAGAGCTACGTTTACCGTCTCCATCTGCTGACACTGCACCTATTATAAGGCTGAAACGTGTCTGGCCTATCCGCGTACGACGCTGGAGCGACTTCTCTCTTTTCTTTTTTGCTTCTCTCATAGCAGCAGAGTCTGAAATACCCTTGCATAAAAACACAATAGTGAGAGTATGGGTGAAGTGTGTGCAGAACTAGTGCACTGTAAAAGTAGCAGATAGCAGGTGGCTGAAAAATAAATGACAGGAGACATATGATAGCTCTACAACATTGCATGGCAAACAAAATTAGATTCTACTCCGTATGATTTTGTAATATATGAGCACAGGAAATGCAGGTACTCCTCCAGCACACCACCACATGTGGTCATATCCAGATAACAGTCGACTGAAAATAAATAGGTCAATCAATTTTTTTAATGAACCGTCCGATCTATAAGGAACGTGCAGATGGCCTTCGTCTACCTCCCGCCAGTCACTGTTGACGATCTTTCTCGAACCGCCAGCGACCACCGGCACAGACCCCTGCCTCCGCCGCCCCGCCCTCCCCTCGACCTCAGACCACCGCCGTGCTTGGCAGCGCCCCCAGGCCATCCCTTTAATCCCGGCCGACCTCCAGATCAGGCGCCAGTAGCTCTAGGCCCCACACGCCCCTAACATAAACACCAAGGCGCTGCTTCCCCGGTGTAAGAGGCGGACTAGCGCCTGTTACGCCGGCGAATGCTTCCGTTAATTGGGAATCAACTGACCAGGAATCGAAATTCAGGGGGGCGACGGACCTCTAGCTAAGGTGAAATAGTATATGAGGAGAAACCTTGTGCATCGCGAGTTACTAGGAACATCTAGTATCAAGAAGAAGCGGTCAACTAGTGTCTTCTGTGGGATGAATACCGTGCAAGCAAACACGTAAGATTTGCACGAATAAGGGAAGAGGAGTACCATTTTCGGTTGTCGGTGTGGTCGCCTCCACATGTCGCGTCGATCTTCTTCTTTTTGCCGGGGAAACCGATGTTCTGGAGGGTGCAGGCTTGGACGAACCCATGGCCAAATTGTTGACTGTGTTGCCGTGGCCGTATGTCGGCGGAGGGGAAGCAGATCCGAGGCGGCGAAGGACGGTGTGGCAGGAAGAGCTCCGGTGCGGTGGAGGGTGGCGAAGTTGGATCGGCAACGGTGAGGCGCAGGACGGCGTGGTTGAACTGGCTCGGGTACGGACGGCTCGGCCTCGGCTTCAACTACTAGCCGTGGAGGGCGTTGCGGTTGAGGTTGCGGTGGATGACGACGTCGGGGTATCGGCTCCGGCGTGATGGAGGAGGGCGGCGGTTGATGGGTGGAATGGGGTGGCGGACGGAGGACGCCGGGGTTTCGCGGCTGGTGGAGAGGTAGTTTTTGCGCCCACGGAGTACGAATGGGGAATCGGACGGGTGGGCAGGGGGGAGGGGGGAGAACCATGTTTCGGTCTGGGACACGCTTGTTTTTGGCTTTTTTGAACAGAAGATGGGACGCGCTTGTTTGAAATTTGGGGAAATTACAAACTTTGCCCTCTCTTAAATTTCGGACCTACTGCGGGTCGGGGGTAGGATGGTAATCCCAGGTGTCCCAAATAGTGGGCGGGAGCGATTTCGGCCGCGTGCATGTGTGCTTAGTCGGCCATTGTGTATGAATGTTTTTCGGAGGCGGTTGCGTGGCGTCTAGATGAAGCTACAAACCTACCCCGGTTTAGACCTTTGGACGTCGGGCCGGTAGGTTTCACAGGTCGGAGTTATCAGAAAAGTAATTTCCTTGTGCTACCAAACATTGGTCTCATGCGGTTTCGGGCGAGTAGAGGCTCTTTTGGCGCTTCGTTTGAAATTTTGAAACACAAGCATTCATGTTTAGAGTACTCTTGAACTTTGAGGATTAACCTAAATAGACAACGTTAAATTTGACCTTGTATGTTTGAAAACCTCATTAAATTATCCGCTTCTTTTTGAAATTTTGACACTTGAAAATCCTATAACTACGATTATTTTGGAATGGAGGAGCTAAATTAGAATCTATTTTGTACACGACTACATATGCTATTATGTACAAAATCAGAGCAAAGATTGGTGCCCCCATAATTTAGTTATGATTTACAAATGCCATGATATCAAATTCAAATAATTGAATGGACTTCATGTTGAATTCGATTTTTTAAAACCACCTTAAGTTGAATTCAAATGTATGCTAGTTCATAGGTAGCTATTTATAATGTTCATTGTGTAACTTTCATATGTATAATGTGCTTTACACACACAACATGAACTATACACACGTTTATATTCGATTGCTAAAGCGATGCATTGTCTGGAGTTCAAAATACTAACTATGTGGATCAATTGTGTCGAATAATAACATAGACATGCTCAAATTCGATAGAATCTAGATGTCTGATGGATCAATGACCGTTCCTTACGCGAATTGCAAATATCATGATCCCATCCTAATATTTGGATACAATTTATATCTTTAATCAATGTGTACAACAGTCTTGTATGTGTAGTTTCACTCTCCATCGGTGGTCTCTCACACATGCTCACACACTCTCTCCCGAGGTGTCTTTCTCGCACACATGCTCTCGATATAACCCTCCCTCCCTCTCGTAACCATTTACGACTGTTTTCACTAACCTTTATCACAACCACTCGCCCTCTCGAGAGCATACACACACACAATCCCCATCGACCCTTTCTATATACATAGACCTGGCTACATGTCTCCTGTACGCACATTATCTTTAGGCCTGTCTCTCATGCATTGTCTCACACCTCTCTTCCTAATCGACGAGTATGATTGTAGCAGAGCATTCTGTAGGATGCCCCTTAAAGTTAGGTTGGATGAATAGTAATATCAGAGATAAAGGGGTTACCTTAGTCCGAGAACCTAGGGTTAAAAATCCTAGCCGGCTTTGTCAGTGGACATAGAGTCCTTCACAATTATGCTATATTTTTCTTGTACGACTAGTCATCCATGGGTCTCCCTAAATGCGTCACGGGCTGACCAATGTGGCGCAGGACGGAATCGAACGAAGGGCCTCACCTCGACCCACCGGACCTCACGCGGTGACACACCCTCTCCCCCACGTCTCGTTATCTTCTCACACCCACACATACCAACACAGACACCACACACACAAAAAATATTCTCCTGGTGCCTCTATCCACTCCCCCTTGCATATACACACTCAAGGGAATCTCTCGCTGTGACGTCATATTCGTCTCTCTCTCTCTCTCGACCACTCTCATTTCTCGTGCTATCTCTCCCACGCCCCCTGTCGGCCCCTCTATCCATGCCTCTCTCGAATATGTAATACACACACATACCTCTCTAGGCCCTGCCAAATGCATCAACTACACATTCACACATGTTACATCACATACCCCATTGATCTAAAAAGCCCTCTCTTCATGTTTATTTCGCATACAACATTCCTTTTGAATAAAGTGTGGCCAAACAAATATTTCAGAATTTCTACATATATACAACATTACAAAGTTATATGGAGGAGTATGAACACTTGCATTGCATGGTGCCCACAATGATATTTATTCCGCACTGTGAATTTGTATATTTTTATACTATATATAAAGTTAGTCATAATAAAGAGAAACGAAGAGCATCTCCCTCTCTCCATCGCATACCCCCCTCTACGCCCCTTTCACGTACGCACACAAACTATCTCCAGGTCCTCAAAAAGTAAGCCCCCAGCACATTCACGCATGTTTCATCTTTCTCTCGCGATATATACAGTGAAGATCATTGTATTTGAAGCGAAAGCACGATACATACATTGGACTTCAGAATCCACTCATTACGGTCACCATTTACGTTTTGTGGTTATTATACAGTCATGGGCTTACCGTACAACTCTGTATTTGCTCAAGACACGACTAGTTGACCAGTTAAACGCTCCACGTGGCACCTCTAGTGTTGCATCACATTATCTCACTATCATCGGGCCCACCTGTCGGCTTGTATCTACTCTACATCTACACTCTTATAAAATACTAGCAAGATGCCCATGCGTTGCACGGAACATCAAGATGCATTTGTATGAGTAGTTTATCTTGTGGGAGAAAAGGATGAACAAGGGAAGGCCTTATTTTCAAGTGTGGAGAGGGGTGTGGGTATCTTTTTGCAAAATTGCCATAGTTTCCTTCCTATCCGTCAGATATAGATCGGACGGCCTATATTGCAGGATGGCAGGCACACGATCATCACCGACTATGCTTTTTTATAAGAGTAGGGATAAAATACACTCTTATAAAAAACAGAGTTGGTGATGATGGTGTGCCTGCCATCCTGCAATATAGGCCGTCCGATTTATATCTGATGGATAGGAAAGAAACTATGACAATTTTGCAAAAAGGTACCCACACACCTCTCCACATTTGCAAATAAGGCCTTCCCTCGTTCATCCTTTTCTCTCACAAGATAAAATAGTCATACAAATGCATTTTGATGTTACGTGCAACGCACGGGCATCTTGCTAGTAAGAATGAAAACAAACGACAAAAAAATATTGGACGGTGGTTCGAAGTCATGACCGCGGGCACAGCGGACAAGGTGGCCTTGTATTGGTATGCTGAGCCGTCTGTTTTAACACAGGAGCTGGTCTCGTGATTATACACACATGCACGCATACACACGAACTGCATGCACGCAACACTCACACGAACACATGCACCCACGCACGCACGCAACACTCACACGTACACACGCAGCCACGCACGCACGCAACACTCACACGCACACACGCATGCATGCATGCACACACCAGTACACCACACGACCAACACACACTCTCACGCTCAAGTGCTCAACCTACACGTGCATGCGCACACATCAGGCCCTGACAGACACATACACAACCAGGTGATTCCCGCGCACGGGGTGGAGTCTTGTCGTGCCTGCGTAAATTTGTGTTTATCTGACCTTTTCCCTATGCGAACTGACAGGTGGGACCCACAAGGAACGTGGTCAATTTAACTAGTCAACATGGTGCCACGCAGGCTATTTGGCCGGTCAATAGAGTGCAATCCGATGCTGAACCGTGAGCTAGCAAGTGACCGTATAATCACTGCAAAACGTATGTAGTGACAGTAATCAGCTTATTCTGAAGTTCGGTGAACGTATTACACTTTTCTCTCTGTAGGCCCTCCAAAACTACATCTCTACACGTTCTCGCATGTTACATCTAACAACTATGCAATACAGCACTAGTACTACACTCTAACACAATAAATCATATGTGTTTTTAGTTTTACTAGATATCATATTGTTACTTAATTATTCAGTTTGCATACATTAAAATTGCCTTTGAAATGTATGGCCAGTATCATATACCGCGCGGGAAAAATCCTGCCCTTTCCTGTTTAATCGGGTTTGTATCGATGGATCGTGCGAAACAGCAAAACTATAGTACTATATACAGTACAAGTGACAGTTCACTGGGCCGTCGTATCGTGTACTCCTCCGTCGTAAGAGTGGAGCGCTCGCTTTCATAAATCTTCTAGTCCCTTTCGCCGACATGTGGGGCATCAAGCTACCGGGTCCACGTGCCATACCGAAATACAGTGTAGAGCTGCCGGGGTGAAGCACCCAGTCATGGCGCCGGCGTAGTAATGAGCAATGAGGCGTCAAATCACAAAGCTGCACCTTTCCCGCAGTTAAGTTGGAGGGACGAAGTAATAATGCTAAAAAAGAAGTTGGAGGGACGAAGCAACCATCATTTCCCTCGTTGCTGAATCCGCTTCTCCCTCATCTTCTTCAAGTTAACCACGTGTTGCTTCTGCCGTTGTTCTGCCTCATGTGGGAAGCGGATCGGCTTGGTGAAGCACTGACACGTGGGACCGCATGTTAGCAAACCGCCAGGACAACGTCCTCTAAAAATAAGAAACCTCCCCTGCCATCCGCGCGGCAAAATCACCTCCTTTTTACAAATCTTGATTCTATAATTTTTTAGATCAATATAATTGAGATTTGTATAGATAGCACACAGGAGCAAAACCAAGTGGTACGGTTAAGGGCATCCACAATGTGTAGCCAAATGTGAAAATAGCTTTTGGCATCGTGGGAACCATTGTGGACGGTGTTGCCAAAGCCAAAAGGATGGAGCCGAAGCTCCCTGATTGATTGATTAAAGGAATAGAAAAATGCAACATCTCTCCTCTTTCTCCCGTGCTTGGACGCATGTACAGTATAGAGGACAGAGTCTACTCCCCTGTCCCTTCTATCACAAATCACAAAGCAGTGAGGCGTCAAATCACAAAGCACGGACGAAGAAACCATCATTTCACTCTTCGCTGACTCCGCTTCTCCATCGTCTTTTTCGAGAAACCATCTCACCGCACTAAGCTGGATGGACGACGCTATTGTGTACGAGTAGTACTAGTACATTTATGCATCCTTTGGTTCAACGGACTTCCTGGATGCAAATAAGGCGGTTGTCTCGGCTTGCAGGCGGCTCTTGCGAACGACTTACCGTGGTCTCCCTCAATGGTGTTCTCCGTCGAACGCACTTCGCCAAACCACAACGTTCGAGATATCGTCGACGTCACCGCAATGGGGAAGGAAGTCAAATATAGTTACTACCTCCATTTTTTTGTACACAAGGCCAGTATATCAAAATTACAATTTGCAAAAGGCCACTAACACTAATTGAGGCAAAATTGATGGGGTTTGCCTCGTACTAGCAACCAAGGACATTAATATCCCCTGCATGCATGCAGAAGTGAGAAGGTTGGTTTGCATGGTGCTGCATTAATCAAGCGATGAGGAGTGAGATGGTTAGCTCTTTGGGCTTTGGAGAAAAATACGCATTAATTGACACGTGAAACGAGGATTTGTATCGATTAATCCCGTGAAGGAAAACCCCGCCTTTCTTTTTTAACAGTAGTACTCCTAGTACGTAGTACTACGTACTTATCCTGTTTGGGTCTAGGCCTTGCATTGCCATACTTTGCCACATATTTTTGCCAAGCTTGCCTAAAGTTTTCAAAATGAAAAGGAGGTACACTTGTGCATGGCTGTCGCGGTCGCACCGCACCCTCACACGATCGCTCCTGCACGCCGCCGTCGCACCGCACCCTCACATGCACAGTCGCTCCTGCACGCCGGAAACCCAACCAAGGGAACGCACCCTCACTGACACATGTTGTCGCATGTGAACAAACCAAACTCAGCCATCCTACCGCTGACACATAATTTTCGTTCATAGAGTATGTTTATCCAACTGCATGTTGGGGAGTATCTGTACGGCCCGTGCGGTGGTCTGTTGAGGAAGAAGGGTTAGGAGACGTAGGATATTCATCCAACATCCTGAAATGGTAGACTGATCCAAGTCAGGCGACTTGCATAACAATATATGTTTTTACACAGCAAAAGATCCATAAAAACAACAACATAAAGAAAAACTATCACTGCTCGCGGAACGAGACGACCTCGTCGTCTTTGGCTGCCGGCGCGAACCAGCCGTAGCTGCCGACGTGTGTCTCCGCACCGTGGTTATCCTCGGCCTCTAGCTACTCGTTCATGCAGAGCGTGTGGGCGCTCTGCACGGACGAGAGCACCGCCCGGTTCAAGTCGAGGACGTCCGGTTCCGCCTGCAGGAGGGCCTCGATGGCAGCGGCATTCGCGCGCTCCGCATCGAGTCGAGCCTCCGCCGCCCGGTTCAAGTCCGGGACGTCCGGTTCCGCCTGTAGGAGGGCCTCGATGAGAGCGGCGTCCTCGCGCTCCGCGTCGAGTTGAGCCTCTACCGCCCGGTTCAAGTCCAGGACGTCCGGTTCCGCCTGCAGGAGGGCCTCGATGGCAGCGGCATCCATGCGCTCCGCCTCAAGTTGAGCCTCCGCCGCCCGGTTCACATCCATGACATCTGGTTCCGCCTGCAGGAGAGCCTCGATGGCAGCGGCATGCGCGTTCTCCATGTCGATTTGAGCCTCTGCCTCCCGGTCCTCCTTTAGTATCGCCAGGTTGAACCGCTGGTCCGCGTGCACCATGGGGGACTCGGACGCCGGCACGAAGTCGACGTCCATCGTCTCATACCCATCGGGGGCCTTCTGCGCCGCGACCTCCGCCATGAACATTGGATCGGCTTCCTCCTCCTCGTAGCTTGGCTCCAGAGAACTCGGGGATTGGCCCGCCGCAAAGCGAGCTTGGGAACGGAGGTCTCTGGCGCCGACCGCCGCCGTGATTTCTGCGTGGCGCTCTGGCGTCAGCATCTTGTAGTACGTGATCTTGCGGCGCACCATGGATTTCCGGCGAACTAGGGGACGCTTGATGCGGGCTAGGGGATCGAAAGGTGGGGGAAGGGGCTGGAGATTAGGTGTGGTTTTAGGGCAGTGGCTGGCGTAGGCCGAGCTGCGAAGGTTCTGGTGTGAATAGTGGTTCCGGTGACGACCGGTCAATCGGTTTTGACTATACATCGCTCTTGTCGTGTTCGCGTTGCAGCCCGGCACGCTGGACCCTCCATGTCGCTCATCGAATGGAACGCGCTTCGCCTTGCGTTTTCGCTCGCTTGTGGGACCGCAGTTGAGAGCAAACCGACGTCCCTCCCCCTTCCCCGCCCGCGTCATTTTATGCGTAGTAAATAAAAACAGAGGGAGTATACTACGGATGAGGATCCCCTGACGTGGCCGAACCCATTGAGTAACTGACATGCGGGGCCTAGAAAGCACGGGGTCCGCCAGTAAGTGACCGAAAGGGAGGGTAAGGCAGGGATACGTATGTGAAAGGAGCTTCCAATGATATAATTTTCACATTATACATCTCATGTACTATTAATCTTGTCAATAGTCAAATGCGGTTTTGAAAAACGCATTAGAGCATGGTTAATAATATAGCCAGTCGATGGCTATAAGGAACTGCCATGTCATCTATAGCCATCATCTATTATATGCACTCATACAGTAGTGTGGGCTATAAGGTTGGCTATTTCCCGCAAAAAAAATATAAGGTTGGCTATTGTATTAGTACTTTTTTCCATCTCCTCTCCATCTCTTTCTTCATATTTATTGTACGTATTTAACTAGGAATGCGTATATAGCTAGGCTCTTGCATGAGAGCTCACTCCCCTTACTTTTTCACATCTCTCTCCTCCACATAGGCCCTATATAAATGGAAGGAGGGAGTACAACTATGAGCATTGCATACTTTAGTACAGATGTTGTCAGTACTCCACTAGTACTATTGGACAGGGAGCTTAAAAAAAGTTACTATTGGACTGGCTATACGTGGCGAAATCCTAGTAGGAAGAGCATGCACGAGAACAAGCACATTCATGTGGTTGAAAACAAATTGGAAACCATCTCGAGTACAAATCTAGGAGTACGTACGAATCTAACAATATTGATTGGGCGTTGTTGAATGTTGATACTTTTTTTATCAAAGTAGAGATACTTTGACTACACATAAAACTTATATGTAAACTAGAAAGGATAGGAGGGAGTATATTGTACGTTCAACAACGAAATGAACATTGAATACCCTTTATATATGATTTGCGAATGCTATGATCACCGGTTCAAAATTTTGAATCCGCCTTAGGTATCACACATGCCCCCACTCGTTCTCTCTCGATTTCATCGCGGGGTCCAGAGATCGATTGAAAGAGGACTAGGGTGGGTACAATACGTTCGTTTCGCTTATGAACGTACAATATACTCCCTCTGATCCCCACAGCCCCCCCCCCCCCCGCGGGTCATTTCTATCATAGAAACAGACCAAACCTTTATGTCCTTACACGACACGCAATTGATCTCTGAACATCAATCGATCTCGTCAACATGTGTCGGGGCATGAACCGAATGGGATGTCAAAACTAAGACGCGAAGCGACACGTAGTGGAGGCAAAGTGAAACTTCAAACGAACCGTTTGTTTGTATGTATGTCAGACAATTTACAAATAAACATTGGAAATACAAGCATGGTCTAGGCCCACATGCGAATGATACTCGGCGGAATGTTCAAATGAGGCATGCGGGAGGATGGACTCGACCGGAGGGCGACATGATCGATGGAGAAGAGGGTTGGAGAGGAATGAGAAATAAGCAAACGCCACATGATTATACTTGAACAGCTCAAATAAACAATAAGTTGTCTCGCTTGGCCTACATAGTGAAAGGCCTAATGCGCAACGCGGAGCACTGACGCTCGAATATGGACGGGAAAACAGGGAAACCGACATGTGGGGCACACCTATCGGGACGACGTAGCGCAAACTAGTCCAATGGAGGAGCTGGCCCACGACCTCCTCGCCACCGGCAACCGTTCATGTGGGTCGTGGGGGCCAACAACGTGGCGCAGCTCCAGCACCGCCTCTGGACACGGCGACCGCGGTGAGCGACACGCTCATCGTCGCTAGACACGGTCGGTTTCAGTGTGCCGAGGGTGGCGTTAGTGCTATGGCACGACCAACAGTATGTTTTGTTTGTGCCCAAGGTTGCCCCATCAAAGCATTGGGTAGCCAAAATTTTGGTTGAGGTTTTGGTTGCCCATGATTTGGCCGACATCGGCAAGAAAAATGAACTAGAGTTGGCTAGAATTCATTGGCATGCCAAAAAATGGCAACCATCCAAATAAAGACCAATCTTTGGGTCATGACCGAAATTTTGGTAAGGTGCACTTTGGCCACAATCCAAACACACCCAACACCCGGCTCGTCGAGGATGCACGGGGCGCCGGGACGCGTCCGCGGAGTGGTGTAGCGCGGCCAACTGCATCCTCAGGACCTGAGACCATGCCGGGTCGTCTTGCTTTTTCAATGACATGCGTCGATCGCATGTGAGCAAAGGGCATCTCCAACGTTGCCACGACCGCAGCTGACTACCCTGGCACACCAAAAACCCTCGTCCCTCGCGTCGTCGCGCGGTGCGTTCTCAACCGGCGCCAGCTGCCCGCATTCATGTCGTCCGTCCGTATGCCGTCATTAAGAGGCTCGGTGCCCGAGGAACCAACTCCGGCGACTTAATGACGCACCAGGACGCTTGGCCTCACCAGAATGCGCTACTTAAAGTGGCAACGCCCAGCTAACCTCCACACCATAGCGCATCGTCCTCCTACCTGGCACCACATCTGCCATGACCGCAAGTGTGAACGCTCTGCGGGAGAGCTTGTCTTCGGGGATGGAGCTCGAGGTCGCCGCCCTCGCTCAAGTCGCCGCACAAGCGGTGGCCACGCTGGCGGCCGACGACAGGAGCACCGTCAGCCACGCGTCCTACTTGCCGCCATCCAACGTCCAGCACCGCCGAGGTTGGGGACTTCTCCGAGGATGAGTAGGGCATGGGAGGTGGCAGGGCATGGTGTGCCAACTGGATGGTCCATCTCCCGTGTTCTACTTTTCCTCGCCGGAGACCGCACCTTCACTTCAGGGTCTTGAACCCCACCCCCGTACATGGAGATCGCAGATGGAGGACGTCGGTCGCCGCCGTAGAATAGGTTTAGGGTCGGGTTTCTTTTATTTTTTTGTCCTATAAAAGTTCGAAATATAATGAAAATCTGCCGTGTTTGCATTAATCTCGGTCGGTGTATATGAACTTTCACAATAATATAGTATATTGTAGGAGTAGTAGCAAGATGCCCGTGCGTTGCATGGAAGATCAAGATCTGTGGGAGAAAAGGATGAACGGGGGAAGGCCTTATCTGCAAATGCACATTCACGCATTTCACATCTACGGGAACCTACGAAAGTGTTAACGTAAATTGCCTCTCTCTCTCCTCCCCTGATTTTCATGGTGGTGGGCCCCTCCCTCCCCCCAATCTACAATCAACAACTCACATGTTTCACATTATGTTAATTACGTAACTGGGACTACGTAGGTGTAGCATTACTCGTCCTAAAAAACCCAACTAAGCCAACCTCCCAGCATATCGCGCGGGAAAAGACCCGGCCGCGCCGTTTTAGTAGGGATTACCAGATTACTAGTAGTAGTATCGATGGATCGCGCGAAGCAACAAGTTTTTTTAGGGGGCGAAGCACCTAGTTTAAAAGGAAAAAGGCGGTACACTCATAGCACCCCTGTTGCGGTCGCATTGCACCCCACACACGTTCGGTCCTGCACACGGCTCACGCAAACGGAACGCGCTTCGGCTTGCCTCTTCACTGACATGTGGGACTGCACTTGGAGAAACCGACCATGCGCCAAACTCCCCCCACCCACCGTGCGAAAATCCTCCCCCCCCCCACCCAAAAATTCCCCCCAAATCCTAGATTCAACCGCCCTTCGGCCAACTAGCCAATAATGTTCCCCAAACCCCCCTCCCCCCGTCCCCCTCCACTCCATTCGCTCCGCCAAAGTCGTCCTCCCCGCCACGCCGATACGTCGGCGTCGTGGTTCGTCGAGGGGACGCACGGTGATCCTCTCGCTCCCACAGTACTCTCTCATAGACTGCCGTCCTCTAGCCGCGCCGCCACCGCTGGCGACGTTCTTGTGGAGGCGCACGGCGGTCAGCGCCGCCACCGCTGGCGACGTTCGTGTGGAGACGCACGGCGGTCAGCTTCTCCCACAGTACGCGCATTCTAGACTGAGGCCCCGTGCATGTCGGTGTAGCGCTGAATGTTAGCTGATAGACGTTGTTAATCTCACTGTTTGCCGAAGTAGTTTACAGTCAATATGCTCTGCTTAAGAAGCTTCCTTGCCCTGTTCTGCACTCAATCTGCTTAGCTGAGATGGCATGCCAAGGCCAATTAGTTGCTAAAATATCCTGCCATATATTTATTGTGACATAGATTGCCATGGTCTAGTAGCCAATCTGTTAGGTGAAATAGCTCTACACCGTTTTATACTCGATCTTTGTTGCTGCGATGGCCTTCGATAGTTTGATGGATGTGTGCTCGGCCTCATTGACTGCTGAAACAGCCTGCCATAATTTAGCACTCAAATCTGTTTGCTGAATTAGCTTTACATATATTTCGTTACTTAGATCTGCTCGTCCAAATATCTTGCCATAGCTTTAGACATCGACCTAGGTATTTTGTTCTGGACTTCATAAAAAAGCATATATGTTTTTCCTGTAATATCTAGTAGAAGAACTAATTTGTATGTCTAACAGATGGACAGGACTTGGATAACTTCTGCTCGAATATTCTCCGCTGCATATGTCGAGGGGGTTGAAAACTTCATGAACTATATCAGAGCTGAGTACGGTGGTCCGAAATCAGATGTGCT
Source organism: Aegilops tauschii subsp. strangulata (assembly GCF_002575655.3). Taxonomy (NCBI): domain Eukaryota; kingdom Viridiplantae; phylum Streptophyta; class Magnoliopsida; order Poales; family Poaceae; genus Aegilops; species Aegilops tauschii. The sequence continues at coordinate 17,491,514 of NC_053037.3, read as the reverse complement.
ATGCCCGTGTAGCAGTTGTATGAATTCAGTTACAAGACCCCAGTCAACTGTGCAAAATCATCTACACTTGTATGGGATGTTGGTCACATATACTAGGTGGGTTCATCATGGTGAAGTTGTGAACGTCAATGTTATTGACTACGTGGAAGCAGCAGATCACCATCTTGATCTGCCTGATGCTCAGGTGGAAGAGGAGGAGGAGGAGGAGGAGGTGGTGGCAGAGCCAGTGAGTTTGACCAACATTGAAACAATGCTACGAAATGCTCATGCATTCCGTGAACTTTCACCTGCAGAAGAAAAACGGTGGGCCCGCATGTTGGAACAATGCAACGTGGTTGTCACCCCAGGAAATAAGCTATCAGTATTCTCAGCTATGGTCACCTTTCTTCAGGTGAAGACATCTGAGCGGATGACCAACATATCATTCGATGTGATGTTGGCTGCTTTCCACAAACCTTTCCCAGATGCATCTGAGCTGCCACACACCTACAGTAAAATGAAGAATTTCCTTTGTGCAGTTGGAATTGGATATGTTATGATCCATGTTTGTAAGAATAATTGTGTTCTATTCCGGAAGGATTATGCCAACTTAAGTGAATGCCCGAAATGCAAATCATCAAGATGGAAAGATGGCGATGCTGTGAAGAGGATTCCTCATAATGTTCTGACACATTTTCCAATTACACCAAGATTGCAGAGGTTGTTTCATGATGCTGAAACAAGAGAGGATGTACTGTGGCATTCTAGGAACCCGGAGTACAGAGATCAAAATGTAATGAGCCATCCATCACATGGTAGTGAGTGGAAAAGCTTCAATCAGAAGCACGAAAAGTTTGCTGCTGACCCGAGAAACATTAGACTTGGCTTAGCTTCAGATGGATTTAACCCATTTGGCCACTAGAGCGCCACATATTATGTGGCCAATGCTTGTTATCCCTTACAACATGCCTCCAAATGTCTGCACCAACTAATCAAACTACATGATGGCCTTGCTCATCCCAGGTCCAAAAAGTCCTGGAAAGGATTTTGATTTGTTCATGGAGCCTCTTGTGGAGGAACTTCAACAGCTATGGAGGGGTGTTCTCACTCGAGACCTATATAGGAGCCCACCAGCTGATTTCTTTCTGCGTGTTGTTATAATTTGGTGCATCCATGATTATCCGGCTTTGGGCACTATGTCAGGGCGAACGACACATGGTTACAATGCATGTGTTCACTGTGATAGGAAACCGCTGTCATACGCAATACTTAGCAAGATCTGTTACATTGGACACCGCCGTTTCCTTGCCAAGGACAAGCCGCGTCCTAGAAAATACTGAAGACATGTGTTCAATGCAAAGCATGAAAACCGTGATGCGCCAAAGAGGCTCACCGCCGATGAGTTGCAAGTGGAATTAGAGAAGGTCAGGCATATTACACCAGGAAACCATCCTGATAATGGTAGCGGGAAAAGGAAGCGTGGCAGGGCAGAAGAGAGATTATTGTTTACCCGCATGTCCACTTTATGGGACTTGGAGTATTGGAAAGATTTGGATCTACGACATAATCTTGATGTGATGCACATCGAGAAAAATATATGTGACAGCATTATCGGCACACTTCTTAATATTGAAGGCAAGACGAAAGATACCTTAAAATCTAGGATTGATTTGACACACCTGGGTATCAGACAGGATTTGCAGGTGCAAGATGAAGGTAAACCACGGGATATGGCACCAGCTGTGTACGTCTTGGACAAGGTAAAAAGAAAAGAATTCTGCGAGGTCCTGTCACGTGTGAGATTCCCACATGGATTTGCTTCCAACCCTGAAAGGAGAGTCGGTGCAGATGGAAACAAGGTACAAGGGTTGAAAACTCATGACTGCCACGTCCTACTTCAAAGGGTTTTACCTGTAATCCTTAGAGGATTGGGCCGCCCTGACTTATACAGAGCAGTTGCAGAGTTGGGACAATTCTTCAAGGAACTTTGCAGTAGAAATATCAGGATAGATGCTTTGGAGCGTCTTAGAGACAAGATGCCAACTATCCTATGCGACCTTGAGAAGATATATCCTCCAGCCTTCTTTGATGTGATGGTGCATTTGGCTGTTCATCTACCTGATGAGGCACTACTTAGAGGTCCAGTACAGTATGGCTGGATGTACCCTATTGAAAGGCGGCTAGGCACTTTCAAGGGCTATGTTAGGAACAGAGCTAGACCCGAGGGTTCCATTGCAGAGGCCTACATTGCTACAGAAGCGTTGACATTCTGCTCAAAATACATTGAAACAGCTTATCAGCTTAGCAAAGAGGTGGATGAAGACAATCCCAGGCTCAATGTTTTCGATTATTCTATTCGAGTTACAGGGAAGAGTCGGCAAGAGGACAAACCTAAAGATTTGGACAAAATGGTTTGGTATGTGTTGAATAACTGTCCTGAGATACTACCTTATATCAAGTAAGTGCTAAGTACTGCAGCTTATACATCGTAATCTACTAAACTTGCAGCACATTCTTATATATTTAGATGTTTGACGTGATCACTATGTTGTGCAGCATCTACAAAAAGGAGTTACTAACGCAAAATCCAAGAAACATTGACAAACTGGTTATGGCAGGATTTGCGAAATGGTTCAAGAGCCATGTAAGCTTTTGAATTGCACTGTCAGTTTTTTTAATATATTGAGTACATAAGATGATCAACTTGTCTATTTTCTAACCATAGGTTAAGAAGATGCGGGAGGATGGGCAGGCAGTTGATGATGCCCTTTACTCACTAGCAATGGGTCCTGATACTCGGGTAAGACATTATGATTCTTGCGTTGTTGGAGATGTGCGCTACAACACCCTTGCACGAGACGAAGGCAGGAAGACACAAACAGTGCCATCATGAGCACGGATACGTATGACAAAGAGACAACTGAAATGTATGCTAACATAACAGACATTGTTCAGTTGCAGTATATCTCCAGTTTTGAGGATCATCGGCGTGTGGTTCTGTTGTGCTGTCGTTGGTATAACCTGTTTTCCAGGATCGCAAAACCAGAGTTGATGATTATTTCAAATCCATCAATGTGAAGGCGGCGTACCAGACCAACGAGCCTTTTATTTTGGCAAATCAAGCAACATAGATATTTTTCTTGGAAGACACATTTGCACGTAGCGATGACTGGAGAGTAGTGCAATGGTTTGAGCAGAGGAATTCGTTTAATGAAGTTGCACAACAAGATGATGCTTACACTGCTCCTAATGTACAAGATAACACAGATGTTCCTAATATCTTTGAGAACCATCACGTCAATGACGCCGGCGAAAAGATTGCCTGTCGTGCTGTGGACATACAAGAGTTGATCAAGAAGAAGCCAACGTTCGAGGACGTTGAGGACGAAGAAGAAGATGACACCGTGGGGAATTACGATTCAGACTGATACACATGGCGAAGATGTTGACGCTGCTACTGCGGATGATGATTACATTGCTTTTGTCGTATTTGCCTGTCAGAAGACGTTTTTTTATCTACTATGTGAAATTGTGTTTGCTATGACAACTGAAACCTGATGAACATGTTGTTTAGTATTTTCCTGTGAGAACATCACTTGTTATGTATGCTGATTTGTGTTTGGTGATTGTATGACGACTAAAACATGATGACATTGTTGTTTAGTTGTACCCATATTTGGCTATGAAACTTGAATTTGATGACATAGTTTGTTGTTGGACTTCAATTTGCTCGACGTCTTCGAATGAGAACAAAGCTGACCCGACAGGGCCTCTGCTAATTTATTTATTTATTACCAAAAGGGCCTCTGCTATTTATTTATTTATGAGCAAAAGGGGATACCCCCTGATTTCCATTAATAGAAATCATTAGATGTTCACAACACTACGCCCGGCCTGCTACACAGGTTTCATTCATTACTAGTTTTAGCAAAGTGCTCATGTCATAGCCACTGAATACATCACGAGTGCTACATACACTGCAAATAAAGAGACAATCATCCTACAGAGCACATCGATTTTGCCCATTATCTTCACAAGCTCTTTCATCTCCTCATTGTTGTCAAGGCCGTTCAGCAGCTGTTGCTTGGCCATGATCAGAGGAACTGCATCTTTAACCTTCTGCTCTGCATCTTCCTCTTCTGTCGTTCCTTCAGTTACTTGTCCAACACCCCAACCTGTTAGTATTGGGATTCCTCGGCTAACCAAATAATCAGCGTAGTTGCACTCCCCCACATCAGCAACTTCCCAGAAATACAAATCACACGAATCTTCCCTTTTCTGCACGAATCAAATTGGAAGATCATCAACCAAACTATTAAAAAAACAGCAACTGAAAGCAGCAGAACAACACTTAAACATATTATTACCCCATGATTCGGGCATTTATAGAAGACTCGGCCAGGGTTGAGGATTGTGGTTGAGACGCGACGGATGACTCTGCGTGATTTGCAGCAGTGGCACCACACCAACGGCAGCGGGTTGCGATGAGCAACCGGCTGCGGTGCGCGTGCCGGCGGGGGTGTGATGAGACCCACAGGTGATGGTACGGGTGGCGACTTCGCGCATATTTGCTTGTTGCCTGCTGAAGAGCAGGTGGACGAGCAGCCAGCAGACATGGTTGCTGCGGCCAGAGCTTCTGATGCTAGGGAGAGTAAGTAGAGAAGAGGAGAAGTGAACATTGGATATGTCAGTTTTATTACTTGCAGAGTAGCATAGCACCATATATAGTCATAGTCTAGGTTTGGATTCGAACCAGCTACAGGAGCACGTCTCTCTTTTTTCTAAAACTCAGCAACGTCTCTTTACTGGTACACTAGCTTGTTGTGTACGCCTTCTCAAGTCTTTGATTCCTCCACCTGACATCTGGGACCCACCGAAAGGGCCTCTGTATTTCGCGAAAAAACGTGCCCCCCGCTGACAGGTCGGACCCACCAGCTATCTTCGCACGCAAGGAAGTGCCTCCTTATTACGCACAAAAAATGAATACTCCCCCTGCCAGCTGGAACCCAGAATCGTGGGAGGCTGAATTGTGGGCCTGCCAAGTTGACGGGGACGGAGGGCTTTGTCAACTTAGTTAATATGAACTATTCTAGCTCCAGTTACCGTACAATGTTCATCCAATGGCAGTAGTGCTTCTTCAACCTCTGGTCTTCTTGCTCCAGCCGCCCAAACCAGCGCCGGTCATGCCGCGTGCTCCTACCTTCTGTGGCCGGCTGTGATGCCGCGGAGGCCTCACCGCCCCCTACTACTCCCACCGCTGGCCAGGGCATCCCTCTACTCACCCACACCCCCTGTTATTCTGCGGCGACGGCAGCCTCACACCGCAGCCGAACCATTGAACCCTCGTACTCCTCTCCGCGTGGGCATCCACTGTCGCGTCTTTCCCGGCTCCGCGTCGTCCCCTTCCTAGGCCACGCCTTCATCCACCGCCTTGGTGCTCTCGGTGCGGCGTGGTCCATGTGGTCAACGACCGATTTCCATCGGAAGAGTACTGTACGTGGACAGGCTGACAGCTGGGTCCACGGCCACAGCCCAGTTTTTTGTGATTTGCCAAGTAAGTCGCTTTGTCAGGCCTGTTGGGCTGCAAATCTTTCAAGACGAGGAGAGCTTCATTCGGTTGGCCGAGAAAATGGCCTATCAGTAATGAGAAATGGGTTGTACATTTTTACAACACACCAAACCGGCAATTAGTTTCAAATTTCTTTTTTTTCATTTCGAGATTTTAAATTGCATTGATTTTTATGCGTGGACAATTTGTTGGATTTTATATTTATATACATTTATTTTTAAAATCAGTTTGAATGTGACTCGAAATTTCGGGATTAAAAACAGTTCGGACCGCACCGAAATATGAAAATTTTCGTATAATTTTTTTAACCGTGGCCACAATATGTGCTGTAATGCTAACAAAAATAATATGTGCTCCAAAAAAACCTTAAGAATTAGCAAATGGGCTGTAAGTTATTAGAAATAATGGCAGATGGGCTGTATGATGTTTTCCACATATTTGAGGCTTTCCTAAAAAAAGGTTGACGCATAAGCAGTGACTGTTGGATGTTCATCCAACGGCCGTCGTGCTTCTTCAATCTCTGCTCTTCCTGCTCCAGTCGCTCAAACAAGCGCCGGCGGGACTGCCTCTACTCTCTCCTCCCCGCGGCCGGCTGTGCTGCCGCGCAGGCCTCACCACCCCACCGAACTCCCATCACTGGCCTAGCCATCCCTCTACTCACCCACACCTGCTGTTATTCTCCGGCGACGGCAGACGAACCAGTAAACCCTCGTACAGTCGTACTCCCCTCCGCGTGGGAAACAACTGCCGAGTCTTCCCTGCCTCCGTGTCATTCCCTTCCTAGGCCTCGCCATCGTCCACCGCCCTGGTGCTCTCGGCGCGGCCTGGTCAACGTGGTCATCGACCGACATGCATCTGAAGTGGACAGTACGTGGAGAGGCTGACAGCTGGGTCCACGGCCGCACGCAAGGAAATGCCTCCTTATTATGCGCAAAATAATGATTCCTCCACCTGACATCTGGGACCCACCGAAAGGGCCTTAGTATTTCGTGAAAAAAACGTTACCGCCGCTGACAGCTTGGACCCACCAGCTATATCTTCGCACGCAAGGAAGTGCCTCCTTATTACGCACAAAAAATGAATACTCCCCCTGCTAGCTGGGACCCAATATAGTGGCAGGCTAACTTGTGGGCCTACTATGTTGACGGGGACGGAGGGCTTTGTCAACTTAGTCAATATGCACGATTCTAGCTCCAGTGACCGTACGATGTCCATCCAACGGCCGTAGTGCTTCTTCAACCTCTGGTCTTCTTGCTCCAGCCGCCCAAACCAGCGCCGGTCGTGCCTCGTGATCCTGGCTCCCGTGGCCGGCTGCGATGTGGCGGAGGCCTCACCGCCCCTACTACTCCCACCGTTGGCCGGGCCATCCCTCTACTCACCCACACCCCCTGTTATTCTGCGGCGACGGCAGCCTCACACCGCAGCGAACCAGTGAACCCTCGTACTCCTTTACGCGTGGGCATCCACTGCCGCGTCTTCCCCGGCTCCGCGTCGTCCCCTTCCTAGGCCTCACCGTCGTCCATCGCCCTGGTGCCCTCGGCGCGGCGTGGTCAACGTGGTCAAGGAACGACTTCCATCGGAAGAGTACTGTACGTGGAGAGGCTGACAGCTGGGTCCACGACAGCCGCAAGGAAGTGCCTCCTTATTACGCGGAAAGTAATTATTCCTCCACCTGACAGCAGGGACCCACCGGACGGGCCACCGTATTTGGCAAAAAAAACATTCCCCCCTGACTGCTGGGACCCACCGGACGGGCCACCGTATTTCGCGAAAAAAATGTTCCCCCCACTGTCAGCTCGGACCCACCGGAAGTGCCTCCTTATTACGCACAAAAAAATGAAAACCCCCCTACTAGTTGGGACCCACCTTGGTGGGTGGCTGACTTGTGGGCCTACTAAGTTGACGGGGACGGAGTGCTTTGTCAACTTAGTCAATATGAACGATTCTAGCTCCAGTGACCGTACGATGTCCATCCAACGGCCGTAGTGCTTCTTCAACCTCTGGTCTTCTTGCTCCAGCCGCCCAAAGCAGCGCCGGTCGTGCCGCATGCTCCTGCCTCCCGTGGCCGGCTGTGCTGCCGCGGAGGCCTCACCGCCCCCTACTATTCCCACCGCTGGCCAGGCCCTGCGGCGACGGCAGCCTCACACTGCAGCCGAACTAGTGAACCCTCGTACTCCTCTCCGCGCGGGATTCCACTGCCGCATCTTCCCCGGCCCCGCGTCGTCCCCTTCCTAGGCCTCGTCGTCGTCCACCGCCCTGGTGCTCTCGGTGCGGTGTGGTCAACGTGGTCAAGAAACGACTTCCATCGGAAGAGTACTGTACGTGGAGAGGCTAACAGCTGGGTCCACGGCCGCAGCAAGGAAGTGCCTCCTTATTACGCGCAAAATAATTATTCCTCCAACTCACAGCGGGGACCCACCGGAAGGGCCACCGTATTTCGCGAAAAACATTTCCCCCTGACTGTTGGGACCCACCAGCTACATCTTCGCACGCAAGGAAGTGCGTCCGGGCAAAAAAAACGATTCGCCCCCCTGACTGCTGGGACTCACCAGCTACATATTCGCACGCAAGGAAGTGCCTGACAGTTGGGACCCACCTGGTCGAAGCGTACGTAGCGTTGTCATTCTGGTCGCGAACGTGTAGGTACATACTGGTCGATGTAGAGGCGCGCACGTGTCGTAGTAGAGGTGCGCACGTAGCATGTACACGTACGTACAGCGGCCAGGGTGCAAGAAAGTAAATACGGCCATGTACGTACATACGGGCGGGGTCTCGAACGCCTACTCGCGCGTACGTATGGCCAGGGCTCGTGTACATGGCTGGGTCGGAACGGAGAAACAGCGTCGTCGTCGTGTTCATGGGGAGCCAACCGGCTGGGTCGGAACGGAATGCGTCTTCGTGTTCATCGGGAGGGCTTGGACGGAACAGCCGATGGAAACAAGGCCTGGCGTACCGCAGAACAGAGGAAACGGCCTTGTGTTCGACCGGCCACGGTCGAAACGGGATCCTGTTCATCGGGAGGGGTCTAGCGTACTGCAAAACAGAGGAAACGGACCTCCTACTGTCGAAACGGGGGTCCTGTTGATCGGGAGGGGTGTGGCGTACCGCAAAACGGAGGAAACGGACTTGTGTTGGAGCGCTACGGTCGAAACGGGGGTCGTGTTCATCGGGAGGGGTGTGGCGTACCGCAAAACGGGACTCCACGGGATACTGTTCATCTCCACCGTCGACCCCCTCCAGCCTCTACGGGCTACTGTTCATCCACCGTCGACCTCCTCCAGCCTCCACCTGCGACTGTTCATCCACGGGCTCCTGTTCATCCAGCCTCCACCGCGCGCTACTCCACCGGCTACTGTTCAACCGGCCCTCTCCACGGGCTCCTGTTCAACCACCCCTCCATGTGCTACGGTTCATCCAGCCCTCCACCGTATACTGTTCATCCTGCCCTCCACGGGGTGGTCCTGTTCATCTAGCCCTCCACGGGGTCCTGTTCATCCAGCCCCAACCGGCTCGATCGATCGGGGTCCTGTTCATCCAGAGGCAACACCACGGGGTCCTGTTCATCCACCCCCACCGGGAACTGTTCATCCAATCCCCCCCAGCAACGCTCACTGTTCATCTAGAGGCAGCATCGATCGGCTTCAGTTAGCAGAGTAGCGAAGGAATCGCTCGATCGGGTTCAGTTAACAACCATCGATCGATCGCTCGGGTTCAGTAACGCGTAGCCTGCAGCGCAATCGCTCGGGTTCAGTTAGAGCCCAACGCCTCGCACCCACGCGCGTGCGTGTACGAGAGAAACGCGCATCGCTCGGCCCCGACCACCCACCGTAACCGGGAACACCCCGATATTTTCCTCGCCCTCGCTTCTACCATGGTTTTTTCCGTCATGGACGGCCCAAAGAATGTCATGCAGCTGCGTCTCCGGCCCGCCCAGGACGAAAAGCCCATTTTCTGTCATGATTTTTTGTCATAGAAGTAGGACCCCACCACATCTATGATGATACCGGGTTTTGTCACAATTATCGTCATAGAAGTGTCATAAGTATGACAGAAAAAAAATTCATTCGGCCCAAAATGTCACGGATGTGTCTTTTTTTGTAGTGTATGTTGATCATATCTACTATATGATTCACGTTCGACCTTTCGGTCTCAGTGTTCCGAGGCCATATCTGCATAAGCTAGGCTCGTCAAGTTTAACCCGAGTATTCTGCACGTGCAAAACTGGCTTGCACCCTTTGTATGTGAACACAGAGCTTATCACACCCGATCATCACGTGGTGTCTCGGCACGACGAACTATAGCAACGGTGCATACTTAGGGAGAACACTTATACCTTGAAATTTAGTGAGGGATCATCTTATAATGCTACCGCCGTACTAAGCAAAATAAGATGCATAAAAGATAAACATCAAATGCAATAAAAATATGTGACATGATATGGCCATCATCATCTTGTGCCTTTGATCTCCATCTCCAAAGCACCGTCATGATCTCCATCGTCACCGGCTTGACACCTTGATCTCCATCGTAGCATCGTTGTCATCTCGCCAACTATTGCTTCTACGACTATCGCTATCGCATAGTGATAAAGTAAAGCAGTTACATGGCGATTGCATTTCATACAATAAAGCGACAACCATAAGGCTCCTGCCAGTTGCCGATAACTTCTACAAAACATGATCATATCATACAACAATTTATATCTCATCATGTCTTGACCATATCACATCACCACATGCTCTGCAAAAACAAGTTAGACGTCCTCTACTTTGTTGTTGCAAGTTTTACGTGGCTGCTACGGGCTTCTAGCAAGAACCGTTCTTACCTATGCATCAAAACCACAACGATTTTTCGTCAAGTGTGATGTTTTAACCTTCAACAAGAATCGGCCGTAGTCAAATTCGATTCAAATAAAGTTGGAGAAACAGACACCCGCCAGCCACCTGTGTGCAAAGCACGTCGGTAGAACCGGTCTCATGAACGTGGTCATGTAATGTTGGCCCGGGCCGCTTCATCCAACAATACCGCCGAATCAAAGTATGACGTTGGTGGTAAGCAGTATGACTATTATCGCCCACAACTCTTTGTGTTCTACTCGTGCATATCATCTACGCATAGACCTGGCTCTGATACCACTGTTGGGGAACGTAGCATGCAATTTCAAAAAAATTCCTACGATCACGCATGATCTATCTAGGAGATGCATAGCAACGAGAGGGGGAGAGTGTGTCCACGTACCCTCGTAGACCGAAAGCGGAAGCGTTAGGTTAACGTGGTTGATGTAGTCGAACGTCTTCATGATCCAACCGATCCAAGCACCGAACGTACAACATCTCCTTGTTCAGCACACGTTCAACTCGATGACGTCCCTCAAACTCTTGATCCAGCAGAGGGTCGAGGGAGAGTTCCGTCAGCACGACGGCGTGGTGATGGTGATGGTGATGTGATCCGCGCAGGGCTTCGCCTAAGCACTACGACGCTATGACCGGAGGCGTAAACTATGGAGGGGGACACCGCACACGGCTAAGAGAATAACTGTTGTGCCTTTGGGGTTCCCCCCGCCCCCGTATATAAAGGAGGGGAGGAGGAGGCGGCCGGCCAGGAGGGGGCGCGCCAAGGGGGGAGTCCTACTAGGACTCCACTCCTAGTAGGATTCGCCCCCCCCCTTCCTTCCAACGGAGAGGGGAAAGGGGAAAGAGGAGGAGAAGGAGAAGGAAAGGGGGGGCGCACCCCCACCCCTTGTCCAATTCGGATTGGGCAAGGGGGGGGGGGCGCGCGCCACCTCCCGTGGCCTGCCTCCTCGTCTCCACTATGGCCCATGAGGCCCATTAACTTTCCTGGGGGGTTCCGGTAACCTCCCCGTACTCCGAAAAATCCTCGAACCTCTTCGGAACTATTCCGGTGTCCGTATATAACCTTCCAATATGTCAATCTTTACCTCGACCATTTCGAGATTCCTCGTCATGTCCGTGATCTCATCCAGGACTCCGAACAAACCTCGGTCACCAAAACATATAACTCATAATACAAATCGTCATCAAACGTTAAGCGTGCGGACCCTGCGGGTTCGAGAACTATATAGACATGACCGAGACACATCTCTGGTCAATACCCAATAGCGGAACTTGGATGCTCATATTGGTTCCTACATATTCTACGAAGCTCTTTATCGGTCAAACCGCGTAACAACATACGTCATTCCCTTTGTCATCGGTATGTTACTTGCCCGAGATTCGATCGTCGGTATCCTCATACCTAGTTAAATCTCGTTACCGGCAAGACTCTTTACTCGTTTCGTAATGCATCATCCTGTAACTAGCTCATTAGTCACATTGCTTGCAAGGCTTATAGTGATGTGCATTACCGAGAGGGCCCAGGGATACCTCTCCGATACACGGAGTGACAAATCCTAATCTCGATCTATGCCAACCTAACAAACACCTTCAGAGACACCTGTAGAGCATCTTTATAATCACCCAGTTATGTTGTGACGTTTGATAGCACACAAGGTGTTCCTCCGGTATTCGGGAGTTGCATAATCTCATAGTCAGAGGAATAGGTATAAGTCATGAAGAAAGCAATAGCAATAAAACTAAACAATCATTATGCTAAGCTAACGGATGGGTCTTGTCCATCACATCATTCTCTAATGATGTGATCCCGTTCATCAAATGACAACACATGTCTATGGTCAGGAAACTTAACCATCTTTGATTAACGAGCTAGTCAAGTAGAGGCATACTAGGGACACTCTGTTTTGTCTATGTATTCACACATGTACCAAGTGTCTGGTTAATACAATTCTAGCATGAATAATAAACATTTATCATGATATAAGGAAATAAATAATAACTTTATTATTGCCTCTAGGGCATAAATAATAACATTTATCACATATTTGTTCCTATGACTATGAGATTATGCAACTCCCGAATACCGGAGGAACACTTTGTGTGCTATCAAACGTCACAACGTAACTGGGTGATTATAAAGATGCTCTATAGGTGTCTCCGATGGTGTTTGTTGAGTTGGCATAGATCGAGATTAGGATTTTTCACTCCGATTGTCGGAGAGGTATCTCTGGGCCCTCTCGGTAATGCACATCACTATAAGCCTTGCAAGCAATGTGACTAATGAGTTAGTTACGGGATGATGCATTATGGAACGAGTAAAGAGACTTGCCGGTAACAAGATTGAACTAGGTATTGAGATACCGACGATCGAATCTCAGGCAAGTAACATACCGATGACAAAGGGAAGAACGTATGTTGTTATGTGGTTTGACCGATAAAGATCTTCGTAGAATATGTGGGAGCCAATATGAGCATCCAGGTTCCGCTATTGGTTATTAACCGGAGACGTGTCTCGGTCATGTCTACATAGTTCTCGAACCCGTAGGGTACGCAAGCTTAATGTTCGATGACGATCAGTATTATGAGTTTATGTGTTTTGATGTACCTATCCCGGATATGATCACGGACATGACGAGGAGTCTCGGAATGGTCGAGACATAAAGATTGATATATTGGAAGGCTATGTTTGGACATCAGAATGGCTCCGGATGAGTTCGGGCATTTACCGGAGTATCGGGAGTTACCGGACCCCCCCCCCCCCCCGGAGCATATGGGCCTTAGTGGGCCTTAGTGGGAGAGGAGAGCAGGCAGCCTAGGAGGGGCGCGCCCCCCTAAGCCCAATCCGAATTGGGTGAGGGGGGCCAGCCCCCCTTTCCTTTCTCCTTCCCCCTCTTCCTTCTATTCCTAGTGGGACTAGGAAAGGGGGAGTCCTACTCCCTTGGCGCGCCTAGAGAGGCTGGCCGGCCTCCCCCTCCCTCCTTTATATACGTGGGGAGGGGGGCACCCTAGGACACACAAGTTGACGTTGTTTAGCCGTGTGCGGTGCCCCCCTCCACAGATTTCCACCTCGGTCATATCGTTGTAGTGCTTAGGCGAAGCCCTGCGTCGGTAACTTCATCAACACCGTCACCATGCCGTCGTGCTGACGGAACTCTCCCTCGACCTCAGCTGGATCAAGAGTTTGAGGGACATCACCGAGCTGAACGTGTGCAGATCGCGAAGGTGCCGTACTTTCGGTGCTAGGTTGGATCGCGAAGATGTTCGACTACATCAACTGCGTCACTTGACGCTTCTGCTTACGGTCTACGAGGGTACGTGGACAACACTCTCCCGCTCGTTGCTATGCATCACATAAATCTTGCGTGTGCGTAGGATTTGTTTTGAAATTACTGCGTTCCTCAACAATAACCACTAACCCTATGTTACGAGACGACATCAAAACAAAAAATACACAACTCCTAGACTACGCCTTCAAGAAGGAATCGCCGCACGTTGTGCCAAATGGTAAAACCCATAGTTGTGCCAATTTTAACTTTTCTTTGATTTTCTTAATTTGAAAAATAATAGTGTTGTGCTCTAGTTCGATAAGATAGATTGCGAAAACGGTGCCACTTGTAAAAAAGTACTTTTATTATAGTAAGATCATCTATGCTTACTTTGTGAAAGAGATGAATAGATGATCAAATATCAAATCATCATCTCCTTCACAAAGCAAGCATTGATGTTCTTATTACACTATTAGTTTGTTCCATATGGTCCTCTCTGCTGTTTAAGAAGGTCGGCGAGCCTCTCGTGCGGCGAGGTGGGACTAAGCCACATCATTCAGTACGGTGTTGTGGTGAGGGGGGGGGGGCTCTCGGGCGATGTTCATGGGCCGGTGTCTCAGTTAATCCCATCGGCATAAAAATGTATGTGTTTTCGTAAAAATCTGGTTTTCTAGGTGGTTTTTTTTTTAAAAATGATCTAAAATGTATTTAAATATGAAAGGAAAGGATAGAAATAAAGAGAGAGAGAGAGAGAGCTGAAATCTACCCTAGCAGCCCAGCCCTATGTAGCCCATCCCACCTACAAGAAACACCGTCTTCAACCTCGCGCCTAGTGGCAGTGGACGACGCGTCCAAGAGCACCTGCTCCTGCTTCGCACCTTCGAGGCCTTCTTCGCCCCCAACTCTACGCCAGGAGACAAGCACGATATCACTAGTTCGAACCTATCCATCACTACCCCCTCCTATTGCTTGCTCTCTGCTACCTCTTGAGCTTGCGTTCGTTTTTCCCTTGAAGAGGAAAGGGTGATGCAGCAAAGTAGAGTAACTATTTCCCTCAGTTTGAGAACCAAGGTATCAATCCAGTAGGAGACAACGCACAAGTCACTGAATACCTGCACAAACAAGCAACAACTTGCACCCAATGCGATAAAGGGGTTGTCATTCCCTTCACGGTTACTTGCAAAAGTGAGATTTGAGAGAGATAGATAAATGGTAAAGTAAATATTTTTGGTTTATAGATCGGAAAGTAAAATATTGCAAAATAATAGATCGGAAACTAGTATGATGTAAAAGAGAACTTGTTATGATGGAAAAGTGACCCGGGGGCCATAGGTTTCACTAGGGGCTTCTCTCAAGATAGAAAATATTACGGTGGGTGAACAAACTACTGCTGAGCAATTGATAGAAGAGCGCATAATTATGACGATATCTAAGGCAATGATCATGAACATAGGCATCAGGTCTGTGTCAAGTATACCGAAACGATTCTGCATCTACTACTATTACTCCACACATCGACCGCTATCCAGCATGCATCTAGAGTATTATGTTCATAAAGAACGGAGTAACGCATTAAGAAAGATGACATGATGTAGAGGAATTAACTCAAGCAATATGATGAAAACCCCATCTTTTTATCCTCGATGGCAACAACACAATACGTGCCTTGCTGCCCCTACTGTCACTGGGAAAGGACACCGCAAGATTGAACCCAAAGCTAGGCACTTCTCCTATTGCAAGAAAAACCAATCTAGTAGGTCAAACTAAACCGATAATTCGAAGAGACTTGCAAAGATATCAAATCATGCATATAAGAATTCAGAGAAGACTCAAATAATATTCATAGATAATCTGATCATAAATCCACAATTCATCGGATCTCGGCAAACACACCCCAAAAGAATATCACATCGAATAGATCTCCAAGAACATCGAGGAGAACATGGTATTGAGAATCAAAGAGAGAGAAGAAGCCATCTAGCTACTAGCTATGGACCCGTAGGTCTGTGGTAAACTACTCACGCTTCATCGGAGAGGCAATGGTGTTGATGTAGAAGCCCTCCCTGTTCGAATCCCCCTCTGGCAGGACGCCGGAAAAAGTCCCTAGATGGGATCTCACGGGTAGAGAAGGTTGCGGCGGTGAAAAAGTGGTTTCGTGGCTCTCCTGGATGTTTTCAGGGTATAAGAGTATATATAGGCGAAGGAACTAGGTCAGGAGACCCACGAGGGGCCCATGAGGTAGGGGGCGCGCCCTACCCCCTGGGCGCGCCCTCCACCCTCATGGTCGCCTCGTTGCGTCTCCAACTTCATCTCCAAGTCTCCTGGTTTGCTTCTGGTCCAAGAAAGATCATCGCGAAAGTTTCATTCCGTTTGGACTCCGTTTGGTATTCCTTTTCTGCGAAACTCTAAAATAGGCAAAAAAACAGAAACTGGCACTGGGCTCTAGTTTAATAGGTTAGTCCAAAAATAATATAAAATAGCATATAAATGCCTATTAAACATCCAAACAGATAATATAATAGCATGGAACAATAAAAAAATATAGATATGTTGGAGACGTATCAAGCATCCCCAAGCTTAATTCCTGCTCGTCCTCGAGTAGGTAAATGATAAAAACAAATTTTTTGATGTGGAATGCTACCAACATATTTATCCATGTAATTTTGTTTATTGTGGCATGAATGTTCAGATCCGAAAGATTCAAAACAAAAGTTTAATATTGACATAAAAACAATAATACTTCAAGCATACTAACAAGGCAATTATGTCTTCTCAAAATAACATGGCCAAAGAAAGCTTATCCCTACAAAATCATTTAGTCTAGCTATGCTCCATCTTCGTCACACAAAAATATTCAAATCATGCACAACCCCGGTTTCAGCCAAGCAATTGTTTCATACTTTAGTATTCTCAAACTTTTTCAACTTTCACGCAATACATGAGCGTGAGCCATCGACATAGCACTATATGTGGAATAGAATGGTGGTTGTGGAGAAGACAAAAAGAGGGAGATAGTCTCACATCAACTAGGCGTATCAACGGGCTATGGAGATGCCCATCAATAGATATCAATGTGAGTGAGTAGGGATTGCCATGCAACGGATGCACTAGAGCTATAAGTGTATGAAAGCTCAAAAAAGAAACTAAGTGGGTGTGCAACCAACTTGCTTGCTCATGAGGACCTAGGACATTTGAGGAAGCCCATCGTTGGAATATACAAGCCAAGTTCTATAATGAAAATTTCCCACTAGTATACGAAAGTGAAAAAATAAGAGACTCTCTATCATGAAGATCATGGTGCTACTTTGAAGCACAAGTGTGGAAAAAGGATAGTAACATTGCCCCTTCTCTCTATTTCTCTCATTTATTTCTCTTTTTTTCTTCTTTTTTTCTTTTTTTCTTCGCTTCTTTGGCCTCTTTTTCTTTTTTTTTCTTTTTTTTCTTTATTTCCTCACATGGGACAATGATCTAATAATGATGATCATCACACTTCTATTTACTTACAACTCAAAAAATTACAACTCAATGCTTAGAACAAAATATGACTCTATGTGAATGCCTCCGGCGGTGTACCGGGATGTGCAATGAATCAAGAGTGACATGTATGAAAGAATTATCAAAGGTGGCTTTGCCACAAATACGATGTCAACTACATGATTATGCAAAGCAATATGACAATGATGAAGCGTGTCATAATAAATGGAACGGTGGAAAGTTGCATGGCAATATATCTCGGAATGGCTATAGAAATGCCATAATAGGTAGGTATGGTGGCTGTCTTGAGGAAGGTATATGGTGGGTGTATGGTACCGGCGAAAGTTGCGCGGCACAAGAGAGGCTAGCAATGGTGGAAGGGTGAGAGTGTGTATAATCCATGGACTCAACATTAGTCATAAAGAACTCACATACTTATTGCAAAAATCTATAAGTCATCAAAACCAACCACTACGCGCATGCGCCTAGGGGAAGGGTTGGTAGGAGTTAACCATCGCGCGATCCCGACCTCCACACAAAGGATGACAATCAAAGAAATACTTCATGCTCCAAATTTGTTACACAACGGTTCACCATACGTGCATGCTACGGGACTCACAAACGTCAACACAAGTATTTCTCAAATTCACAATTACTCCACTAGCATGACTCTAATATCACCATCTTCATATCTCAAAACAATCATAAAGAATCAAACTTCTCATAGTATTCAATGCACTCTTTATGAAAGTTTTTATTATACCCCCCTTGGATGCCCATCATATTAGGACTAATTTTATAACCAAAGCAAATTACCACGCTGTTCTAAAAGACTCTCAAAATAATATAAGTGAAGCATGAGAGTTCATTAATTTCTATAAAATAAAACCACCGCCGTGCTCTAAAAAGATATAAGTGAAGTACTAGAGCAATATTGCCTAGCTCAAAAGATATAAGTGAAGCACATAGAGTATTCTAATAAATCATGATTCATGCGTGTCTCTCCCAAAAGGTGTGTACAGGAAGTATGATTGTGGTAAACTAAAAAGCAAAGACTCAAATCATACAAGACGCTCCAAGCAAAACACATATCATGTGGTGAATAAAAATATAGCCTCAAGTAAAGTTACCGATAGACGAAGACGAAAGAGGGGATGCCTTCCGGGGCATCCCCAAGCTTAGGCTTTTGGTTGTCCTTGAATATTACCTTGGGGTGCCTTGGGCATCCCCAAGCTTAATCTCTTGCCACTCCTTATTCCATAGTCCATCAAATCCTTACCCAAAACTTGGAAACTTCACAACACAAGACTCAACAGAAAATCTCATGAGCTCCGTTAGTATAAGAAAATAAATTACCACTTTAAGGTACTGTTGCAAACTCATTCTTTATTTACATTGGTGTAATATCTACTGTATTCTAACTTTTCCATGGTTCATACCCCCCGATACTACCCATAGATTCATCAAAATAAGCAAACAACACGCGAAAAATAGAATCTGTCAAAAATAGAACAGTCTATAGTAATCTGTAACTCTCGAATACTTCTGTAACTCCAAAAATCCTGAGAAATTAGGAAGTGCTAAGAAATTTGTTTATTAATCTTCTGCAAAAATAATCAACTGAAAACACGTTCCTGTGATTTATGAAAAAAAAATTCGTGCGCGCAAAAGTTTCTGATTTTCAGCAAGATCAAATTAACTATCACCGTAGGCTATCCTAAAGGTATTACTTGGCACAAACACTAATTAAAACACAAAACCACATCTAACCAGAGGCTAGATGATTTATTTATTGCAAAACGGCAAGGAAAAATATTGGGTTGTCTCCCAACAAGCGCTTTTCTTTAAAGCCTTTTACCTAGGCATTGAGATTTCGATGATGCTCACATGAAAGACAAGAATTGAAGCACAAAGAGAGCATCATAAAACACGTGACAAACACATCTAAGTCTAACATACTTCCTATGCATAGGCATTTTATAAGCAAACAAATTGTCAAGGCAAGCAAAAACTAGCATATGCAAGGAAGAAGAAAGAGACGATAGCAATCTCAACATGAAGAGAGGTAATTTAGTGACATGAAAATTTCTACAACCATATTTTCCTCTCTCATAATAATTACATGTAGGATCATAAGCAAATTCAACAATATAGTTATCACATGGCATATTCTCAACATGATCCACATGCATGCGAAGTTGACACTCTTTGAAAATAGTAATAGTGGGATTAACATTAACTAAAGTCATGACCTCTCAAACCCACTTTTATCAAAAAAATCATAAGATTGAACATTCTCCAAATATGTGGGATCTAAAGTTGACACTCTTCCAAACCCATTTTAAATATTATTGCAAACATTATTATCAATCTCATGTTCATCATGGGGCTTAAATAAATTTTCAAGATCATAAGAAGAATCATCCCAATCATGATCATTGCAACAAATAGTAGACATAGCAAAACTAGCATCCCCAAGCTTAGGGTTTTGCATATCATTAACACAATTGACATTAATAGAATTTATAGTAACTTCATCGCAATCATGCTTTTGATTCAAGGAACTATCAAGTATGGGTGCAATGGCAACAATCTCATGTTTAACATAAGAAATTATAGCAAATTCATCTCCATAAATATTGGTATCATGGCCATAAGAATAGCAAGCATCATGTTCATCAAGGGATATTTCAATCAAATCATCGGAATCATAATTATCTATAGATTCATGCATATCATTATTTTCTTCCAAAGCAACGATCATTCTCTGAATAAATTCTTTGACATAGACATTATCAGCATAGTTTTCATAGCAATATTTAAGTATGTCAAAATTTTCAGACTTGTAGAGAGTAATATCATACTTTTCAATCAAAGAAGCAACTTCATAAGCACCCTTAAAAGCAAGAAATTCTTCAATTTGTTCGATATCATAGTAACTGTAAACACCCTTTTCATAAGAAGATAAGATTTCATTATCGTTAAACTCACATAGGTAGGGAAGGTGTTTTTTAGGGTTCTTGGAGCAACAAGTAAAATCATAAATTTCACAAAGATTCCAAGCATAACACAACAAACTGTTTATTTGATTCCATAAGAGTCTCCCTCTTTCAGACAAACGGCGATTTTCACTCAACTAAACTAGTTGCGGTTTCAGCACGAGCACAAATAGATTGAAGATGATCCAAGTAGAAAACTTTAAGTGGATCCATATCAATAGATTTTTAGCAAGCAAAGATGCAAGCAAATAGAAGGCACATGGAAACACAAACAAAAAGACATACGGAAAGAAGGCGAAGAAAAGTCAAATCTTTTCGAAAATCATTTTAGAAGTGGGGGAGAGGAAAACGAGAGGCGAATGGCAAATAATGTAATGCGAGGGATGAGAGTTTATGATGGGTACTTGGTATGTCTTGGCTTGGCGTAGATCTCCCCAGCAACGGCGCCAGAAATCCTTCCTGCTACCTCTTGAGCTTGCGTTGGTTTTTCCCTTGAAGAGGAAAGGGTGATCCAGCAAAGTAGAGTGAGTATTTCCAACAGTTTGAAAACCAAGGTATCAATCCAGTAGGAGACAACGCACAAGTCACCGAATACATGCACAAACAATCAACAACTTGCACCCAATGCGATAAAGGGGTTGTCAATCCCTTCACGGTTACTTGCAAAAGTGAGATCTGATAGAGATAGATAAACGATAAAGTAAATATTTTTGGTAGTTTTGGTTTATAGATCGGAAAGTAAAATATTGCAAAATAATAGATCGGAAACTAGTATGATGTAAAAGAGAACTTGTTATGATGGAAAAGAGACCCGGGGGCCATAGGTTTCACTAGTGGCTTCTCTCAAGATAGAAAATATTACGGTGGGTGAACCAATTACTGCCGAGCAATTGATAGAAGAGCGCATAATTATGACGATATCTAAGGCAATGATCATGAATATAGGCATCACGTCCGTGTCAAGTAGACCGAAACGATTCTGCATCTACTACTATTACTCCACACATCGACCGCTATCCAGCATGCATATAGAGTATTAAGTTCGTAAAGAACGGAGTAACGCATTAAGAAAGATGACATGATGTAGAGGAATTAACTCAAGCAATATGATGAAAACCCCATCTTTTTATCCTCGATGGCAACAATACAATACGTGCCTTGCTGCCCCTACTGTCAATGGAAAAGGACACCGCAAGATTGAACCCAAAGCTAAGCACTTCTCCCATTGCAAGAAAAACCAATCTAGTAGGCCAAACTAAACCGATAATTCGAAGAGACTTGCAAAGATATCAAATCATGCATATAAGAATTCAGAGAAGACTCAAATAATATTCATAGATAATCTGATCATAAATCCACAATTCATCGGATCTCGGCAAACACACCGCAAAAGAATATTACATCGAATAGATCTCCAAGAACATCGAGGAGAACATGGTATTGAGAATCAAAGAGAGAGAAGAAGCCATCTAGCTACTAGCTATGGACCCGTAGGTCTGTGGTAAACTACTCACGCTTCATCGGAGAGGCAATGGTGTTGATGTAGAAGCCCTTCGTGATCGAATTCCCCTCCGGCAGGACGCCGGAAAGGTCCCTAGATGGGATCTCACGGGTACAGAAGGTTGCGGCAGTGGAAAAGTGGTTTCGTGGCTCTCCTAGATGTTTTCAGGGTATAAGAGTATATATAGGCGAAGGAACTAGGTTAGGAGACGCATGAGGGGCCCACGAGGCAGGGGGCGCGCCCTACCCTCCTAGGCGCGCCCTCCACCCTCGTGGCCGCCTCGTTGCGTCTCCGACTTCATCTCCAAGTCTCCTGGTTGCTTCTGGTCCAAGAAAGATCATCGCAAAAGTTTCATTCCGCTTGGACTCCGTTTGGTATTCCTTTTCTGCGAAACTCTAAAACAGGCACAAAAAAACAGAAACTGGCACTGGGCTCTAGATTAATAGGTTAGTCCCAAATATAATATAAAATAGCATATAAATGCCTTTAAACATCCAAAACAGATAATATAATAGCATGGAACAATAAAAAATTATAGATACGTTGGAGACGTATCACTCTCCAGCCATGACCGAGAACGTCATGGTCGCGCCGACGTCAACCAACGTAGCCACTGTGCTCTTCTCGCTTCACCACCATGTCCTTTAGCTACACTTTGCCACTGTTAACCTATACGACGGAGATCGCTAGACCGTACACCATGAATCGCCACCATCGTTGCCTTCTTCGCTATGTGCAACCTAGGATGCAGTTGTCGATTCATCGCCTACAGCCCATCCCCGACCTAGTTAATGTGCTCCACAACCTTAACGTGAGCTCCACAGCTATTCTCGCTCTCGTTGTCAATGTTTTCATGCCGTCGTGCCATTTAATCGCGACCTCCCTTTGCTAATCCGGCATGAGCTCATGAAGACGCTCTGGTGACCATTTGGTCATGTGCCTGTGTCAAACTGCACAACCAGAAGACATAGAACAGTACCAGCACAAAAAATCGTTCGAATCCATGTTGTAGCTTTGTTGCCTACATACACCGAACTCCGGCCATGATGGTACTCACCCACTGCTTTCTTTTCCGTCCACCCCCGGCCACCCTGATGCCGCCCGTCGACGCGCACGACCACCAGCTACCGTTAGAGGCCAAGACAGCATCCATCCATCGCTGGAATCGGCCAGACAAGCAATGACGCACTGCCGTGCTAGGCATCGGCGACTAACCGCCGACTGGCTGACGTGGACGTACTTTACACTGGCCCACATGTCGTATTCTCACACTCATGTATGTAATGGTCAAAGAGGTTGACCCAACGGAAATTCTGCATTTGGCCATATATGAGGTTCAACTAGACAGAGCAGGGCAAAAGTGAGCACAAGTTAGAGGGTTTGGCAAAACTGAGCACAACTAAAGAACAAAGGGCATGAAAATAGAAACCCCTTACAAAATATCTTCATTAATTTTATAGGGGTGTGGGGGGGGGGGGTTGCATACACGTCATAGCTAGGCATGTGCAAATGTTGCGAAATAAGTTGGGTGCCTCCCAAATATCACAACGAGGTTGTGCCCAATGGTTCGGGTTTAAGTCTTGATCCAGAACAACGTGAAAAGAGAAGGGGTTTATTCATTCACCATTTAACAAGATGGTGAAAATAAATGTTCAATTTAATTAATTCAATTTTTAATTAGGGACAAGTTCTGGCCATTACAACCGGATTAAAAAAAGGTACCGGTTCGTATAAAAAAATGCTTCCAATTTATTAACCTAGGCCGAGGTGTGGTACTTATATGCAATTAACTCCTTTTTATCCGAGGATTGTGTATTCCCCCCTTCATGCAAAATGTAAAGCAAACTACCGTCTTTGATGTACATGTACATTTTGAGTAAGACTTCACTTATAATAAACACATTAAATCCGAAGTTGTATTATGTTATAGAGATATTTTGCAAGAAAATACAACAATCTTCTATCGTGCTTATCACTCCTACTTTAAAAGAACATAAAGGTATGTCTTCTGCTGCTACTTCGTCCAACTTTAAGTATGTTTCCCTTTCCTGGTTTTCTTTTGTTTCTTATCCCCCCATCAACATCTCAGGTTCTTTCCATCGGATCTCCCTGAAAAATGCATCAATTGTACCATTTAGTACCATGCCAAATAAAAATTTGGGTTATTTGATAAGCTAATAAATGATTATCGATAATCGTTTATCAAATGTAATTTATTTCTGAAGATAGAAAGCTCAAATGTTTCTTAAAGTTATATATGCATAACACAAGGGGTATCTTGATGCAAGATGGAAGGGTCAGTTTTGTCCCAAAGTTAGATGTGCACATAACAAGGGGTGTCTTGATGCAAGATCGATGACTTAATTTTTAGTCCTACTCAAGAAGAATGTAAGCTTCTGTCGACTGCTTGTATTTCATCCAACTTTATGTACCCCCCCCCCCCCCCCCCCACGGTCTCTCTCTATCATAATTTTTATACTCCAATCTCTCGGGGGTTTCAACCGGGTTTTCCTGAAAACCACTGTCCCATCTTATCGACTTACCATTTTTTTAATCAAACAAATGCTTACAAAATAAAATTCTTTTTTTACACAATCACACTAATATGAGTAGGTAATTCGCTAACTAATCTAGTGGAATATTTATCTCCCATTGCAACACACTGGCTTCTAGTATAATTCACAAATGTACAATCCATATAGAACGGTATGTACTAACAATCAAATTATGCATTGAATACCATGGAAAATCAAGCATGTCTTGCATTTTGGGTGTGGGACTAATTATTTTTATATGCATACAATCCATATACATTTTAGATAAGCATATAAAGGGAGTAGGGCATTTTGGAGGATGAACTCCATGGAGCTCTTTTTCTATAAATTCAAAATCACGTTTTGAATTTTTTCAGACGTTTCTTGAAAAAACCATACATGTTTCTATGGATGTGTTTTACATGTGTGTAAATTTTGATGATGAAATAAATTATGGCGAGACCTACCCAAAAAAGAAAAAATCATGCATTTTTAATAGTGAACAGTACACATACTCTTCATCATTTTCAAATATGATTTTGTCTTTTTATGTAGCTCTCACCATAATGTATACCATCTTTAAATTTTACGCATATGTATTATACATCTGTATGAACGTGTGTGTTTTTTTAGATTTTTTGAAACTTCAGAATGTATTTTTCAGAAATTTCAAAATAAAGAGCTCCATGAAGGGCCTCAATTTTAGTTTCTCCCAGGGCCTGTGAAATCTCAGCACTGATCATGGATTGATTGACTCAAGTTGAACAACGTAGAGGCCAACATCCACACGTAAGAAAAGCATACCATTATCATCAACATACGCTATTATATCCATCACTCTCCTCACTCCGTCAATTTGATGAGAGAATCCACGAACGGTTCATATTTGGATAGTCTTCTACAAAAGCACCATGCCAATTGTTCTTCCTCAACCACATTTATAAGCTAGGGTAAGTCAATATGATGATACCAACACCACAGTCTTCTGCCTGGATGTTCTAAGGCCTACTGAAAGTTTTCAGACCAGGAAGTCTCTTGATTACTGAAAGCAAATGGATTTTTATTATCTAATTCTAGAATGATATGAGTTTTACCATGCATCTAACCAGGTCTACCAAGTAAATTCTTTGTAGAAAAGGGATTAGGGATGTGAGGGGTTTGGGGTGGAAGGAAAAACTGAGGAAATTGGATGGAGGGGAGGCGATCACCGAATCCCTTCTGATCCCGATTGCCATTAGTTTAGAAGCCCCTCTCATCAAATGAGCCCAAAATCCAGTGTCGAGGTGTCTTATACATGACATAATTTTTCATCAATATGTCTTGTATAATATGTTGCACATCTCAGATACGAATACCAACTTCCTATTTAACCTCTTATGTTCTAAACTTGGAACCGAAAACGGCTGTGCGGACAGAAGCGTGGTAGAGACGCGTCATTGCTCGAAGGGAAGGTCATACGATGACGGGTGAAGGACTGGTGGATGATCCAATGAAAGCTCGTAGTAATGTATCCTAAAAAAAGTTATAAATATAGATTGTCAGTTAATCATAGTTAACCATGCACTTTTTTATTGAAAGCTGGTGATTTTTATGCACCCTCTTACAAGGAAAGAAGGAAATATTATGTTAGTATTTTTTTAAAAAGTTGGTTAGCAAACACAAAATATATTACAATACCATTTTTCATGAAAATTAAAAATATATTAGTTTTATGTTACAATGTGAAATGTTTTAAATGTTGAAGTAATCAAAATGAGTGATATGATAACATGTATTTATGAACACATTGCTACTACCTCTATCCAGATTTGTGAAGCGACGATGGCATTTTAGTCATCAAATTGATTTGCGAAACATAAGATGCCTCTAAATAGTATATACTCTCTCCGATCCATATTAATTGTTATTGCTTTAGTACTAAAGGGTCTAATGGAATTTATCATTGAATGAGTTCAAAGAGTTAGTAATAAAACACAAAAGGCAGATTCCAATACTATTTTTCATGAAAATGTAAAGATATTTGTGCCAACCTCGCTACTGAATTGTTTTAAATGTTTAAATAATAAAAAATGACGCAAGTTTTAGTGCTATGACAATATGCATTTACGAACAGAGGTACTGCCTCTATCCGGGTTTGTAAAGAGGGCATGGTTTTTTAGGTCATCAGCTTGACTAGCGAAATGTATGTTGCCTGTAGAAATTCAGTGATTTGCTTGTTGAACAAAGTTTCTAATGTGTAGATGAACATTGCATTATATGAAGAAAAAAAGAATGTAATCAGATATGCTGAAACATTTCTCAAAGAAAAATGGCGATCCATATACAATGAAACGGAATGATTTAAAAAAATGGAATGAGAAATTCGAAGAGAAATGGAGTGTACACACCAGTCCACATCAAACGGCAAAACACGCACCATTCCATTATAATCCACAAAGAAAAACATAGTACTAAATCAGAGGCGAAAACCCCATAATAGCCCCCCGCTGGACTCACGCGCGCACACGCGGCCCCCGATACTTATTCATCCCCGACGCCTACTATTCCATCTATTTTTCCTTTCGCCCACGCTTCCATCGCCGCAGGCAAACCACCCCTCCTCCTCGTCCATCTCGCTCTCCTCTCCTCTCCTCCTCACCACGTCCACGCCCTACCCATCACGCCGCCGCCGCCGCCGCAGCCGCCAGGGCCTGAGCGGCTGCGGGGGCTAGGGTTGCGGGCGCGACGTCGCCCCCGGCCATGGTGATCTCGGCGGAGCCGCCGCTCGCGGCTCTGCCGTCGGATCCCACCGCGGAAGGCGGCGCCGGGGAGGCGGGCGGCGCGGACGCGGAGACGGTGATGACGCCGTCGAGCGCGCGCCGCGGGGCCCTGTCGTCGCTCCCGTCGACGCTCAAGACGTGGGGGAGCCACCGGATGCTGCGCTGCGCCCCCGTCAACCGCGCCGGCGACGCCATCGCCCCGGCCAGGCGGTCCTCCTCGCAGCAGCTCGACGAGGTCAGCGAGAGGCTCCTCCTCGGCCTCCGCGAGGCGGCGGCGGCGGCGCCCGGCGGCGGCGGCAGCGCCGCGGACGACGACGAGTCCCCGGGGGCCGGCGAGGCGGCCTCTCCGCGGCCGTCGAAGGCGCGCACCCGACGACGCCGCCGCGCCCTGATGCCGCCGTCCCCGGCGCCCGCCGCGAGCGCCTCGCCCCAGGCGTCGGAGCGCGAGCGGAGGCTGGTCCGCGCCGACGCGCTCGGCCGGGCGCGGTTCTCCGCGACGCTCTCCGCCGAGGAGATCGAGGAGGACGTGTACGCGCTCACCGGCGCGCGCCCGCGCCGCCGCCCCCGGCGCCGCCGGCCCCGCGCCGTGCAGAAGCAGCTCGATGTAAGTTCGTCCCTTCCCTCCCGTGCCTCCTCTGCTCCTCCCCTACATTACATTCCAGCCCCTGCCACTCCTCCCCGAGGGACCCGTTTGTAATTCCGTGAAACTCCCCGTCCCCAGATGCTGCTCCCCGGCGCGTGGCTATCGGAGATCACCGCCGAGTTCTACCGGGTGCCGGACGATCGCTGACCCGCTCCCGCCCAACCCAACAGTAAGCAAAGCAAAGCAGAGTGAATTCGCCGATCACAATTCATTCACAATCAATTGGTTGCCGCCATTGTGAGCTCTACATAATCCATCCAGTAATTGGTCATATAGGGTCGGGCTGATTGATATGAATCCCAGCAGCATTCAACTAGTAGTTGTAGCAGTAGTACTCTAAGCAGCGTCAGTGAGTGATTCTCCAGCAGTGGGGTTGTGGCTCGTAGTATCATCAGCGGATTGGGAGGACGCAATGTGGTGTACACCTCGATGGTCCAGTCAGTACAATCGTTAACATCGATCTCTGTTGCGGTCTCAATGCTTCTTCTGTGCATGGAAATTTTTCTTCTTTTTTCATTTCTGGAAGATGTTTTGTTGGCACTAATTGCCGTGGCGAGCAGTACCAGTGGTGAGCGCGAGCACGGGGAGGGGGGCTGCGTTTCTGGCTGGCTGTCTGGCGCGTGGGCCCGGGGACCGGACGGCTTCGAAACCCTGGCATGGCACCGCTCGGCCGGCCTTGGCGGTGGGCGCTGGGCAGAGAGCCAGAGGCAGAGTCTTTTTCCGTCGCGTGTTTGTTTCCTGGTTGCTCGTGGGGCCGGCGTGTCAGTGAGGGCCGAGTGAGTTGGAGTTGGTTGACAGGCACGTATCTCATCACCGGGTGGTGGTCCCTGTCGTGGTCGTGGACCGTGCCCCAAGTTCGTCCGTTCGTTCGGTGACGCCGCGCGCTTTGTGCGCCTCCTGCCTGCGGGTGAGGCCCCCGGTCCATGGGCTCCGTCCACGCACGCTTTATCGCCTGCAGCATCATCGAAAGGAGGTTACGTTACGCGCTGAGGCCCTGTTATGTGCTAAACATTTTTTAAGCTCTTTTTTAACACCATTTTGCACAGCTCTGTTCTTATGGATGGTGCGAAAATCGTACTGTTTGGAACGGATGGTTCGATCGAATCGTTATTAGTCCAATGATGATGAATTGCCCTGGTCCTATCCTCTCCGAGCCGTCTGATTTGGCAACGGAGGGCCAGGATCGGCTGCTCGTACGGATAACCCCTCGCAGTGCACCTACCGTAGTTATGGGACGCAACATTGACATGCATGCAAATGCTGCTGGAATAAGCGTACACATGATGCCGGATCCACGTGCCCATGCAGGAATTCGGTCCATGCACCGTCGCCTTCGGACCTATTCTGTGTTTGCCCATGCCTTCCACTTCCAGCCTACTTTTGTGTATGCCTTGTTGTTTATGTGTCTCGCACGAGACAGGCTGAGAATCACCGGGTGGGTCGTGCAAAAATCATGCTGTTTGGAATAGATGGCTCGATTGATTTGTCAATCCATTAATGATCTTTACTATGCAAACCGCTTGATTTGTTTGGCCGCGGATGGACACGACGGATTATACGGATAACCCTGACAGTGCACCTATCATAGTTATGGCACGCAACATTCACATGCATGCAAATGCTGCTAGGATCCACGTCCATGCACCGTCCATTTGTGTGCACTGTCGGGAGGAACGCCATCGTTTTTTTCTGCAGCCGTTGCTCCTGCCCGCTGCTGCAAAAGGACAGCCACCGCTCGCCACAGTTACTGCACGCGGCAATGACGATCTCCGAAGGCGATGCAGATGTTGTAAGGGGGGCAACCATCGAGGATGCAGCGCGCGCCAGCGGCTTGCGCAGTTGGGATGTGGCTCCGGGCACTGCAATGGAGCCAGGGCCGTCTCCAAGAATTCGGGGCCCTGGTGCGGAATGCGAAATGGGGCCCAAAATTTAGCAAAAAATTGTCTTACTAATATAATTAGACATATTTTCACTTAATATATAGCTTCGAATATGTGTTATTTCATACAATAGTTGAAAATATATTATATAGTAATGCTAACGAGTAAACGTAGTATTGAAACAATAAACTTCCCTTTTGTGAATTGTAATAAAACTGTAAACTGCCCACATATTGTACCGAAAAGCATCGTCTGTCTAGTACTCCCTCCGTCCGGAATTACTTGTTGTAGAAATGATAAAACTGAATATATCTAGAAATAACAAATGTCTAGATACATTTCTTTCCACCACAAATAATTCTGGATGGAGTAAGTATTTCTTAAAACGAAATCTCTTTAAATCCATTGACTCTATTCTGGCAAAATAAAAATCCATTGAGTCTTTCTTAGAATGAAATAGTGTAGCAGATGAGCACACAACGAAGAATTAGTAGTACGATTGGAAATTAGCTTGCGACTAGTGTAATAATCCTATTAATTTTGATTAAAACTAAATGCCCCTGCTTAACTTGTTTTTCGTTCATCCATTTTGATCCGAGGCTTATGGCTACGACTTAGCTTGGAAAATATTCTTGTGGTCAGAGGCTGCATTTTTTTTTTGAGACAATGTGGTCAGAGGCTGCTCCATTAAAGAACCTAGCACTCGCGGCCATAGCGATTAGGCCCATTAGCGTAACTAGCCTGCCTTGTTTCTACTTGTTCTTTACAAACAAGCCGAAAGGGGGGGAGTGGATAAAATAAATAAATACTGGGCCAACTGAGGGCCTGTTGGCTGGGTATCAGCTAGCACACCGTAACGTGCGAGGTTTGTTCCGATTAAATCGGATCGAGCGAGCAAGCAAAAAAACGCAGCAAACGGCCGTTACATGGTTTTCCCTCGATCGGGGCCCTGCAATTTTGGGGACCGATCGCACCGCTCGCACACCCTTGTCGACGGGCCTGAATGGAGCGCTGGGTGTCAACTCCCGGCGTTGCAATGAAGCGCTCCCGTCGACTCCCACGCTGCAATGGAGCGCTCACCAGCTACTATTGATGCTGCAATGGAGCGATTGGCGTCGGCTCATGGCGTTGCAATGGAGTGGACACCGGTGTCCCAGTGCTGCAATGGATCGCTCCCGGTGACTCCTAGCGTTGCAATGGAGCGGTTGCCGGCGGCGTCCCGGTGCTGCGATGAAGTTCTAGGCGGTGGTTTGTCGGTGTTGCAATGAAGAACTTTGTTGGCGTCGGCCATGAGCGGCGTCGGCCCGTTGCAACACACAGGAGA
Source organism: Aegilops tauschii subsp. strangulata (assembly GCF_002575655.3). Lineage (NCBI taxonomy): Eukaryota > Viridiplantae > Streptophyta > Magnoliopsida > Poales > Poaceae > Aegilops > Aegilops tauschii. The sequence continues at coordinate 17,460,733 of NC_053037.3, read as the reverse complement.
TGGGATGCTTGTTGCTTTGCATCATCACCAGCAAGCGACGGCCAACAGAGGACGCGGTTGGGGGCAAGCGATGACCGACTGCCCGATGCGAAGGGAGCGATGCTTGAGAGGGGGAGGCTTGTGCTACGAAGTGCGGGTGAGTGATGACCCACAAGTATAGGGGATCAATTGTAGTCCTTTCGATAAGTAAGAGTGTTGAATCCAACAGGAGCAGAAGAAATGACAAGTGGTTTTCAATAAGGTATTTTCTGCAGGTACTGAAAATAGCAGTGATAGATAGTTTTGTAGCAAAATAATTCATAACAAGTAACAAGTAGCAACGGTGGCAAAGTGCAGCAAGGTGTCCCAATCATTTTTATAGCAAATGGGCAAGCCAGAACATTCCCTTATAGTAAGCAAAGCGTTTTCGAGGACGCATGGGAATTGTCTTCTAGTCACGTTCATCATGTTTAATTGATTCGCGTTCGCTATTTTGATAATTTGATATGTGGATGGACCGGTGCTAGGGTGTTGTTCTTACTTGAACAAGCAACCCTCTTTGATTACCCCCTCTCGCAAGCGTCCGCAACTACGAAAGAAGAATTAAGATAAATCTAACCATAGCATGAAACATATGGATCTAAATCAGCCCCTTACGAAATAACACATAAACTAAGGTTTAAACTTCTGTTACTCTAGCAACAAATCATCTACTTATTACTCCACAATGCCTTTTCTTCGGCCCAAATATGGCGAAGTGTCATATAGTCGACGTTCACATGATACCAATAATGGAAGAACAACATACATATCATCAAAATATTGGACGAATACCAACTTCACATGATTACTTATAACAAAACTACTCCCATGTCCCCAAGAGCAAAAGTAACTACTCACAAATCATATTCATGATCAAGATCATAGGGGTATCGAATATGCGTAAGGATCTGAACATTTAATCTGCCGCCAAATAAACCAACTAGCATCAACTACAAGATGTAATCAACACTACTAGCAACCCACAAGTACCAATATGAGGTTTTGGGACAAAGATTGAATACAAGAGATGAACCAGGGTTTGATATGAGATGGTGTTGGTGGAGATGTTGGCGAAGATTGGTCCTCCCATGATGAGAGGATCGTTGGTGATGTCGATGGCTTCAATTTCCCCCTCCCAGAGGGAAGTATCCCTGTGGAATCGCTCCGCCGGAGAGCAAAAGTGCTCCTGCCCAGGTTCCGCCTCGAGACGGCGGTGCTTCGTCCCGAAAGTCTTCTTCTTATTTTTTTCAGGCCAAATAGCCTCATATAGCAGAAGATGGGCACCGAAGGCCTGCTGGGGGACGACGAGCTCATAGGGCGCGCCCCCTGAGCTCGTCGCTCCCTGGTGGCCCTCCTTCTGGTAATTCTTTCGCCAATATTTTTTATATATTCCAGAATAATTCTTCGTAATTTTTTAGGTCATTTGAAGTTGCGGAGAATATCTAACTCTGCTGTAGCCTTTTCAGGTCCAGAATTCCAAATGCAGGCAACCTCCCCCTTCATGTGTACCTTGCAAAATAAGAGAGAAAAGGCATTAGAGTTGCATCATAAAGTGAAATAACCACCCAAAACATAATGAATAACAATAGGAAAACATGATGCAAAATGGACATATCAGCGAGCGATGTGGGAGTTGCAAGGACCAAGCGACTGTTGTGATGGGCGCATATAACGACCGTGGGGGCGGCTTAAGTTTCCTTCTATTCAACCGGATGATCTGTAGCAGCTGCCTACTAAAATTACATTCAGATTCTGAGACCACCGAACAACCACTATTGCCGCAAGAACGCGCCGCTATAGCCGCTCCCCTATCGGAGCCGGCCTGACCTTGTTGATCATTGTTGGGAAGTCTTCGTGCACATGCCCTTAAGGGCCAACGCCCTGCAGCTGCAGTCGTCGTCGTCGAACCCTTGCATAAATCTGATGCACCGGACACGAAATCTCGCTGATGGAGTCGGAACTAGCAGATCTCGGGTAGGGGGTCCCGAGCTGGTAGCCTTGGCATGATGGTAATAGGGACACATGATTTGCCCAGGTTCAGGCTCTCTTGAAGAGATAATACCCTCCGTCCTACTTTGATTGTATTGATCTAGAGGGAGTACAAAAGTTACAGGTTGATCAACCATGAGCAGTAATCAAGAACTCGCATTGAGCACTAAATTAATAGGTTAGTCCATAAAAATAATACAAATTTCTATTAAAGTATATAAAAATAATAATATAATAGCATGAAACAATAAAAATTGTAGATATGTTTGAGACTATTAGCATACCCAAGCTTAATTCCTACTCGTTCTCGAGTAGGTAAATGATAAACAAAGATAGTTTTTAAAGTTGAACTCTATCTGGCATGATCTTGATAAAATGATATAACAATGGTGTGAACTTAGGACAAAAGTGATTCAAAGTAATAATCTTATAATTGATTACAAGCAAGTAACATCAAAATATGTAAACAAAATTACTATTGCTTTTCATGGATTAATGTTTTCATGTAATTCAAAATAATACTCATGATGTCATATACATGTCCCCTAATCACTCGAGGCTTTATCATATTCAAACATCTTCGCATAACACAACCAAGAGCTTCAGTCAAGTAACCGAATCCGTGACGAGCCCTTTTCAACTACTTAGCACTTCTCTTAATGCTCAATTCACAAGCCTTGATCTTGGCACTTAGGATGGCAAAGACAATGATGATGGGGGTCTCATGAGAAGACAAAAATATATAAGAAAATCTTACATCAATGTTGCTTGATCGTTAGGCAATGGAGAGGCCTTACAATCAATATCAATGTGAGGAGTAGGGATTATCATACAGCGGATGCACTAGAGCTATAAGTGTATGAAAGCTCTCCTAATGCAACTAAATGGGTGTGCATCCAACTTGCTTTCTCATGAAGAACTCGAGCATTTAAGGAAGCTCGTCATTGAAATGTACAAAGTTCTATAATGTAAAAAGTCACACTAGCATATAAAATGAATAATACGAAAACTCTCTATATGAAATACATTATGCTACTTTGAAGCAAGAGTGTGGTAAAAGGATCCTCTCTCTTTTTCTCTCTTTTGTTGGGGCTCTTTTCTCTTTTTTTAATAACACCCCATAGGTAGGGGCACACTCTTAATTACTTACAACTCATGACATGAAACAAAATAATGACTGCATATGAATGCCTCTACCATGATGTGAATGATCTGGCGTAACATGTATGATAATGATGAACGCTGGCTTTGCCACAAATACTAGGTCAGCTCTATATGATCATGCAAAACAAAAAATGACAATGAATGTGCTACCTCTTGAGCTTGCGTTGGTTTTTCCCTTGAAGAGGAAAGGGTGATGCAGCAAAGTACCGTAAGTATTTCCCTCAGTTTTGAGAACCCAGGTATCAATCCAGTAGGAGACAATGCAACAAGCAACCGAATACCTGCACAAACAAACACCAACTTGCAACCAACGGGACAAAGGGGTTGTCAATCCCTTCACGGTTATTCGCAAAGTGAGATCTGATAGAGATGGATAATGGGTAAAGTAATATTTTTGGTATTTTTGGTATTTTTGGTTTATAGAACGAAAAGTAAAGATTGCAAAAGAAAGTAAATAGGAACCTAGAATTGTAGATCGAAAACTTGTATGATGGAAAATAGACCTGGGGGCCATAGGTTTTGTTGGGGAATGTAGTATTTCAAAAAAAAATCCTACGATCACGCAAGATCTATCTAGGAGAAGCATAGCAACGACGGCGTGGTGATGGTGATGATGAAGTTACCGACGCAGGGCTTCGCCTAAGCACTACGACAATATGACCAAGGTGGAAAACTGTGGAGGGGGGCACCGCACACGGCTAAAGATCAACTCGTGTGTCTATGGGGTGGCCCCCTCCCCCGTATATAAAGGAGGGGAGGAGGAGGCCAGCCGGCCACAAGGGGCGCGCCCAAGGGGGGCATCCTACTCCTAGTAGGAGTAGGTTCCCCCTTTCCTAGTCCAACTAGGAGAAGAAGGAAGGAGAGGGAGAGGGAGAGGGAAAGAGGGGCCGCGCCCCCTCCCCTTGTCCTATTCGGACACCCCTTGGGGGGCGCCACCTCTTGGCTGCGGCCCTCTCTCTCCCCTAAGGCCCACTAAGTGTTGGAAATATGCCCTAGAGGCAATAATAAATGGTTATTATTATATTTCTTTGTTCATGGTAATTGTCTATTATTCATGCTATAATTGTATTGTACGGAAATCGTAATACATGTGTGAATACATAGACCACAACCTGTCCCTAGTAAGCCTCTAGTTGACTAGCTCGTTGATCAACAGATAGTCATGGTTTCCTGACTATGGACATTGGATGTCATTGATAACGGGATCACATCATTAGGAGAATGATGTGATGGACAAGACCCAACTTAAGCATAGCATAAAAGATCGTGTAGTTTCGTTTGCTAGAGCTTTTCCAATGTCAAGTATCTTTTCCTTAGACCATGAGATCGTGCAACTCCCGGATACCGTAGGAGTGCTTTGGGTGTGCCAAACGTCACAACGTAACTGGGTGACTATAAAGGTGCATTACGGGTATCTCCGAAAGTGTCTGTTGGGTTGGCACGGATCGAGACTGGGATTTGTCACTCCGTGTAAACGGAGAGGTATCTCTGGGCCCACTCGGTAATGCATCATCATAATGAGCTCAATGTGACTAAGGCGTTAGTCACGGGATCATGCATTGCGGTACGAGTAAAGAGACTTGCCGGTAACGAGATTGAACTAGGTATTGGGATACCGACGATCGAATCTCGGGCAAGTAACATACCGATTGACAAAGGGAATTGCATACGGATTGATTGAATCCTCGACACCGTGGTTCATCCGATGATATCATCGTGGAACATGTGGGAGCCAACATGGGTATCCAGATCCCGCTGTTGGTTATTGACCGGAGAGGCGTCTCGGTCATGTCTGCATGTCTCCCGAACCCGTAGGGTCTACACACTTAAGGTCCGGTGACGCTAGGGTTGTAGAGATATATGTATGCGGAAACCCGAAAATTGTTCGGAGTCCCGGATGAGATCCCGGACATCACGAGAGGTTCCGGAATGGTCCGGAGGTAAAGATTTATATATGGGAAGTCTTATTTTGGTCGCCGGAAAAGTTTCGCACTTTATCGGTATTGTACCGGGAGTGCCGAAAGGGGTCCGGGGGTCCACCAAGGGGGTCCACCAGCCCCGGGGGGCCACATGGGCTGTAAGGGGTGCGCCTTGGCCTATATGGGCCAAGGGAACCAGCCCCAAGAGGCCCATGCGCAAGAGATAAGAAAAAGGGAGAGTCCTAAAAGGGGAAGGCACCTCCGAGGTGCCTTGGGGGGGAAGGACTCCCCCTGGCCGCACCCTTCCTTGGAGGAAGGGGCAAGGCTGCGCCCCCCCCTCTCCCTTGGCCCTATATATAGTGGGGGGAAGGGAGGGCAGCAAAATCTAAGCCTTGGGCGCCTCCCTCCTCCCCTGCAACACCTCTCTCTCTCTCGCAGAAGCTTGCGAAGCCCTGCCGGAGAGCCGCTACATCCACCACCACGCCGTCATGCTGTTGGATCTCCATCAACCTCTCCTTCCCCCTTGCTGGATCAAGAAGGAGGAGACGTCGCTGCACCGTACGTGTGTTGAACGCGGAGGTGCCGTCCGTTCGGCACTCGGTCATCGGTGATTTGGATCACGGCGAGTACGACTCCGTCATCCACGTTCATTGGAACGCTTCCGCTCGCGATCTACAAGGGTATGTAGATCCACTCCTTTCCCTTCGTTGCTAGTAGACTCCATAGATGCATCTTGGTGAGCGTAGGAAAATTTTAAATTATGCTACGATTCCCAACAGTGGCATCATGAGCCAGGTCTATGCGTAGTTACTATGCACGAGTAGAACACAAAGCAGTTGTGGGCGTTGAGTTTGCCAATTCTTCTTGCCGCTACTAGTCTTTTCTTGTTTCGGCGGCATTGTAGGATGAAGCGGCCCGGACCGACCTTACACGTACTCTTACGTGAGACAGGTTCCACCGACTGACATGCACTAGATGCATAAGGTGGCTAGCGGGTGTCTGTCTCTCCTACTTTAGTCGGAACGGATTCGATGAAAAGGGTCCTTATGAAGGGTAAATAGAAATTGGCAAATCACGTTGTGGTCATACGTAGGTAAGAAACGTTCTTGCTAGAAACCTACAAACCACGTAAAAACTTGCAACAACAATTAGAGGACGTCTAACTTGTTTTTGCAGCAAGTGCTATGTGATGTGATATGGCCAGAAGATGTGATGAATGATATATATGATGTATGAGATTGATCATATTCTTGTAATAGGAATCACGACTTGCATGTCGATGAGTATGACAACCGGCAGGAGCCATAGGAGTTGTCTTTATTATTTTGTATGACCTGCGTGTCATTGAATAACGCCATGTAAATTACTTTACTTTGTTGCTAAACGCGTTAGCCATAGAAGTAGAAGTAATCGTTGGCGTGACGACTTCATAAAGACACAATGATGGAGATCATGATGATGGAGATCAGGGTGTCATGCCGGTGACAAAGATGATCATGGTGCCCCGAAGATGGAGATCAAAGGAGCATGATGATATTGGCCATATCATGTCACTATTTGATTGCATGTGATGTTTATCATGTTTTTGCATCTTATTTGCTTAGAACGACGGTAGCAAGTAGGATGATCCCTTATAATAATTTCAAGAAAGTGTTCACCCTAACTGTGCACCGTTGCGAAGGTTCGTCGTTTCGAAGCACCACGTGATGATCGGGTGTGATAGATTCTTACGTTCGAATACAACGGGTGTTGACGAGCCTAGCATGTACAGACATGGCCTCGGCACACACGCAATACACTTAGGTTGACTTGACGAGCCTAGCATGTACAGACATGGCCTCGGAACATGGAGGACCGAAAGGTCGAGCATGAGTCGTATAGAAGATACGATCAACATGGAGATGTTCACCGATCTTGACTAGTCCGTCTCACGTGATGATCGGACACGGCCTAGTTGAACTCGGATCATGTTTCACTTAGATGACTAGAGGGATGTCTATCTGAGTGGGAGTTCATAATCAGATGAACTTCATTATCATGAACATAGTCAAATAGGTATTTGCAAATTATGTCATAGCTTGCGCTTTAGTTCTACTGGTTAAGATATGTTCCTAGAGAAAATTTAGTTGAAAGTTGGTAGTAGAAATTATGCGGACTGGGTCCGTAAACTGAGGATTGTCCTCATTGCTACACAGAAGGCTTATGTCCTTAATGCACCGCTCGGTGTGCTGAACCTCGGCGTCGTCTGTAGATGTTACGAAACATCTGACATACACGTTTTGATGACTACGTGATAGTTCAGTGCGGTTTAGAATTGTGGCACCAAAGACGTTTTTGAAACGTCGCAGAACATGTGAGATGTTCCGAAGACTGAAATTGGGTTTTCAGACTAGTGCCCACGTCAAGAGGTATGAGACCTCTGACGAGTTTCTTAAGCCTGCAAACTAAGGGAGAAAAGCTCAACCGTTGAGCGTGTACTCAGATTGTCTGAGTGCCACAATCGCTTGAATCGAGTGGGAGTTAATCTCCCAGATGAGATAGTGATAGTTCTCCATAGTCACTGCCACCAAGCTAGTAGAGCTTCGTGATGAACTATAACATATCAAGGATGGTTATGATGATCCTTGAGCTATCCGCGATGTTTGACACCGCGAGAGTAGAAATCAAGAAGGAGCATCAATTGTTGATGGTTAGTAAAACCGCTAGTTTAAGAAGGGCAAGGGAAAAAGGGATACTTCATGAAACAGCAAGTCGTTTGCTGCTCTAGTGAAGAATCCCAAGTTTGAACCCAAACCCGAGACTAAGTGCTTCTGTAATGAGAGGAACGGTCACTAAAGCAGTACTACCCTAGATACTTGGTAGATGAGAAGGCAGGCAAGGTCGACAGAAGTATATTGGATATACGTTATACGAATGTGTACTTTACTAGTACTCCTAGCAGCACCAGGGTATTAGATACTGGTTCGGTTGCTAAGTGTTAGTAACTCGAAATAAAAGCTGCGGAATAAATGGAGACTAGCTAAAGGTGAGATGACGATATGTGTTGGAAGTGTTTCCAAGGTTGATGTGATCAAGCATCGCATGCTCCCTCCACCATCGAGATTTGGTGTTTGCGTTGAACATGATTGGATTATGTTTACCGCAAAACGGTTATTCATTTAAGGAGAATAATGGTTACTCTGTTTATTTGAATAATACCTTCAATGGTCTTGCACCTAAAATGAATCTCGATCGTATTGATACACATGTTCGTGCCAAAAGATATAAAATAGTAATGATAGTACCACATACTTGTGGCACTGCAATTTGAGTCATATTGGTATAGAACGCATGAAGAAGCTCCATGTAGATGGATCTTTGGACTCAGTCGTTTTTGAAAAGATTGAGACATGCGAACCATGTCTATTGGTATATATGCATGAAGAAACTCCATGCAGATGGATCGTTTGGACTCACTTGATTTTGAATCACTTGAGACATGCAAATCATACCACATGGGCAAGATGACTCAAAGGCCTCGTTTTCAGTAAGATGGAACAAGAGAGCAACTTATTGGAAGTAATACATTTTGATGTATGCAGTCCAATGAGTGCTGAGGCATGCAGTGGATATCGTTGTGTTCTTACTTCACAGATGATTTGAGTAGATGCTGAGTGTATTTACTTGATGAAACACAAGTCTGAATTATTGAAATGTTCAAGTAATTTCAGAGTGAAGTTGAAGATCATCGTGACAAGAGGATAAAATGTCTGTGATATGATCATAGAGATGAGTATCTGAGTTACGAGTTTGGCACACAATTGAGACATTGTGGAAAGTGTTTCACAATTAATACCGCCTGGAACACCATAGTGTGATGGTGTGTCCGAACATCATAACTGCACCCTATTGGATATGGTGCATACCATGATGTTTCTTATCAGATTACCACTATCGTTTATGGGTTAGGCATTAGAGACAACCGCATTCACTTTAAAAGGGGCACCACGCAATTCCGTTGAGACGACACCGTTTATAGAAACCTAAGTTGTCGTTTCTTAAAAGTTTGGGGCTGCGATGCTTATGTGAAAAAGTTTCAGGTGATAAGCTCGAACCCAAAGCGGATAAATGCATCTTCATAGAATACCCAAAAACAGTCGGGTATACCTCCTATTTCAGATCTGGAAGCAAAAGTAATTGCTTCTAGAAACGAGTCCTTTCTTGAGGAAAAGTTTCTCTCGAAAGAATTGAGTGGGAGGATGGTGGATACTTGATAAGGTTATTGAACCGTCGCTTCAACTAGTGTGTAGCAGGGCACAGGAAGTTGTTCCTGTGGCACCTACACCAATTGAAGTGGAAGCTTATGATAGTGATCATGAAACTTCGGATCAAGTCACTACCAAACCTCGTAGGATGACGAGGATGCGCACTACTTCAGAGTAATGCGTGATCCTGTCTTGGAGGTCATGTTGCTAGACAACAATGAACCTACGAGCTATGGAGAAGCGATGGTGGGCCCATATTCCGACGAATGGCTCGAGGCCATGAAATCCGAGATAGAATCCATGTATCAGAACAAAGCATGGACTTTGGTGAGCTTGCCCGATGATCGGCAAGCCATTGAGATAAATGGATCTTTAAGAAGAAGACGGACATGGACGGTAATGTTACCGTCTATGAAGCTCGACTTGTGGCAAAGAGTATTTTCACAAGTTCAAGGAGTTGACTACGATGAGTTTTTCTCATCCGTAGCGATGCTTAGGTCCGTCGGAATCATGTTAGCATTAGCTACATTTATGAAATCTGGCAGATGGATGTCAAAACAAGTTTCCTTACCAGTTTTCGTAAGGAAAGGTTGTATGTGATACAATCAGAAAGGTTTTATCGATCCTAAGGATGCTAAAAGGTATGCTAGCTCCAGCGATCCTTCCATGGATTAGAGCAAGCATCTCGGAGTCAGAATATATGCTTTGATGGGGTGATCAAAGTTTTTGGGTTTATACAAAGTTTGTTAGAAACTTGTATTTACAATAAAGTGAGTGGGAGCGCTACAACATTTCTGATAAGTATATGTGAATGACATATTGTTGATCCGAAATGATGTAAAATTTCTGGAAAGCATGAGGGGTTGTTTGAAAGGAGTTTTTCAAAAGAAGACCTGGATAAAGCTACTTACATATTGGGCATCAAGATCCATAGAGATAGATCAAGACGCCTGATGATACTTTCAAAAGACAGCACACCTTGACATGATTTTGAAAGAGTTCAAAATAGATCAGCAAAGAAGGAGTTCTTGGCTGTGTTACAAGGTGTGAGTATTGAGTGAGACTCAAGACCTGACCACAGCAGAAGATAGAGAAAGGACGAAGGTCGTCCCCTATGCTTTAGACGTAGGCTCTATAGTATGCTATGCTATGTACCGCACATGTAGTGTGCCTTGCCATGAGTTGGTCAAGGGGGGTACAATGGTGATCCGGAAAGGATCTCATGACAGCGGTCGAACTTATCCTTAGTACCTAGTGGATTAAGGAATTTTTCTCGATTATGGAGGTGGAAAGGAGTTCGTCGTAAAGGGTTACGTCGATGCGAACTTTGACACTAATCCGGATGACTCTGAGTAGTAAACCGGATTCGTATAGTAGAGCAATGACTTGAAATGGCTCCAAGTAGCGCGTGGTAGCATCCACAAAGATGACATAGATATTCGTAAAGCACACACGGATCTGAAAGGTTCAGACCCGTTGACTAATAAACCTCTCTCACAAGCATAACATGACCAAACCAGAACACATTGAGTGATAATCACATAATGATGTGAACTAGATTGATGACTCTAGTAAACTCTTTAGATGTTGGTCACATGGTGATGTGACCAGTGAGTGTTAATCACATGGTGATGTGAACTAGATTATTGACTCTAGTGCAAGTGGGAGACTGTTGGAAATATGCCCTAGAGGCAATAATAAATGGTTATTATTATATTTCTTTGTTCATGGTAATTGTCTATTATTCATGCTATAATTGTATTGTCCGGAAATCGTAATACATGTGTGAATACATAGACCACAACCTGTCCCTAGTAAGCCTCTAGTTGACTAGCTCGTTGATCAACAGATAGTCATGGTTTCCTGACTATGGACATTGGATGTCATTGATAACGGGATCACATCATTAGGAGAATGATGTGATGGACAAGACCCAACTTAAGCATAGCATAAAAGATCGTGTAGTTTCGTTTGCTAGAGCTTTTCCAATGTCAAGTATCTTTTCCTTAGACCATGAGATCGTGCAACTCCCGGATACCGTAGGAGTGCTTTGGGTGTGCCAAACGTCACAACGTAACTGGGTGACTATAAAGGTGCATTACGGGTATCTCCGAAAGTGTCTGTTGGGTTGGCACGGATCGAGACTGGGATTTGTCACTCCGTGTAAACGGAGAGGTATCTCTGGGCCCACTCGGTAATGCATCATCATAATGAGCTCAATGTGACTAAGGCGTTAGTCACGGGATCATGCATTGCGGTACGAGTAAAGAGACTTGCCGGTAACGAGATTGAACTAGGTATTGGGATACCGACGATCGAATCTCGGGCAAGTAACATACCGATTGACAAAGGGAATTGCATACGGATTGATTGAATCCTCGACACCGTGGTTCATCCGATGATATCATCGTGGAACATGTGGGAGCCAACATGGGTATCCAGATCCCGCTGTTGGTTATTGACCGGAGAGGCGTCTCGGTCATGTCTGCATGTCTCCCGAACCCGTAGGGTCTACACACTTAAGGTCCGGTGACGCTAGGGTTGTAGAGATATATGTATGCGGAAACCCGAAAATTGTTCGGAGTCCCGGATGAGATCCCGGACATCACGAGAGGTTCCGGAATGGTCCGGAGGTAAAGATTTATATATGGGAAGTCTTATTTTGGTCGCCGGAAAAGTTTCGCACTTTATCGGTATTGTACCGGGAGTGCCGAAAGGGGTCCGGGGGTCCACCAAGGGGGTCCACCAGCCCCGGGGGGCCACATGGGCTGTAAGGGGTGCGCCTTGGCCTATATGGGCCAAGGGAACCAGCCCCAAGAGGCCCATGCGCAAGAGATAAGAAAAAGGGAGAGTCCTAAAAGGGGAAGGCACCTCCGAGGTGCCTTGGGGGGGAAGGACTCCCCCTGGCCGCACCCTTCCTTGGAGGAAGGGGCAAGGCTGCGCCCCCCCCTCTCCCTTGGCCCTATATATAGTGGGGGGAAGGGAGGGCAGCAAAATCTAAGCCTTGGGCGCCTCCCTCCTCCCCTGCAACACCTCTCTCTCTCTCGCAGAAGCTTGCGAAGCCCTGCCGGAGAGCCGCTACATCCACCACCACGCCGTCATGCTGTTGGATCTCCATCAACCTCTCCTTCCCCCTTGCTGGATCAAGAAGGAGGAGACGTCGCTGCACCGTACGTGTGTTGAACGCGGAGGTGCCGTCCGTTCGGCACTCGGTCATCGGTGATTTGGATCACGGCGAGTACGACTCCGTCATCCACGTTCATTGGAACGCTTCCGCTCGCGATCTACAAGGGTATGTAGATCCACTCCTTTCCCTTCGTTGCTAGTAGACTCCATAGATGCATCTTGGTGAGCGTAGGAAAATTTTAAATTATGCTACGATTCCCAACACTAAGGCCCATAACTTCCCGGGGGGGCGGGGTTCCGGTAACCCTCCGGCACTCTGGTTTTATCTGAAACTATCCTGAACACTTCCGAAGTCTGAATAACATGGTCCAATATATCAATCTTTATGTCTCGGCCATTTGGAGACTCCTCGTCACGTCCGTGATCTCATCCGGGACTCCGAACATCCTTCGGTCATCAAATCACATAAACTCATAATACAAATCGTCATCGAACGTTAAGCGTGCGGACCCTACGGGTTCGAGAACTATGTAGACATGACCGAGACACATCTCCGGTCAATAACCAATAGCGGAACCTGCATGCTCATATTGGCTCCTACATATTCTATGAAAATCTTTATCGGTCAAACCGCATAAAACATATGTTGTTCCATTTGTCATCGGTATGTTACTTGCCCGAGATTCGATCGTCGGTATCACCATACCTAGTTCAATCTCGTTACCGGCAAGTCTCTTTACTCGTTCCGTAATGCATCATCCTGTAAATAACTCATTAGTCACATTGCTTACAAGGCTTATAGTGATGTGCATTACCGAGAGGGCCCAGAGATACCTCTCCGGTAATCGGAGTGACAAATCCTAATCACGATCTATGCCAACTCAACAAACACCATCGGAGACACCTGTAGAGCATCTTTATAATCACCCAGTTACGTTGTGACGTTTGATAGCACACTAAGTGTTCCTCCGGTATTCGGGAGTTGCATAATCTCATAGTCATGGGAACATGTATAAGTCATGAAGAAAGCAATAGCAATAAACTAAACGATCATAGTGCTAAACAAACAGAGTGATCCCGTTCATCAAATGACAACACATGTGTATGGCTAGGAAACTTAACCATCTTTGATTTACGAGCTAGTCTAGTAGAGGCATACTAGGGACACTCTATTTGTTTATGTATTCACACATGTACTAAGTTTCCGGTTAATACAATTCTAGCATGAATAACAAACATTTATCATGATATATGGAAATATAAATAACAACTTTATTATTGCCTCTAGGGCATATTTCCTTCAGGTTTCACTAGCGGTTTCTCTCAAGATAGAAATTATTACGGTGGGTGAACAAATTACTGCCGAGCAATTGATAGAAAAGCGCAAAGTTATGACGATATCTAAGGCAATGATCATGAACATAGGCATCACGTCCGTGTCAAGTAGACCGAAACAATTCTGCATCTACTACTATTACTCCACACATCGACCGCTATCCAACATGCATCTAGAGTATTAAGTTCATAAAGAACGGAATAACGCCTTAAGCAAGATGACATGATGTAGAGAAATTAACTCAAGCAATATGATGAAAACCCCATCTTTTTATCCTCGATGGCAACAATACAATACGTGTCGGTTCCCCTTCTGTCACTAGGATCGAGCACCGCAGGATTGAACCCAAAGCTAAGCACTTCTCCCATTGCAAGAAAAACCAATCTAGTTGGCCAAACCAAATCGATAGTTCAAAGAGACTTGCAAAGATATCAAATCATGCATATAAGAATTCAGAGGAGATTCAAATAATATTCATAGATAAGCTTGAAAGATCGTGGATGTCGCCTAGAGGGGGGGGTGAATAGGCGCTTTAAAATAATTACGGTTTAGGCTTGAACAAATGCGGAATAAACCTAGCGGTTAATTTGTCAAGCACAAAACCTACAACAACTAGGCTCACCTATGTGCACCAACAACTTATGCTAAGCAAGATAAACAACTAGGTGATAGCAACATATATAACAAGAAACAATATGGCTATCACAAAGTAAAGTGCATAAGTAAAGGGCTCGGGTAAGAGATAACCGAGGCACGCGGAGACGATGATGTATCCCGAAGTTCACACCCTTGCGGATGCTAATCTCCGTTTGGAGCGGTGTGGAGGCACAATGCTCCCCAAGAAGCCACTAGGGCCACCGTAATCTCCTCACGCCCTCGCACAATGCAAGATGCCGTGATTCCACTAAGGGACCCTTGAGGGCGGTCACCGAACCCGTACAAATGGCAACCCTTGGGGGCGGTCACCGAACCCGTACACTTTGGTAACCCTTGGGGGCGGTCACCGGAACCCGTCAAATTGCTCGGGGCGATCTCCACAACCTAATTGGAGACCCCGACGCTTGCCCGGAGCTTTACACCACAATGATTGAGCTCCGAACACCACCAACCGTCTAGGGCGCCCAAGCACCCAAGAGGAACAAGCTCAAGGGCACCAAGCACCCAAGAGTAATAAGCTTCTCAACTTGTAACTTCCACGTATCACCGTGGAGAACTCAAACCGATGCACCAAATGCAATGGCAAGGGCACACGGAGTGCCCAAGTCCTTCTCTCTCAAATCCCACCGAAGCAACTAATGCTAGGGAGGAAAAAGAGAGGAAGAACAAGAAGGAGAACACCAAGAACTCCAAGATCTAGATCCAAGGGGTTCCCCTCACAAAGAGGAGAAAGTGATTGGTGGAAATGTGGATCTAGATCTCCTCTCTCTTTTCCCTCAAAAACTAGCAAGAATCCATGGAGGGATTGAGAGTTAGCAAGCTCGAAGAAGGTCAACAATGGGGGAAGAACACGAGCTCAAAGGATAAAGTAGAATGGGGAAGAAGACCCCCTTATATAGTGGGGGGAACAATCCAACCGTTACCCCCACTTCAACCCCGCAGAGAGCGGTACTACCGCTTGGCCAACGGTACTACCGCTTGCCCCTATAAGCGGTACTGCCGCTGGGCCCAGAGCGGTACTACCGCGGTGGCAGGGCGGTACTACCGCATACGAGCGGTACAACGGCCCCCACTGCCGTGGCCAGTACCGTAAAACCCGACACGAAAAAAGACCCCTCGAATCGAGGCGGTACTAGCACGAGACCGCAGCGGTACTACGGCTGGGGGCTACCAGCGGTACTACCGCTCAGGAGCGGTACTACCGCCGGTAGCACCCAAGCGGTACTACCGCTCCGGCCCGCGGTACTACCGCTAGGAAACCAAAACTGCCATAACTTCTGCATATGAGATCCGAATTGAGCAAACTCAAGCTTGTTGGATAGAGGAAGACGAGTAGCAGGGGAGGTATGCCAACAAATAGAGGAGTGAAACCTCCAACCGAGAAGAACCGGCATAACCTCCAACATCGAAAACATCATAGAAGATGCGAGTGAACTCCGTTTTCGATGAACTCGAGCTTGTCATCAAGATGACCAAAGCTCCAAAACTCACAAAGAGAAGAACCAAACAAGAACCAATAAAGATGATGCAAGGATGCAATGGTTTGAGGTCTCTATGAATGATACGATCAAGCTACTCATCGAGAGCCCCCCTTGATAGTACGGCAATCAATCCTATAACCCGGTCTCCCACCTACCATCATGAGACCGGTAAAATAGAAAACCTATCAAGAGCAAACCTTTGCCTTGCACATGGTCCACTTGAGCTAGATGATGACGATCTTGACTCCCTCAAGTTGGACCACCTTTCTTGGTTGCGTTGGCTCGATGAAGACTAGTTGATTGCTCCCCCATGCTCCACTATGGGTGAGCCACTCTTCCGCACATCTTCACAAGTCCATTGTCACCACAATGGACGGCAAGCTTCAAGCATTTGATCTCTTCATGATGCTTCACTTGAACTTGCACACCGCAACATCTTCACAAGTCCATTGTCACCACAATGGACGGCAAGCTTCAAGCATTTGATCTCTTCATGATGCTTCACTTGAACTTGCACACCGCAACCTAACCCCACAAAGAACTCTCACGAAGATCATGGGTTAGTACACAAAGCGTAATTGACAATGCTCACCACACCATGGGATCGCTTGATCCCTCTCGGTACATCTTCTACGCTTTGTGAGTTGATCAAGTTGATTCACTCTTGACTTAGTCTTGATCAACCATGAATCTTTTCAACTCTCTTCATTTGGATGATGTCTTGAAGATATACATGAATGATCACACAATCTTCTTCTCCAAGACATGCTTGCAATAAGCTCAACTCTCACATGACCAATCTTTGGATAATTCCTTAATAACACCTTGGTCACCACATAAACTCCTTGAAACCAACACATGAACTTCAAGAAATGCCTATGGACAAATCCTTCAAATATAACTCAAGGCAACCATTAGTCCATAGAGATTGTCATCAATTACCAAAACCAAACATGGGGGCACCGCATGTTCTTTCAAAGCTGATCATAAATCCACAATTCATCGGATCTCGGCAAACACACTGCAAAAAGAGTATTACATCGAATAGATCTCCAAGAACATCGAGGAGAACTTTGTATTGAGAATCAAAGAGAGAGAAGAAGCCATCAAGCTACTAACTATGGACCCGTGGGTCTGTGGTAAACTACTCACGCTTCATTGGAGAGGCAATGGTGTTGATGTAGAAGCCCTCCGTGATCGATTTCCCCTACGGCAGGCTGCCGGAAAAGGCCCCAAGATGGGATCTCATGGGTACAGAAGGTTGCGGCGGTGGAAAAGTGGTTTCGTGGCTCCCCTAGATGTTTTTGGGGGTATAAGAGTATATATAGGAGGAAGATCTAGGTCAGGAGGTCGCCGAGGGGCCCACAAGGTTGGGGGCGCACCCTCCACCCTTGTGGCCGCCTCGCGGCTCTTCTGACTTGCACTCAAAGTCTCCTGGGTGTCTTCTGGTCCAAGAAAAATCATCGCAAAAGTTTTATTCCGTTTGGACTCCGTTTGGTATTCCTTTTCTGCGAAACTCTAAAACAAGGAAAAAACAGAAACTGGCACTGGCTCTAGGTTAATAGGTTAGTCCCAAAAATCATATAAAATAGCATATTAATGCATATAAAACATCCAAAACAGATAATATAATAGCATGGAACAATCAAAAAATATAGATACGTTGGAGATGTATCAGAATGCTCAAGTCATGTACTGAATAGTAACAAAAGAAGTTGCATGGCAGTTTATCTCGAAATGACTACGGAAATGCCATAATATGTAGGTATGGTGGTTGTTTTGAGGACGATATAATGAAGTTTATGTGTGAGAGAGCATATCATGTGAACAAAGAAAAACTTAGGTCTAACCGAGACATACTGATAATTGTTGATGACGAAAGAGAGGGTGTCTTCCATGGCATCCCCAAATTTAAAACCCTTGAGTCTCCATGAATATTTTCTTGGGTGCCTTGGGCATCCCCAATCTTAAACTCTTGCCGCTCCTTATTCATCTCATATTGATATTTCCCCTCGATGTTAAAAACTTCATCCACATAAAACTTAACGGAACTTGTGAGATAGGTTAGTACATTTAAAATAAATCTCCCAATCATGTACTATCAACACCAGATGCATATTTATTTCCATGTAATGACTATAGTATCATATCATTTCCACAATTTATATCCCCCAATATAGTCCATGAAAACTCTAAAACAAGTAGTCAAACAAAACATAACAACAATCTGTTCAAAACATAATAGTTTGTAAAGACCGAATTCTAAACTATACTTCTATAACTCCAGAAATTCTAAAAAATTAGGACATGGCAAGGCTCTGGAACAGGCCTCCATATGGGATCCCCTCGGAACAGTGTCTTGCGGCACCGATAAAATTCTTTTCCAGGTACGACGAATAGTTTCGGTATTTATAGGGATTTATGGCGATGGAATTAGGTTAATGCGGTAAGTAGGGAGCCTACACGGGCAAGGGACGCGGCCATGTGTCGGGCACCCATGTCCGAAGCTTTGCGTGTTTCTTGTTGCCCAAAAAAATCATGTTACATTGGCAACTTATTTTGTCCTTCGTAGATATTGATTTTCTGAGAAACAAAAAACATGCAGAAAATAGAAACTACCCCTGGACACTAAATTAATAGGTTAGTCCAAAAATATATATATTGCAAATATATTTAAATGATAATATAATAGCATGAAATAATCATAAAATATAAATATTTTTGAGACATATCAGATGTCGATGCTTGAGTAGCACCTCCATAATATGTGTTGTCGCCTTCACCTTTCCACGATCTCAGCAGCTACATATGATGTGACCGTCACCGCTGCCGAACCATCCCTCTGCGTCAGCCGTCCTCCATAGTTGCATCTGACCGATGAAGTCAACCACCCGATCTGGTGAGAAGAACCCTCACGAAGACTTTTTGGTGCCCACGTCAATCCGCAGTGAGGTTGCTGCCTCATGTCGAAGAAGTCACCACAACGTCCAACACCAAGGGTGGAGCGCACCACTGTCGACTACCACCTCGCCAGAGGGAGCCCCGCCTAGTCCAGGAGCACGAAAGTCAATCACTATCGTTGACACGCACAGGCACAGAGCGCCGTCGTCACTAGATCAGAAGCGCGCAACCGCCAGATCGGCATCACGCCCCCTCGACCGAAGCACCGTGCCCGCGCCTCAACCACGGCGTTGCGTCGCCGCGCGTCATGGCGAGGCCCACGTCCATGCAAAGCCGTGACTCCCGCGCTGCCAGCCAACCCCGCGAGAGGGACGAGCAGCCTCACCGTCGCCGCCGTCGCCGCCGCACGGGGCCCGACGGCGCCTTCCGGCAATGACAAGAGAGATGAGGGGATGTGATGCGGCCAAGATCTGGCGGCGCTAGGAGTCGCCACGTGTTGCTCAGGGGTAGGGATGGCACCTGCAGGGTTTGGGTACGGGTAGAGCCACTCCATACCCTTACCCGTCGCCCCAAATCTTGCCCATCACCCGTACCCATACCCGTCGACGGATACAACTTTTCCCCATACCCATCATCTGTCAGGGTAAATGGGTACCCGCGGGTAAAATTACCCAGATTTGCAACACATCAATTTGAGCATTACATAGTCATAAACAACAACTTAAAATAATAATTTATAAACATCAACACATCGTGACAGCAACACATGAATACATGACATTATCTATGGACAACAAATATATTCCTACTCTAAGATCAGCGCTCATAATCATAAAATAGTAAATAAAATTGAAACTCACCTAGCCGAGATAACCTTGCTCTTGTTCTTGTGTTTGGTAGCAGCAGCAGCAGATGGACCATTGCTAAGCAAGCTAGGGTGTCGCTGCTTCATGGACAACTTGGACATAGAGTTGCAACGATGCTGCGCCTTGGACCCCAGAGCAGGAGGAGGGAGACCTTGATGTCAGCCGGGGAGTTGGCTCTTTCCTAGCGCGCGGAGGCGCAAGGCCCTGGATCCATGGTGTTGGCGTCCACCTCGGAAGACAGGAAAGGGGTGGTGGTGCGAGGCATCAAGCGGCTGGAGGCGCCGGCGGAAGTGGGCAGCGGCGAGAAGATGAGATCGATTTGCTGGGCGTTGGCTGCTATGAGCGTGCGAGGTAATTTTAGACGTGAATCACGCTGATATAGCCATATAAGGAACGAGGCAATTCTGGACATTAATCACCTTTTTTGAGACAAGGACATTAATCACCTAGATACGTACACGTATGGGATGGGCTTGTGGGTCCTGTGGCTTTGTTGTGGGCCAGTTGCAGGATTTATGTAAAAAACGTTTAGCATATGGATACATAATATTTAAGGCATATTTTAAAACTCATATTACATGCGGGTACATGGGTACACGAGTATGGGTTGTACTAAACCATACCCGTACCCACTATACTCGATGGGTCTTGAATTTTTCTATTTATGTACCCATGGGTATTTTTGTGACTCATACCTTGTCCTAATAGGGTTTTTACCCGCCGGGTACGCGGGTAATGGGTACCCATTTCCATCTCTACAGGGAAGCGCATAGGGATGTGTCACCCTCGTCACCCAAACGAAAGGAAATCAAAGGGCATCATCCATTATAAAAAGAGGGCAAAAGGTTTGCCACTATGATCAGTAATGCTTTGCGAAGTTTCATCACCCTATTGACGCTGTCATCCATGATATACTAACATACACATATACACGTGCTATGGTGACGGCATGGTGGCGGCCGGGTTGACACAGGCTCAAGCCGGGCCCACCCGTATCGTCGCACTGCTACTCGATTCCAGTCCACGCCGTGTGGTACTACTCTGTGTGGCACTGTACATGGCGAGGGTCAAGGTGCTGATCGGGTCGCCTAGCTTCTCACGGGCTTTGGAAGTTGGAGCCGTAGGAGGAGCATGGCACAGCCACGTCGGCCTGCCTGCCTAGCAATTCAGTTTCCCCGTCTCTTCGCTTCGTATACTACTTGGGGCAAGGCCGTCAAGCTACCAGATCAAACAACATGGGAATAAACAAATAAGCAAAATTTTGCCCGCGCGTCGGTCATCAACGTTAACACGGCGTCAAGGGCAAGTGGCATCATGCGTTTGTGACCGGGGAATTGCGGACGATCGCGCGTTGCATCCATCCACATGACCACTGCACCCAGCAGCAGAGGACGGGGAAAAGAGAGGATCTCGCGAGCCAGCCAGGGCCAGGCGAGCCCGAGCTGGCCGAACGCTCCACCGGCGCTGTCGGCAAGGTGCGGTCGCTCGCTCTGCCCGTAGTCCGTAGATACCGGGCATCCGTGGTCACTTCCATATGTAGCATGATTTTCCTTTCCCGCCATTTCTAGAAACCCAGTACGAATAATAATGCGTTTTGTTGTCAAGCCACAAGCACGATGGTGGTGCTTAGATACTTCCACTAATGTAAGACGTTTTGAAGTTCAATTTGGACTGTCAGGTGTCAAAATGCAACTTCAACGTGCCGACGCAACTGTTCGCGCGTGTTTTTTTTTCTTTTTGACGTCGTTCGCGCGTGTTTGTTTGGGTTGAACAGACACAAATCGCGACCCAACGCACCGACGCAAAATCGAAGAGCGTCCGTTTTTTGTCCACGTGCAACCCATTTCAGGCCTAAATTTGAGACGGGTTTGCGTCGGCGTAGACACACGCTACGCTCGCCCTTGTCCTTCCCGTGGCCCGCCAGTCGGTGGCACATTAGCTATCCCCTCTCTCTGCCATTGACAGCCAACACACCTGGGCACCCCGCCCTCGATGCCACCGCCCAGTTCCGGTGGCCAGGCCGCCGCTGGCACCCACATAGCTCCCCCAGCAACACGCCACAGCTGACGGTCATTCTTGCTGGCGTTGGTGGATTGTTTTTGCTGCCGTCGTAGCACCCCCCCTCCCCGCCCCGCACACATCCACGCCACCCCGCCCTCGATGCTGCCGCCCAGTTCCGGTGGCCAAGCCGCCGCTGGCACCCACATAGCTCCCCCAGCAACACGCCACAACTGACGGTCGTTCTTGCCGACGTTGGTGTTTTTGCGCTGTTTTTGCCGCCGTCGTAGCACACCCCCCCTCCCCCCCCCCCCCCCCCCCCCGCGCCAAGTGCGGCTACCTCGCTCGCCGGTCGCCTCCACGCCGACATGCCCGCTACCTAGTCTGGGAGAGACGTGGGGCTCTTCACCAGCCAGCTTCTTCCGCCACGTTGGCAAGGTACGTGATCATGCACAACAGGATCGTACAGGATGAGCGTGAGGATGAAATCTCCAATCAGGGGTTTCAATTTCAGGGTGAAAATGTTGTGGTTGAGCATGGAGAAGTGGCAACGTTTGCACAGTTCACCGAATTTCATCATCAAATGCGTGATTAGGAAACTCACATTCAACTACAAGATGATTTGGTTGAGCATATGTGGGCTCAACTTGGCGACAATAGATGTATCGGCTTTTTTTTCAAATGTATTTGTGTCGATTCAAATTTTATTTGGTTTGTAAACTATGAGATTTTACTTGGTTGTGAAACTTTGATATTTGTATTTGGTTGAATTATATGAACTTTGGGCAATGTTTTTGATATGTATGTAAAATGTCACGGACGAAAATGCGTCGGCAAGTTGGGCGCACCACCAACCAAAACCCGGACGGGGCGGACAAAACCCAGAAGACCGACCAAAACGGATAAAATCCGCGTCCGATTTGCGTTGGAGTTGCCCTTAATGAGCAGAGGTAGTATGTTCCAGCCCGCCGTTTTCTTTCTCCGTGCCTCTTGTAATGAGCGATCCGGTTTCATCCTACATCTCCCAAGTACAGTACAGTCCTCCGACAGGTACACTGGCAAAAAGAAAAGAGTGATGATGCGGCCAGCCTGCTACGGCACACTCCCTGCGGCTCCTGCTGACCAGCTGACTCAGTGGACTTGCGGAACAAGCTCCAGTCCGGACGTTTTCTTCACGGCCAAGACTCGGCCAGCTCAGACCACAGTATGCAGCAGCCTATGATGCCTTGCTCGTCCTGCTGGCTAGGTCAATAGGCCAGTAGCCAATGCACATGGAAGGCAAAAAAAAAAGCAACCAGGGACGCTAGGGTAAAAAGAGGCCCAAGCAAAACGAAAAATACTCCTACCACGTGGTACTAGCTGTGAAGTGCACACACGACACGCACCCCTTCTCCCTGGCCCACATCGAGGACCGAGTACCACACACAGAGCTGCCCTGGAAGGAACTGACATTTGACGCATCATCCTGCGTATGATTCTTGTCTTTTGGCAATCGTACGGTAGCCAAAGGACTTTGGTGAGCATAATGTCAGTGTCCCCCAAAGTCCAAAGAACATACTCTCAAAATGAATGTGAGTATATCCATTTTATACTCCCTCCGTCCGAAATTACTTGTCGCAGAAATGAATGTATCTAGACGTATTTTAGTTCTAGATACATCTATTTTTATCCATTTCTGCGACAAGTAATTCCGGACGAAGGGAGTAGAAAATATGTATCCAAGAGAAACGGGCAATTTCATACAACAAGACACTAGGAATTCATTCAAGAACCATGGAATTAAGGGGATGCAAGAACACACGAATATGAACTAAACTAAAAATGAAAACAGGCTAATCTGTTCAGGACCTAGAATTACAGGCATGGGTTAAAAATGATACTCGCAGAAAATGGAGTAGCACGCGAGGTCAGAAAACAAGCACGGGCAGGCAAACACCTCATGGAAGTAGACATGGTAATAACCTTCGAAAAAGAACTAGAAATTAGAACAACAGGTAGGGACAAGAACGTTATATCTCAATGGCTAATACAACATCATCTGACATAACGAGATAATTTAAGGTGATTTTTACACGAGTTACATCGACCATGCCCTTGCTCGCAGCTCCTTAAGCGCCACTCTGCTACCAGCGGGAAGCCAGAGACATCCTGAAACCATGAATGGCTGCAAAGGTTAATGGTTGAGACACTTGTGGTATAATGTTTGTAACCATTACTCACGAATCAAAATCAGCCTGAAAGAGCAAGTTCTTGCGCTGGTACAGTTCCCATGATTTCCGCAGCCAAGTTTTGTTTCAAATTTCCCTAAAAATATGTGTTTTAAATCCATCCAGCCACTTGTTATGTGCCATCACTAACCTGACAGCCGCAAACTCGTCAATTGGAAATTATACAAAGACATGAACTTCTATACGTCCCCACAAAATGCACGGTTCATGAACTATTCATGATCTAAGTTCTTTGGCTCCAAATCACAAACAGTACATCATCAACTGACATATAACCATAGAGTACTTAATTACTTCTTTAGGGAAACAGGAGGGGAAAAGGCCCCTACCAGTTATTTGTTGATCATAAAGACAAATTACTACCAAGGGAAGCAGAATGCATCCCAGCAAAATAAAAGGCATGCAGCGCACGTGGGTGTAAATAAATTTGAAGTATTGCTTGTGGACTAGTATCAAGCAATGGCAGCCATGTTTTAATACTAATCTTAGTTGCTTGGTTATGGTTCCTTCTACACAAAAGTGTGACCATGTCGAGTCATGAAGTCCTTGTTCGACTCGGTGGTATTTCCTTGGACTATGCATTAGACATGTTATTACAGACATAGATGGTACCCTCGTTAAACTATTGTACCAACCATATATAACTCCTGCTTCCATAAGTTAACGCTAAAGGTAAATGCAACAACATGACAGCCTTGTAAAGAATCATACAAGGAAGCAAACTGATGCAGAGCTAAAACAGACACATTTTTTTCTAAGACAAGATATGTTCACCTCAATCATAGAGCGGAGTCCGCACAACAGACGAGTAGTAATGTGCCTCCAACTCCTTAAGGCTTGCTGCTGCTTCCTGCCCAATCCTCTCCAGCATTCTCTCTGTCTCCTCTGCCTGTTGACTGAACACTTCAATCCTCCTATCAACATTCTCACTCAAAGAAGCAAGCCCAGAAAAGATAGCTGTCCTCTTAAGTTCCGATACTAGTTTCAACAGAGAGTCCGCTGAATGCACCTGGAAAACATAAAACAGCATTTGACAACCAAACAAGACGAATAGAGAAAAATGAATACTAGATTTGATTGTATTCTAGAATTAGCTCAAAACACAGTAGGTTGCAGTACAACATATATCATATCAGCTGCTACTATAGTTTCTGTATCAACTTGTTACAATTGCAGCACTAATTAAGGCGCCAAAGCAAAGATAGTCCTCGCTTCTTGTGTCAACTTGTTACAATTGCAGCACTAATTATGGCGCCGGAGCTGAGGCAGTCCTCGCGTCTTCTTATATCCACTCATCATCTGTATCTTGGGACAGAGTTTTAAAGTCCATGACCATGAAATCAATCTATGGGGGCTGGAGTGCTTCAGAGATTATATTTATATTCCTGAAATCCTACCCTGCATATCTAGACTTAGATCCTAAATAGACCTTACCGAACTGATCCCTATTTTGATCATATATCATTACTGTATTTAGCATCCACATTTTCACCCTAGTCATATCGCATTCATTTTCATGTTGGTTGCTAAGTCTACATGATTACATGATAACTAATATCTACTTGTGGGCTTTTGTGCTACAAGTGTGGGATTTAATACAGGGATAGCTTAGGCTTCTACTACCACTCAATTGGGCTTCACTGTTTCGATCTCCATTGCTAACATTTAAGGCACAACTCGGCTCCAATTTTGGGCACCACATTTTTTAACAGTGGGGAGAAACAAATCTCTGAACAAATGTTGGGCAGCGAGGCGAGCCGTCGTTACTAACTTACCATTCGGGAGGCGCGCATGTCCATCTGGAATGCCTCCTGCGAGTTGCGCACGGGCGGGTCGTTGACCTGAGAAGAGGAAGAACCGCAGGGTTAGGGTTAGGCAGGAAGCGAGAGCACCGACGAGTGTAGGAGGGAACGGGGGCGTACGCGGGCGATGTTGATGAGGGCGGAGAAGTTGTCGACGAGGCTGCTGACGTCGGCGTCGGCCTTCTGGAGGAGCGCCCGTTGCTTCTGAGCCGCGGCGGCCGCGGCCGCCGCCGTCGGGCCCGCCGTGGCGCCGCCAGCGCTGCCGCCTGGCTTGCTCATCGCGGGTCACCCGGCGAGCGGCGGGCGCCGGCTGGCTGGATCACGGCGGTCGGGGTGGCGCCGGGCGGGCAGGGCGTGCAGGGGGGCGACGGCTTCCGGCGAGGTAGGCCGCGAGCCGGCGAGATCGGGAGGACGGGAGCGGCAGTGGCTCGGTGCGGCTGTCCCCCGTGCGTTTTTTTTTTTTGAGACAATCCGTGCGTTGTTTTTCTTTCTTTTTTTGAGAATACCGTGCGTTTTTTTTTGAGTGCTGTGCGTTGTTTGTTGGGCTAGGATGGGTCGGGACTAGCTGGAGTTGTTTGTTGGGCTAGGATGGGTCGGGACAAGCGGATCCAAAATCTCAGGATGGACCGGGGCCCATCAAGCCCACCCTCTAGCGTGATGGGGAAGGTGCTATACGGCAAATCCTCTTCTTTATCTTTATCTTTACTAGCACAAATGCCCGTGCGTTGCAACGGGAGAAAACACTGGTTCTTACGACTCAAAATTGGCCAGGTCGAACACAGTCTAGCTGCGTGCTAGTGCTCCAAATCTTCTACTGGAAACTTTCATTTCCACTGGCGTTGATGCTCGCACAACCACAGTTGTCTGACTTCATCGCTAGGGCTGCTTTGTTATGGGCAAATGGTTAAACATGTACTTGTTTTAACTACAAAATTTAAGTAAAAGAAGCACAATCCACAATAGCACAATCTCTAGAAAAAACTAATTATGCATAAGAGCACAAGCTTGCTGCCCAATAACGCAATCTCCAAGAAAAATAGCCATTTCTTTTAGGGCTATATACACAGAAAATAGCGAGGTAAAAATTCTTCACAGAGAATGCACATTGGTACTTTTGGATTTTTGGATAAAGAAATGCTTATGATGGCACAACCGATATATGCACATAAGATGATTCTAGGCAGCTAATTGTCTATTTTTAATGAACTAAGAGGGCCTGATGTACTATTTTCTAACTAGTAGAATGCCCGTGCGTTGCCACGGCCATTTGAAATATTTTGTTGGAGTTCTATATATAAATATAATGCATGTTAAATTTCACATGTATAGAAAAAATAGCAACAATGGTAATAATTGAAAACTACTTTTCTGCATGGGAAACTTTCAATCTATTCATCTTTAAACATGGTAGTACAAAGAACATCGGAGATAATAGAAATTAAAAACCACCTAGCGACGACTACATACACTGGAGCGAGACGAAGGTGTGCAGCTGTCATCGCCCCTCCCTCGCTGAAGCCGCGCAAGCCTTATTATAGTTGACAGTCGAGAAGTCGTCGTGCTAAGGCCACATAGCACAAGGGCACCAGAGCAACAAGCATCGCCCGATGAAGAAAGTCGTAGATCGGAAGAATCAAACCTGTAAACATCCAAATGAAGATGAACCCAGCGCCGCCGTCATCGCCCCTCCCTCGCTGGAGCTGCGCAAACCTTATTATAGTTGACAGTCAAGAAATCGTCGTGCTAAGGCCACATAGCACAAGGGCACCAGAGCAACAACCATCACCCAATGAAGAAAGTCGTAGAACGGAAGAATCAAACCTGTAAACATCCAAATGAAGATGAACACAGACCAGATCCAAAAAGATCCACCGAAGACCTGCACCAACCGAATCCCGCGAGATCCGACGGAGACACACCTCCGCGCGCCCTCTGACGATGCTAGACGCACCACCGGGATATGGATAGAACGTGGGAGACATTATTCCTACCAAGGGACATCGCCGCGGCACATTGCGCGCAGATGGATCACAAGTTCCCTTTTTCAGAAGGTAAATCATGAGCACATTAATCTTCTCGGAAGGTATAATTTGGTGTGCACCCATATAGAAACAACAAAAGCGGCTCTCAACTATTTCAAATATAGGCCTGCTAAAATACAACACCCACTCAAGAGGGAAGTCGCACAACTTGATGATTCGAGATGCTATCATTGAAGCTATTCTTGTCTGTACTACAAAACAAAGATCAAGGCAATTAAAACTAATACCAGATCATGAGTGTGTAAGACAATATATATGTTGTGTTCAAACCCCAATTTTTCATGGCTTGCGAGCAATTCGCAGAACATCCATCGAACATTGCCATGGAGTTAGATATCTCCTACACTGTCAGATTTTTTAAATCTCATACTACCACCTCTAATTGATGATTTAGGCCCTGTTTGATAGCTCTGTATTTTCTAAGTATTCTGGAAATACTACAGTTTTTAGGATTACCATGGTTTTAATTACTTTGAGGCCCTGTTTGATAGCAAAGTATTTTTTAAGTATTCTTAGAATACTGCAGTCTTTTTACTTACCATGGTTTTATTTATCGTGCTTCTTACAGAACCTGGTTATCATTCCAAATTTCAATGATCAGAATGTACTGAATGAAAGGGCGATAAGAGTGAAATCTATGCGTGGTTAAATTTCAATCAAACTTTCTCCACACAACAGCAGACTCCAGCATGGTTGGTTACTAAGAAACCAATTCAATAAAGTACATCAACTTATAAACGGAAAGGGTAATCCATAACTGAATCAGGCAAAGCATTACGAACGAGGCGGACTGGTGGAGCTAAAGAAAAGGTACATACTGCCTCAAACTTCCGGATGTGCAGAGCTCCGTGATGATGTTAATTGTCTTCTTATCCTCATCAATACATGAGGCAAACAACTTCTCAATGTTCTTGTGCCTCAGCGTCTTCAACAGACGGATCTCTGTATTCAGTTGTGCCATCTTCTCTGAGGAACCCATGACAGAATCATCAATCCGTGTTTGGCACCATGCAACCTATGGACTTCTCTGAGGAAATGGTCGACCCCGAATCTATGGACTTTTTATCTACTCAATTTCAAAATGGTTCGAACAGGTAATAATATACTATCCAGTATATAACTCCAAACGGCTAGATCCTAGAGCATTCAAATACATCATTTATGCCCAACAAGTGATATTATTGCATATAAGAAATGAGAACCAAAAAAAGCATAATACATTTGGAGGAGCATGGCCAATGTTGTGCAACAATAACACTGCATGCTTGCAACCTATCAGGAAAAAGCATAATACATTTGTTTGTGTTCACGCTATAGGAAAAAGCATAATACAATTGTTTGTGTTCATGCATGACTATAAATTGCCATCAATGCTTTTTTCAGAAAAACATATTCAGGAACACACTCCAGTAAAATGCCCACATGCTCAACTTTGATTGAGGAAGATATGCTCACATGCAGCTACGGTAAACATCTATGTGTTCAGTCAGAAGAAAAATCAAGGGTAACTTAATAGATAGTTAGGCACACTTGGTCCATCACCAAGCGTATTCATGGCACAATTATCTAGGCAAGGGCAGTGTAAAGTATGACCATCCAAAGCAAGGGGATAACAAAAGAACGAACCTCTCCAACATACACCACAGAAAGGATGCCCACATGAAGCAGCACCCATTGACTCACGTGGACAACTTTCGAAGCAAATCCCACACATAAGTTGTTAAAGGATAGATAAGTAATATAAGAAGTGGAGTTTATATGCACATGACCTACATGTACGGGAATGTTTTCATTAGCATGCCTAGTCTAGAACATAAAAGGGTGCAAGCCCATCCCTTTGCCGCAAGCATTCAAAATAACAAGCCTACTGTTCAACATTTTCTCCAGTAAAATACAGGTTGCCAGGCAGGTCATACTAATTCCACGGGTTACAAAATATACTGGCAATCCAATAATATAAACATCAAGAAGAAATCCTTAACGGGAAAGCAAGAAGAAATCGACCGATCTGGGACAATTCGAAGCAGCAGTCCTTAACGGGGTTGAAGCAGCAGCCTTCCCCTCGTGCTCATCATCGCCTCCATGGCCTGCACACAGCCACCACCGTCACTCGGCCTGCTGCTGCTGCTGCTAAAACAACAACAACAGCAACCACCACCAATTAGCCTAGTAAATCCAAAAATCCAATTGTGATGAAAAACATGTCCATATCATGTGACTGCTGCAAACTGGACCCTTTTCTTGATACGCACATGGCTGCTGCAATACAAGCACACACAATAAAAGACATCTTGTAGTAGGAGGCAGGGAGGGTTGGAGCAGAGCATCTTCTCCATGGACCTCCTCTCTCTCCCACAAGCCCTTGAATTCCTTGACACAATACAAGCAGACATCAGATGTTGGAGATGAAGAAAAAGACAAGGGTAGGGGAGGAAGGATTGGTACCTACCCTGGTCGAGGGGAGTTTCATCTCCATGGCATCCCACGGAGGGAGGCTCGACGATGGCGGGCGTCCTTGGAGCTTGAGGAAGAACCGGTCGTCTCGAGCAGGACAAATTCATCCAGGAGACAGAGCTGCGCGTGGGGGCTGGGTACGCGTCGGAGATGAACCGCCGGAGTCGCCGGAGTTGGAGGCGACCGAAGCCCTTGCCACCGGGGAGCGGCGAATCCAGCCGGATGGGTGAACGCAGCGGCGCGAGGCGAGCACAGAAGGAGTGTGATGCGCGCCGCAGGAATCGACCGGCCGAGATCTAGATGGCGGCGGCGGAGAGAGAGTTGGGTGAGTGGGTGCGGGTGCGTGGAGAGGGCGGCGGTGGTTGGGTGGCCCCCGCGGAGGAGTGGAGTGGAGTGGAGGCCGGCCGGGGTTGGGGAGGGGATGGAGGTGTGCGGCGGCGGCGTGAGGAACCGTAGCGCGCGCCGCGACTCGTGCGAGGAGAGAGAGGGAGCGGCTCGCTGGTCACAGCATTTTTCTTTTGGACGGGAGATCGGGAGGGGTGTTTCGTGCGGGCTGGGTTTTTTTGCAGTGCGTGTGTGTGGGTGGGGAGTGGGAGGTGAGACGAAAATAAACCGGACGAAAATTAACCAGACGAAAGTGGTGGGACTATTCAACCAACTCGTCCATTAAGAATAGAGATTAAGAACTTTTAGGCAAAATAAGTAAAGAAACACTTTGGATGGATGAGAAAATTAATTGGAGAAGCAGATGATTAGAAGTTGTATCTAGGCCATTGTTGTACGTACGTGTTTAGGCGGTATGCAGCATCAACTTGTATCTGAGCAGCCCGGCGTCTTGTCCTTGCCGTGTCCGCCTGCACAACTTCGGCCGGCGTCGTGCCGGCGTGCAGGATTGCATCAACATGTTGTCTTCGCCGCTGTGTCCGAGCAGCCCAACGTCTCGTCCTTGCCGTGTCCGGCTACAACTCCGGCGTGCAGTACCGACCATGCTTCCTTTCTCTCGTTTTCCTGTGCTTCCTTTCTCTTTCTCAGCTCATTGTTTGTTTCATGGGACGGCTGGTTGATGTTACAAAGAACTTCAAAACGTATATAAACTGATGAGAATCGATTTAACAGGGCGAGGTGGGACTATTGTGAAAATAATAAGCAAGCAACAAACTATTTTTTGCGGCCTTTGTAAGTCGAGGCGTGGCTGCCGGCCATAAGGCCCAGCAGCGTAGCGAGCTGGCAAGTCTCCGGTGATAGTTGGGCTACGGTGCGATTTTGGGGAATAGATGGGCTAACGCCCAGGTGGGAACGACCAGCCTATGCGAACCATAGATGGGCTGAGGCGCGGGCGGGGGCGACCAGCCTAACCGGGACGGACTGCTGGGGACGAACAAAGGTTTGAGGAATTGAATCGTTTTTTTCTTACGCTTTAGTACCACCTCGCGTATATGTTTTAAATTTAAATTGAAAGCGTAAAATCACAGGAAGAAGCGTATTGTGACGGTGAACCCGACAAAGTCAATCCGTGCTTTATTACTAAAATAAAATAAAATAAAGCACGGAGTGCTACCGTCGGGTTCACCGTCATTCTCTTTTTTTTGGAGTTTGGTACGTCCTCTCTGATTTTTTTGGTCCAGCTATGAATTAAAAAAAAAATTGTGCAAGTCAAGATTCAAACACAGGACCATCACCATCAAGAAAACATGTCCTAGCCACCTCACCAATCCGTTGTTTGTGTTTATCAATATGATGTGTTGAAAAACTGTCACGGAAACCTGAGCCGGCCCATGAAGGATACGATTGGCGAGCACATATACTGCAGCTAGAAAAAAGAAATAAAGCCGACCAACCTCGCGGGATCATGCAAGAAACCACCCGAAAGTACCGGCTGAGCTAGCGCCGGTTATCAGAATTTCTAGGTTGATTTGTCTTGGGCCTCAGTCCATCTATCCATCCTCTGTGACGTGGCCCAAAAATACGGTAAAAATAGTTGCTCGATCAAAAGAAACTCATAATCCTAACCTCACGAACTGTTCACAAGATAATCCCATATCGTTTTTCTTTTCAAAATCCCATCAGTTTAAATATGTTTGCGAGTTCAAGACAATAAGCAACCTCGAATCAAGGATTCTTTCAAAGAAGGAATTAATGGGAAAGAGACCCAACATATATTGGCCTAATTAAACGGAGGGAAAGACCTGCCGATTTAAATCAGCGTCTACAAAGAGAGAAGTCGGGAGGGAAATGAAGGAGGAGGGCAGACAAAAGGAGAAGCACACGAGGAGATGGAGACGACGAGGTGCATGGTATATCCATAATAAAAGGAGGGATTGCGGAATTATTTAAGAAGGAATCAACGTTAAACGGAACCGAGGGCTGCCATGCATGATTTAAGAAGGAATCATCATTGTAATTAAAGGGTGGGGATCAATATACTTGAATGGGCTGGTTAGTCTCGACGAGCTGGACTTCTATGGGGTTTGCCAACAATTCTGTAGCGTTACTCGGTGGGATCTGCTCTGGCAAAAAGAAACTGCGGCCATTTTTTTCTCAAGCAAGAGATTTTTTTTAAGTCAATAGCAGTGTAGGCACAACATTCTGACTTGCTTCAGCAATTGAGATCATCGAGGGTGTAGACTTGAGAACAAATCCAAAAAGATGACAACTTATTTCATGGAGGAGCCGATGGCTTCATGAGATGTAAAATACAAGAGAGTGGCGATCCACACTATTGAGATCATAAATTATCACCATCCTAAGTCGTAGGTGAGCAATAGCTCTAATAGAGTGGCGATCCACACTAGGTTTAGTTATGCCCCTTCTTTCTACATGTGATGTAACGCTATATGGAGTTGGGCATTTAGCAAGCCATTATTGCAACCACTTTTCTTATCTTAACTTGATGATGGGGCAGTATCTCCACTCCCAGTGGAGGAGCAATTAACCTCCCACTTTAGTTGATTATTTGCATTTGTTGAATATGTTGAGCATGTTACTGTACCTTTTGATAGAGCTTTCCGAGAACACACATATTGACTTATTTTCTACCCGGCACAAGGGGTCAGTATTCACACTTTTTTTGTGTTTAAAAATTGTTCATAATTTAAAAATTATCATGCATATTTTAAGTAAATGTGATTTAGAAAGTGTATAAGGGATGATATATGGACCAGGTGTAGGGTGTAGCTCACGGAGAGTGTCCCTCATGGCCAACTCGGTGGGATTAGTTTTCAAAGTATAAACACTCCCTTACGCTGGCGTGTCTCAATTGCAGGTGTGTCATGTAGAGGCTGAGATCACCGTGTTCGAATTGGTCACGTTCGAACGCATTGCCTTCAGGCAGACACCATGGCCACTATTGATGAGGATGGGAAGGAGTATAATTTCAACTAGAGGACATATACCTTTGGAGGGGTTATGAGTTGTGTTTATTGAGCTAGGCACAAAGGTTTTTTTTTCTCCCGTTGCAACACACGGGCATTTTTACTAGTGTCTATAAAAAGGCAAACCCTATTATTAAATTTCGGAATATTTTTAAAAAATCATGAATATTTTAAAATTCTTAAATGTTTTTTTAAAATCTGGAACATGTTTTAAATTTTGAAACATTTTTAGTAGCACACTAGCTGGTTTTGAGAAAAAAAATAGCTCAAAAAATCCTCTAGCAGTGACCCGGCAAAAAACTTTCAGTAGCACGCTACCCAATTTTGAGAAGAAAAAAACAGCTCACAAAATCCTGTAGCGGTAGGTCGGCAAAATTGCTAATGGGCTGGCCCACGGAGAGAAGGCGGGGTGCACGTTTGGTCTCTTAGCAACGCCAAAAGGATCAAGATGGGCCAAAGGGGACGAGGTGAATAGGGACAAATACAATTGTTTTCGTTGATTATGAGCAAGTTTAGGCAATGCAGAATATAAAGGTGTGTTTAAAAAATAACTATGGTGAGATAAACAATCATATATGATTAATGCAGGTCAAATGATCGAAGTAACCCACAATTAAAAACTAGGGTTAGGTATAACCAAAGACAAGGATGTATCATGATGTTCGCTTCCTTAGAGGGAAACTAGTCATCGTTGGAGAGATGTGTGTTACCACGAAGGCTCACGCTTTTCTCCTTGAGATAACACCACGAAGACTATTCTCAACCACTAGTGGTAGACCTTGAGGCGGCCTTGAAACCTTCGTAAACGACGGTGAAGATCACAAATTGATTTCTCACCAGGCACTCCTACCGCCTAGGAGTCTCCAACCTCTGAGAGTAACAAGATCCACCAAGGAAACGAGGGGAACCAATTTTTGTTTTGGTAGAAATGTAAACCGGGCACTTCTCTTTCACTCCCCCAAATATCAATAAATTTGAGTGGAAGGGAAGGGATATCTCCAAGAAATTTGAGCTAGAACAACGAAGGAGAGAGAATGTAATCGTCGCCTTCTTCGCGGGGAAGAAGGTGGCCTTATATAGGCCCTCAAATTCAACGATTACCCACATATTTTACGTGGTTCGGAGGCTCTGAGCAACCTCGGAGGCTTTGGGTAGACTATGGACACAACAGAAAGGTTGCACTAGCCCGAGAGGCTGACCCAGAGATGCACCGAAGTAGGAATGGCAGTTTGCCCATGGGTACCCTAGTCGAAAACAACGGGCATGGGCAAGATTTGGCAAGATTTTGTGCCCATGTGTAATGGATATGCATACCTGAAAAATAAATGGGCAGGGCATGGGTATGAAATTGCGCCCATGGGTAAAACAATGGATACCCAGAAAAAAATGAAAATAACTCCTATGACATGTCGAGTCAACTCCTAACTCCTATGGCCCAACTCAAAATCTCTTATGCCCTAAATCAGCCATAGCTCGTAGGCCCACAACCACCAACTCGTCA
This sequence comes from Aegilops tauschii subsp. strangulata, assembly GCF_002575655.3. Lineage (NCBI taxonomy): Eukaryota > Viridiplantae > Streptophyta > Magnoliopsida > Poales > Poaceae > Aegilops > Aegilops tauschii. The sequence goes on along the minus strand of NC_053037.3, from coordinate 17,425,633 downwards.
CTCTTACGTCCTATTTGACTCTTTCAAATGATGAAACCTCGACCCATCACCACCGGACTCTTGTCCACCTCTCGATCCAGTAATCTCCAGTTGCCACTATCGCGTCCCACTGCTCGTACTCCCCTGCCGCCTCCAAGATACCACCCACTGGAGGAGGCCGCATCGGTGCTAGACTGCTCATCAAATTCATTCGAATTTTAGAAACATTTCTCTACTTTTTTAAAGTGCAAATGCTATACATTGTACCCATTTGGATACTCATCGGTTCTGGTATATAATGTTTTTTGGGTAAGGGTTTGGGCAAAAGGAGGTTGTACCGCCCATACCCTACCCACTGCCATCCTTACCATGAAGACTTCGGGCACCCTCCGGGGCAGGTTCCGAGCACAACAAAATATTTACTCCCAAGTGCAAACCTGGGGGTGACCCTGGAAGCTGGCTAGTAGCCATGTGGTTTCGTCACGCTGACATCGACCACATGTTTTTTTTCTTTTGTTTATATTCAAAAAAGTACTAAATAGCTTTATTATGAAAAAAATAGTTAATATTTTAACAGTCATGGCACATTTAAAAAATGTTCATGTAATGTAAAAAACCGTTCGGTCAACTTTCAGAAAATGATTGTATCATTACAAAAATGTATGTGACATTTAAAAAATGTTCACGCCTTTCCAAAAATATACGTGATCTTTGTAAAATGTTATACAATGGAGAAAATATTGTGTAATTCAAGAAATATACGTTATATTGTAAGAAAACCACACAGTTCAAAAATATGTTTGTGAATGTTTTTCAAAAAATGTTTAGCAATGTAAAAGAAAAACTGTTTTCATAATTTAAATAAAATATTTTGTGTTAGTGAAAAAAATTGATGTCTATTCAAAAAATTGGTTAACACATATTGAAAAAAATGTTCAAAACACATATTTGAAAAAATAAACTTATATAATTTTTTTAGATGTATACAAAAGTTTACAACGTGTACAAAAAAGTGTACTAAGTATATAAATTTGAAAAAAATATCAATCATGCATTTGAAAAATGTTAAACGTGTATAAAAAATATTCCTAGTATGTACCAAAGATGTATAATATGTATGCAAAAAATAGACATGTGTTGAAAAATGAAACAAAGCTAACAAAAGAAAACAATAAGAGGAAAAAAAGGAAAACCCAATACAAAACTGTGAAAAGGCCGATAGAAAAATCATATATAAAAACTCGGATGTGATAGAGTCAAATCAAACAGATATTGGGTGGGTGGTCCCGAGCTGATAGCCTTGGTGCGATGGTAACAGACATGAAGGAAATATGCCCTAGAGGCAATAATAAAGTTGTTATTTATATTTCCTTATATCATGATAAATGTTTATTATTCATGCTAGAATTGTATTAACCGGAAACTTAGTACATGTGTGAATACATAGACAAACAGAGTGTCCCTAGTATGCCTCTACTAGACTAGCTCGTTAATCAAAGATGGTTAAGTTTCCTAGCCATAGACATGTGTTGTCATTTGATGAACGCGTTCACATCATTAGAGAATGATGTGATGGACAAGACCCATCCGTGCTTAGCACTATGATCGTTTAGTTTATTGCTATTGCTTTCTTCATGACTTATACATGTTCCTATGACTATGAGATTATGCAACTCCCGAATACCGGAGGAACACTTAGTGTGCTATCAAACGTCACAACGTAACTGGGTGATTATAAAGATGCTCTAGAGGTGTCTCCGATGGTGTTTGTTGAGTTGGCATAGATCAGGATTAGGATTTGTCACTCCGATTGTCGGAGAGGTATTTTTGGGCCCTCTTGGTGAGGGAGTCCTGGACTAAGGGGTCCTCGGGCGTCCGGCCTAATGGACGTGGGCCGGACTAATGGGCTGTGAAGATACGAAGACCGAAGACTCTACCCGTGTCCGGATGGGACTCTCCTTGGCGTGGAAGGCAAGGTTGGCGACAAAATATGAAGATTCCTTTCTCTGTAACCGACTTTGTGTAACCCTAGTCCCTTCCGGTGTCCATATAAACCGGAGGGCTTAGTCCGGATCGGCAGATACTCATAATTGTAGTCATACAGGCTAGACTTCTAGGGTTTTAGCCATTACGATCTCGTGGTAGATCAACTCTTGTAATACTCATATTCATGAAGATCAATCAAGCAGGAAGTAGGGTATTACCTCCATAGAGAGGGCCCGAACCTGGGTAAACATTGTGTCCCCCGTCTCCTGTTACCATCGACCTTAGACGCACAGCTCGGTACCCCCTACCCGAGATCCACCGGTTTTGACACGACATTGGTGCTTTCATTGAGAGTTCCACTGTGCCGTCGTCAAGAAGTTCGATGGCTCCTTCAATCATCCACAACAATGCTGTCCAAGGGGAGACCTTCCTCCCTGGACAGATCTTCGTATTCGGCGGCTTCGCACTGCGGGCCAACTCGCTTGGCCATCTGGAGCAGATCGACAGCTACGCCCCTGGCCATCAGGTCAGATTTGGGAGCTTGAACTACGTCGCGGATATCCGTGGAGACTTGATCTTCGACGGATTCAAAACCACGGCAGCCGCTCCCTGTCACCGCGATGAACATGACTTAAATCTGTCATCAGACCATACCCAGGAAATTGCACCTGTAGCCGCTCTGGCCTTAGATCCGGAGCAGATCGCGCCATCCGAGTGAAGGAAATATGCCCTAGAGGCAATAATAAAGTTATTATTTATTTCCTCATATCATGATAAATGTTTATTATTCATGCTAGAATTGTATTAACCGGAAACATAATACATGTGTGAATACATAGACAAACATAATGTCACTAGTATGCCTCTACTTGACTAGCTCGTTAATCAAAGATGGTTAAGTTTCCTAGCCATTGACATGAGTTGTCATTTGATTAACGGGATCACATCATTAGGAGAATGATGTGATTGACTTGACCCATTCCGTTAGCTTAGCACTTGATCGTTTAGTATGTTGCTATTGCTTTCTTCATGACTTATACATGTTCCTATGACTATGAGATTATGCAACTCCCGTTTACCGGAGGAACACTTTGTGTGCTACCAAACGTCACAACGTAACTGGGTGATTATAAAGGTGCTCTACAGGTGTCTCCGAAGGTACTTGTTGGGTTGGCGTATTTCGAGATTAGGATTTGTCACTCCGATTGTCGGAGAGGTATCTCTGGGCCCTCTCGGTAATGCACATCACTATAAGCCTTGCAAGCATTGTGACTAATGAGTTAGTTGCGAGATGATGTATTACGGAACGAGTAGAGAGACTTGCCGGTAACGAGATTGAACTAGATATTGAGATACCTACGGTCGAATCTCGGGCAAGTAACATACCGATGACAAAGGGAACAACGTATGTTGTTATGCGGTTTGACCGATAAAGATCTTCGCAGAATATGTAGGAGCCAATATGAGCATCCAGGTTCCGCTATTGGTTATTGGCCGGAGACGTGTCTTGGTCATGTCTACATAGTTCTTGAACCCGTAGGGTTCGCACGCTTAAAGTTAGATGACGATCAGTATTATGAGTTTTGTGTTTTGATGTACCGAAGGTAGTTCGGAGTCCCGGATGTGATCACGGACATGACGAGGAGTCTCGAAATGGTCGAGACGTTAAGATTGATATATTGGAATGTTATATTCGGACACCGGATGAGTTCCGAGGGTTATCGGATAAATACCGGAGAAACCGGGAGGTTACTAGAACCTCCCAGGGGGTTATTGGGCCTCATGGGTCCAAGTGGTGGAAGGGGAGAGGCGGCCAGCTAGGGGCGCGCGGCCCCCCTAGCCCAAACCGAATTGGACTAGGGGGTCGGCCCCCCTTTCCTTCTTCTTCTCCTCCCCTTCCTTCCCCTCTCCTACTTGGACTAGGAAAGAGGGGGGAATCCTACTTGGAGTAGGATTGCCCCCCTTGGGCGTGCCTCCTCCCCTTGGCTGGCCCTCTCCTCCTCCCCCCTTTATATACGGAGGAGGGGGGCACCCCATAGACACAACAATTGATCTCTTGATCTCTTAGCCGTGTGCGGTGCCCCCCTCCACCATATTCCACCTCGATAATATCGTAGCGGTGCTTAGGCGAAGCCCTGCGTCGGTAGCATCATCATCACCGTCACCACGCCGTCGTGCTGACGGAACTCTCCCTCAAAGCTCGGTTGGATCGGAGTTCGAGGGACGTCATCGAGCTGAACGTGTGCTGAACTCGGAGGTGCCGTACGTTCGGTACTCGGATCAGTCGGATCATGAAGACGCACGACTACATCAATCGCGTTGTGCTAACGCTTCCGCTTTCGGTCTATGAGGGTACGTAGACACACTCTCCCCTCTCGTTGCTATGCATCACCATGATCCTGTGTGTGCGTATGAATTTTTTTTAAAATTACTACGTTCCCCAACACCGAGGACGGGAAGCTCAACCCCGCCACGGAAGCCACAGACTCCGCGACATTGGAGCCGCACACAGATCTAACTTCGGGTGATATCTGTGTCACCGGAACCTCGGACTCGTTTCCGGCTATAAATTCCGAACCGTGTGCGTCCGTGCACGACGAGCTAGATCGGTCATCGATCGTCGAATTCTGCGCCGCGGACGTCTTCCGGCACTCGCCTTTAGGCGACGTGGTAAACTCATTGAAAAATCTATCCTTAGCGGGGGACTCACAGCCGAACTATATCCGGTTCATACTGGAGGCTGATGACGGGGAATTTCGCTTCCCACCCACCACCCACTTCATAGCCACTGTCGAGGACTTAACAGACATGCTCGATTACGGCTCCGAAGACATCGACGGTATGGATGACGATGCAGATTAGGAGCATTGCCAAAACCCGCCGTTTACCGGACGTTGGACGACTACTTCTTCGTACAACGTGTACATGGTGGATACACCCAAAGAACCTAGCGACGATGACAAAGAAGATCCAATCAAGGATAAACCTGCTGAGACACAGCCTAAGCACCGACGTCAGCGGCGCCGCTCTAAGTCACGTCGCGCAAAAGACAGCAATACCGGCACGGGAGAAAACAATACTCCGGACGACGCCGAAGACAATGAAGACCCCGTTGAGGCAACTTCCGAACAGGACGAACGGGAGGACGGGCATGTTAGCCTCGAGGAACAGTCCATACACGAAGACTCGGAGGACAGTAATTATCTTCCGCTCTCCGAGGACGAGGAGAGCCTCGGCAACGAGGATTTCATCGTGCCTGAGGAACCTCTCTAGCAGGAGCGCTTCAAGCGCCAGCTCATAGCCACTGCAAGGAGCCTGAAAAAGAAGCAGGAGCAGCTTCAAGCTGATCAAGACCTGCCCAACGATAGATGGACCGACGTCCTGGCTGCCGAGGAATACGGCCTCAATCGCCCAGCCAAAAATTACCCGAAGTGCAAATTGCTACCTCAGCTCGATGATGAGGCGCCGGAGCCCATACCATCATCACACAATGCAGCTAACCGACCACAACGCGGTCGGGACAGAGCGGCAACTCAAGCCGAACACCAGCCCGCCCCACCTCACCGTAAAGGCAGAGATAAAACAGCTCGGGGTTATACATATGACCTTCGGCAGGACCTGGACAGTAGAGCAGGACATACCAGATCGACCTACAGATCACGAGGACGTGCCCCGATGCGCGGCGACGACTATCTACCCGGACGCGACAAGCCTAGTCACGCACGGGCCGAAAACCGCAGACAGACTCCATCGGAGCTACATCGCAATGTGGCCCAATATAGAGGCGCCGCACATCCTCTTTGCTTCACAGACGAAGTAATGGAGCACGAATTCCCAGATGGGTTTAAACCCATGAATATCGAATCATACGACGGAACAACTGATCCCGTGGTATGGATCGAGGATTTCCTTCTCCATATCCACATGGCCCGCGGAGATGACCTTCATGCCATCAAATACCTACCACTAAAACTCAAAGGACCACTCGGTACTGGTCAAACAGTCTGCTGGAAAACTCTATTGGCAGCTGGGAGGACTTGGAAGACGCCTTCCGCGACAACTTCCAAGGAACATATGTCCGGCCACTGGATGCCGATGACTTAAGTCACATTGTTTAGCAGCCCGGCGAGTCAGCCAGGAAGCTCTAGACTAGGTTCATAGTTAAAAAGAACCAAATAGTCGACTGTCCGGACGCGGAAGCCCTAGCGGCCTTCAAACACAGCGTCCGGGACGAGTGGCTCGCCCGCCACCTCGGTCAAGAAAAACCAAAATCCATGTCAGCCCTTACCGCTCTGATGACCCGCTGCTACCTCTTGAGCACTGCGTTGGTTTTCCCTTGAAGAGGAAAGGGTGATGCAGTAAAGCAGTGTAAGTATTTCCCTCAGTTTTTGAGAACCAAGGTATCAATCCAGTAGGAGGCCACGCACGAGTCCCTCGCACCTACACAAACAAATAAAATCCTCGCAACCAACACAATAAAGGGGTTGTCAATCCCTTCACGGTCACTTACGAAAGTGAGATCTGATAGATATGATAAGATAATATTTTTGGTATTTTTATGATAAAGATGCAAAGTAAAATAAAAGGCAATAAAAATAGCTAAGTGTTGGAAGATTAATATGATGGAAAATAGACCCGGGGGCCATAGGTTTCACTAGTGGCTTCTCTCGAGAGCATAAGTATTACGGTGGGTAAACAAATTACTGTTGAGCAATTGATAGAATTGAGCATAGTTATGAGAATATCTAGGTATGATCATGTATATAGGCATCACGTCCGAGACAAGTAGACCGACTCCTGCCTGCTGAAGGAAATATGCCCTAGAGGCAATAATAAAGTTATTATTTATTTCCTTATATCATGATAAATGTTTATTATTCATGCTAGAATTGTATTAACCGAAAACATAATACTTGTGTGAATACATAGACAAACAGAGTGTCACTAGTATGCCTCTAATTGACTAGCTCGTTGATCGAAGATGGTTATGTTTCCTAGCCATTGACATGAGTTGTCATTTGATTAACGGGATCACATCATTAGGAGAATGATGTGATTGACTTGACCCATTTCGTTAGCTTAGCACTCGATCGTTTAGTATGTTGCTATTGCTTTCTTCATGACTTATACATGTTCCTATGACTATGAGATTATGCAACTCCCGTTTACCGGAGGAACACTTTGTGTGCTACCAAACGTCACAACGTAACTGGGTGATTATAAAGGTGCTCTACAGGTGTCTCCGAAGGTACTTGTTGGGTTGGCGTATTTCGAGATTAGGATTTGTCACTCCGATTATCGGAGAGGTATCTCTGGGCCCTCTCGGTAATGCACATCACTTAAGCCTTGCAAGCATTGCAACTAATGAGTTTGTTGCGAGATGATGTATTACAGAACGAGTAAAGAGACTTGCCGGTAACGAGATTGAACTAGGTATTGAGATACCGACGATCGAATCTCGGGCAAGTAACATACCGATGACAAAGGGAACAACGCATGTTGTTATGCGGTCTGACCGATAAAGATCTTCGTAGAATATGTGGGAGCCAATATGAGCATCCAGGTTCCGCTATTGGTTATTGACCGGAGACGTGTCTCGGTCATGTCTACATAGTTCTCGAACCCGTAGGGTCCGCACGCTTAACGTTTCGATGACAGTTATATTTTGATTTTATATGTTTTGATGTACCGAAGGTTGTTCGGAGTCCCGGATGTGATCACGGACATGACGAGGAGTCTCGAAATAGTCGAGACATGAAGATTGATATATTGGAAGCCTATGTTTGGATATCGGAAGTGTTCCGGGTGAAATCGGGATTTTACTGGAGTACCGGGAGGTTACCGGAATCCCCCGGCAACATAATGGGCCTTAGTGGGCCTAGGTGGAAGAGAGGAGAGGCGGCTAGGGCTGGGCCGCGCCCCCCTCCCCCTAGTCCGAATAGGACAAGGAGAAGGGGGCGGCGCCCCCCCTTCCTTCTTCTCCCCCTCCTCTTTCCCCCCTCCCAAGTCCTAATCCAACTAGGAAAAGGGGGGAGTCCTACTCCCGGTGGGAGTAGGACTCCTCTTGGCGCGCCCCAAGGCTGGCCGCACCTCCCCCCTTTGATCCTTTATATACAGGGGCAGGGGGGCACCCCAAAGACACAACAATTGATCATTGATCTCTTAGCCGTGTGCGGTGCCCCCCTCCACCATATTACACCTCGATAATATCGTAGCGGTGCTTAGGCGAAGCCCTGCATCGGTAGAACATCATCATCGTCACCACGCCGTCGTGCTGACAAAACTCTCCCTCAACACTCGGCTGGATCGGAGTTCGAGGGACGTCATCGAGCTGAACGTGTGCTGAACTCGGAGGTGCCGTGCGTTCGGTACTTGATCGGTCGGATCGTGAAGACGTACGACTTCATCAACCGCGTTGTGTTAACGCTTCCGCTTTTGGTCTACGAGGGTACGTGGACAACACTCTCCCCTCTCGTTGCTATGCATCACCATGATCTTGCGTGTGCGTAGGAATTTTTTTGAAATTACTGCGTTCCCCAACAGTGGCATCCGAGCCTGGTTTTATGCGTAGATGTCATATGCACGAGTAGAACACAAGTGAGTTGTGGGCGATATAAGTCATACTGCTTACCAGCATGTCATACTTTGGTTCGGCGGTATTGTTGGATGAAGCGGCCCGGACCGACATTACGCGTACGCTTACGCGAGACTGGTTCTTCCGACGTGCTTTGCACAGAGGTGGCTGGCGGGTGTCAGTTTCTCCAACTTTAGTTGAACCGAGTGTGGCTACGCCAGGTCATTGCGAAGGTTAAAATAGCACCAACTTGACAAACTATCGTTGTGGTTTTGATGCGTAGGTAAGAACAGTTCTTGCTAAGCCCAGTAGCAGCCACGTAAAACTTGCAACAACAAAGTAGAGGACGTCTAACTTGTTTTTGCAGGGCATGTTGTGATGTGATATGGTCAAGACATGATGCTAAATTTTATTGTATGAGATGATCATGTTTTGTAACTGAGTTATCGGCAACTGGCAGGAGCCATATGGTTGTCGCTTTATTGTATGCAATGCAATCGCCATGTAATTGCTTTATTTTATCACTAAGCGGTAGCGATAGTCGTAGAAGCAATAGTTGGCGAGACGACAAACGATGCTACGATGGAGATCAAGGTGTCGCGCCGGTGACGATGGGGATCATGACGGTGCTTCGGAGATGGAGATCACAAGCACAAGATGATGATGGCCATATCATATCACTTATATTGATTGCATGTGATGTTTATCTTTTATGCATCTTATCTTGCTTTGATTGACGGTAGCATTATAAGATGATCTCTCACTAAATTTCAAGATAAAAGTGTTCTCCCTAAGTATGCACCATTGCCAAAGTTCGTCGTGCCCAGACACCACGTGATGATCGGGTGTGATAAGCTCTACGTCCATCTACAACGGGTGCAAGCCAGTTTTGCACACGCAGAATACTCAGGTTAAACTTGACGAGCCTAGCATATGCAGATATGGCCTCGGAACACTGAGACCGAAAGGTCGAGCGTGAATCATATAATAGATATGATCAACATAGTGATGTTCACCATTGAAAACTACTCCATTTCACGTGATGATCGGTTATGGTTTAGTTGATTTGGATCACGTGATCACTTAGATGATTAGAGGGATGTCTATCTAAGTGGGAGTTCTTAAGTAATATGATTAATTGAACTTAAATTTATCATGAACTTAGTACCTGATAGTATCTTGCTTGTCTATGTTGATTGTAGATAGATGGCCCGTGCTGTTGTTCCGTTGAATTTTAATGCGTTCCTTGAGAAAGCAAAGTTGAAAGATGATGGTAGCAATTACACGGACTGGGTCCGTAACTTGAGGATTATCCTCATTGCTGCACAGAAGAATTACGTCCTGGAAGCACCGTTGGGTGCCAGGCCTGCTGCAGGAGCAACACCAGATGTTATGAACGTCTGGCAGAGCAAAGCTGATGACTACTCGATAGTTCAATGTGCCATGCTTTACAGCTTAGAACCGGGTCTTCAACGATGTTTTGAATGTCATGGAGCATATGAGATGTTCCAAGAGTTGAAGTTAATATTTCAAGCAAATGCCCGGATTGAGAGATATGAAGTCTCCAATAAGTTCTACAGCTGCAAGATGGAAGAGAATAGTTCTGTTGGTGAGCATATACTCAAAATGTCTGGGTATAACAATCACTTGATTCAACTGGGAGTTAATCTTCCGGATGATAGCGTCATTGACTGAATTCTTCAATCACTGCCACCAAGCTACAAGAGCTTCGTGATGAACTATAACATGCAAGGGATGGATAAGACGATTCCCGAGCTCTTCGCAATGCTAAAGGCTGCGGAGGTAGAAATCAAAAAGGAGCATCAAGTGTTGATGGTCAATAAGACCACTAGTTTCAAGAAAAAGGGCAAAGGGAAGAAGAAGGGGAACTTCAAGAAGAACAGCAAGCAAGTTGCTGTTCAGGAGAAGAAACCCAAGTCTGGACCTAAGCCTGAGACTGAGTGCTTCTACTGCAAGCAGACTGGTCACTGGAAGCGGAACTGCCCCAAGTATTTGGCGGATAAGAAGGATGGCAAGGTGAACAAAGGTATATGTGATATACATGTTATTGATGTGTACCTTACTAGAGCTCGCAGTAGCACCTGGGTATTTGATACTGGTTCTGTTGCTAATATTTGCAACTCGAAACAGGGACTACGGATTAAGCGAACACTGGCCAAGGACGAGGTGACGATGCGTGTGGGAAACGGTTCCAAAGTCGATGTGATCGCCGTCGGCACGCTACCTCTACATCTACCTTCGGGATTAGTATTAGACCTAAATAATTTTTATTAGGTGCCAGCGTTGAGCATGCACATTATATCTGGATCTTGTTTGATGCGAGACGGTTATTCATTTAAATCAGAGAATAATGGTTGTTCTATTTATATGAGTAATATCTTTTATGGTCATGCACCCTTGAAGAGTGGTCTATTTTTAATGAATCTCGATAGTAGTGATACACATATTCATAATGTTGAAGCGAAAAGATGCAGAGTTGATAATGATAGTGCAACTTATTTGTGGCACTACCGTTTAGGTCATATCGGTGTAAAGCGCATGAAGAAACTCCATACTGATGGACTTTTGGAATCACTTGATTATGAATCACTTAGTACTTGCGAACCGTGCCTCATGGGCAAGATGACTAAAACGCCGTTCTCCGGAACTATGGAGAGAGCAACAGATTTGTTGGAAATCATACATACAGATGTATGTGGTCCATGAATATTGAGGCTCGTGGCGGATATCGTTATTTTCTCACCTTCACAGATGATTTAAGCAGATATGGGTATATCTACTTAATGAAACATAAGTCTGAAACATTTGAAAAGTTCAAAGAATTTCAGAGTGAAGTTGAAAATCATCATAACAAGAAAATAAAGTATCTACGATCAGATCGTGGAGGAGAATATTTGAGTTACGAGTTTGGTCTACATTTGAAACAATGCGGAATAGTTTCGCAACTCACGCCACCCGGAACACCACAACGTAATGGTGTGTCCGAACGTCGTAATCGTACTTTACTAGATATGGTGCGATCTATGATGTCTCTTACTGATTTACCGCTATCATTTTGGGGTTATGCTTTAGAGACGGCTGCATTCACGTTAAATAGGGCACCATCGAAATCCGTTGAAACGACGCCTTATGAACTGTGGTTTGGCAAGAAACCAAAGTTGTCGTTTCTTAAAGTTTGGGGCTGCGATGCTTATGTGAAGAAGCTTCAACCTGATAAGCTCGAACCTAAATCGGAGAAATGTGTCTTCATAGGATACCCAAAGGAGACTATTGGGTACACCTTCTATCACAGATCCGAAGGCAAGACATTCGTTGCTAAGAATGGATCCTTTTTAGAGAAGGAGTTTCTCTCGGAAGAAGTGAGTGGGAGGAAAGTAGAACTTGATGAGGTAACAGTACCTGCTCCCTTATTGGAAAATAGTTCATCACAGAAACAGGTTCCTGTGACGCCTACACCAATTAGTGAGGAAGTTAATGATGATGATCATGGAACTTCATCAAGTTGTTACTGAACCTCGTAGGTCAACCAGAGTAAGATCCACACCAGAGTGGTACGGTAATCCTGTTCTGGAGGTTATGTTACTAGACCTTGACGAACCTACGAACTATGAAGAAGCGACGGTGAGCCCAGATTCCGCAAAATGGCTTGAGGCCATGAAATCCGAGATGGGATCCATGTATGAGAACAAAGTATGGACTTTGGTTGACTTGCCCGATGATCGGCAAGCCATTGAAAATAAATGGATCTTCAAGAAGAAGACTGACGCTGACGGTAATGTTACTGTCTATAAAGCTCGACTTGTTGCGAAAGGTTTTCGACAAGTTCAAGGGATTGACTACGATGAGACCTTCTCACCCGTAGCGATGCTTAAGTCTGTCCGAATCATGTTAGCAATTGCCGCATTTTATGATTATGAAATTTGGCAAATGGATGTCAAAACTGCATTCCTGAATGGATTTCTGGAAGAAGAGTTGTATATGATGCAACCGGAAGGTTTTGTCGATCCAAAGGGAGCTAACAAAGTGTGCAAGCTCCAGCGATCCATTTATGGACTGGTGCAAGCCTCTCGGAGTTGGAATAAACGCTTTGATAGTGTGATCAAAGCATTTGGTTTTGTACAGACTTTTGGAGAAATCTATATTTACAAGAAAGTGAGTGGGAGCTCTGTAGCATTTCTGATATTATATGTGGATGACATATTGCTGATTGGAAATGATATAGAATTTCTGGATAGCATAAAGGGATACTTGAATAAGAGTTTTCCAATGAAAGACCGTGACACCCCAAAATTTTGACCTTGTTTTATTAATTAAAATTTTGCCAGGAAATAAATTTTTTCCATTTGTTTAGAATTGCCCTTTTGATGTTGTGGATTTTTACCTCAAGTGGAGAATTTCCAAAAGTATTATTGGACTTGTATGCTCTCTCTATGGAACAATTCTTTATCAGTGGATTTAATTTGCAAGATTTATTCTCCCAGAGCTTCATTCTTTTAAAATGATTTCTTTTGAATTTGGAGCCTGTTGTGCACTGCAACCATTTGACAAATGCTTTTAAAAATTTCACCAAAATTTGGGGATGTCATGTGATATTTCCACATCACTTTTATGCAAAAATATCTTTTGGTTATTGGAGATTTTGAGCTCTACATCAACTTTTCAAATCTGGTCCAGTAGGCATTTTTGCACTACAACCTATTTAAATATTTCTTTAAAAATTCTTCCAAGTGTTTGGAGATGTCAGTGGATGCATACAATTCAACTTCATGCAAAAACCCAGTGTTGTTCTTTGAAAAATTTGAGTGAATCAACCTCTTTTTCTTTCTGGTCCAGTTTGGTGATTTGTACTGCAACTCTATCTTATTTTGCTCTAGTGCCCATGAGCTTTTTCCTGCTTGTAGCCCTCCCTACAAGACCCTTAAGTCCAGGAGATTGGGCCCATTGGAGGATTTTAAGTGCATGCAATGAAACCTTTTTCTTTCTGTCCAAAACTGGAGTTTTGCAAAACTTGCACTAACAAGTTTCTGGTTTTTCCCAAATGATCTTGCCATCATCACCTACAACTAGAGAGACCCTGATATGGAGATTTTGGCCACTCCAAGAGTTGCCTAAGTGCACTTGGCATTCTGTCGAACACTTGGTGCGCACAGTCAGTTTTGGGCATGTTTCCTAGTTTGCACTATGATCTTGTTCCACTGACCCAGCAACCTTGTCCACTAAACTCTTAGCTATCTCTATCCTAGTCCTGTTAATTGCCAGCCTCACCCTCACACTCTAGGCCGCCCTGGCATTTCGTCGAACATGGCCCGTGCGTGCTCTGGGCGCGCCCAGAGCGCACGTTTTGCACGCGCGCGCACCGAGCCGCCGCGCCGCACTGCCGCCCTCGACGCGTCCCGTCCCTGGCCCCAGCTCGCCTGCTGAGACACGCACTAACCTCGCCCACTCTCCACGCCACCACTGGCGCCCTACAGCGCCACCGGCAGAGCTTTTGGCGACACGCCGGCGTCGGCAGCGAGCCTCTGCCATGGACGGCGCCGCCCAAACCACACCAGCGCGCCAGCTGCCCCTATGAACAGCTCGAGCTTATCCCGAAGCTCGTCGGCACGCGCTCGTCGCCGCCACGACGCCCGGCAGCTACAGCACGGCTGTCGCCGGCGTTCTTATCCTCAGCCGCCACGGGATCAGCCTCGAGCGCCTATTTAAGGGATCCCCGAGCTCGTTCAAGACCTCAGGCAACCCCAGGCCACCCGCATGGTACTCCCGCGGCCAGCAATCGACAGGGAAGGGCTTTCTTCCTCGCCTCCGGCCAGTTTGGCCGCCGCCGAGCTCCGGTGCAATACGCCGCAGCCAGACCCTCCCCCGCCCATCCAGCGCCACCAAGAGTCTCCCCATAGCCTTGCGGAGCTGCCTAGCGCCTCAGCCTCGACCTAGGACCACCATAGCCCGAAGCTCACTTTGCTCCTGAACCGCCGTCCGCCGCGGAGCTCGCCGCCGGTGACTTTCTCCATCCCCACCTGCCTAGCGCCCACCGGGAGGACCGCCCCGGTCTGGCGGATCCATCCCTGCCCTCGGGGCCCCGTGGGAGGCCGCCGTTCGGTGCCGGCGATCGCCGGAGACCCGCCACCGTTCGGGCAGAGAGAGAGGAGGGAGGGAAGACCAGTCAAACCTGACCAGTGGGTCCCCTGGACCCACTGTCAGTGACCCGCGCGCCGTCCACTCTGGTTAAGTGAAGGCGTATAAAATCCCGAGTACGTCTCCTCTGCTGCGAAAGCGTATTCTCCCCCGAAACGTTTTCTTTTTCTGGATTTTATTAAAAACAGAGTTGACCAAACTTTGACTGGCTATAGCTTTTAAAATAAAACTCCAAATGAGTTGATTCTTTTTCCTACCCTCTCAAATTTTATCTAGTTTATTTTAAGATTTATTTCAAAAATATTTGAGACAACTTTTTGTACTGTGTTTGTAATATTTGTATTTGAATATATTTTTCAAAATAGGAAAATGGAGAAGGAAGAAAGCTTTCTAAAATTGCACCCTTTGCATACTCTTGAAGGCAAGCATTCTGAACTCTGGCATAATATTTTCGTGAGGTGTTTTGATAAGGTTACAACACCACTTGACTTGGAGCATGCGTTATTTTCTTTTTGTAACGATGAAGTCTCGCGCATGAGTGCATATTGGAGATGTTTTGCTGTTAGTAATGGGTATGCTGTGATAGTGATCACCCTCGTGAATCTTTCATGCATACCGGCAGGAAGCCGGGAGAGTCGTGGTCTTGGGTAGACACGAGCTTGTCCCTAGTTCCTCGTCGGGACGAGTGTATCCGGTATGGCATGATGAGTTTTGATGAGCAGTGATTCTGTCTGTCGATGGAAATATTTTGGTTATGCTATTATTCAGAGGAATACTTGGACCGCCTGGGTCGGTCGTAGGTCGAGTCTTGTTCAGCAACTTCCCCTACTTGTTTTGTACTACCACTTGTCCCTGCCGCAGGTAGGGTACGGTTTAGTAAGTTGTCAACCCCTTACCAAAGCACACACCGTACAGAGAGGCCATGGTGGAAGATACCGGAGGCCTCCGGTAGGCATGCCACCTGGTCCGGGGGCATGGGTGTTTCCGGTTGGGACCGAGAGGGGGGCACCCCTTAGAGCGTGCGAATATAAATTTGATCCCATGCCACGTCGAGGTTGTAGCCTCCCCACTTAGAGTTTTGCTTGGCAGGTGTCGTGGGTGATTCCAGACACCGGTAAGTTAAGCTGGTGTGTGCAGGTCAGGCGTGTTTTCAATTAAAAGTCCGTAGGAGGAATTAGTCTCGATGGGCTAAATAAATCCGTTACTCGTGGGTAAATAGTACACCCTCTGCAGAGGATATATCCATTTGGATAGCCATGTCCATTGGTAAGGACTTCAGTCTGAGGTGGGTCTAGTAACGGTATTCGGATGGAGAACGGATAGACTGGATCATAGTAACGGTATTCGGATGGAGAACGGATAGACTGGATCATAGTAACGGTATTCGGATGGAGAACGGATAGACTGGATCATAGTAACAGTATTCGGATGGAGAACGGCTAAACTAGAACACAGTGACGGTCTTCGGATGGAGAAACGGATATACCATAGCATTGTTTATGACCCATGTCATATGAGGATTACGATTCTTATTATTGTGGACTAACCAGTTACTTTATTTGAATTATTGAGTATCCCTGGGACGGTTCTACCTCCTGGATATTCACTGTGATTATTCTTATATAAGCCCTCTCTGTGGTGTCGCTCAGACGCCCGACCGTGGCATGTTTGTTATTTAATTATTCTTTATAAGCCCTCTCTGTGGTGTCGCTCAGACGCCCGACCGTGGCATGTTTGTTATTTAATTATTCCTTTATAAGCCCTCTCTGCGGTATCGCTCAGACGCCCGACTGTGGCATGTTTGTTATTTAATTATTCCTTATAAGCCCTTTATGTGGTGTCGCTCAGACGCCCGACTGCGGCATGCTCGTTATTTAATTATTCTTTATAAGCCCTTTATGTGGTGTCGCTCAGACGCCCGACTACGGCATTGTTAACTTATTTGCACCCTTTCGAGGAGTCATTTCAGACACTCGATCAGCGCATTCTATTTCTACTCCCGTATTGCATGTTCATATTTTACCTGCATGCGTGCATCACGGATTTCGTTTATTTCGTGAAAGACGTTATCATCATAAAAATATTTCGGAGCATGATTATCCCTTGTTATATTATACCCGTGTTCTTAATGTTTGCGAGTACATTCAAACGTACTCACTGGCTTGTCCCTGGCTATTGTCTTGGCCAGATTTCTTGCGGGAAGAAGAGCGTTACGACGTCAGCCCCGGAAACCTTGTAAAGGTGATAGCAGCCTCGCGAAGATAGGAGTTATCCTGGTCAGCTGTTCTTATGGGAAATGGAGTTCCATAGACGTAGTTGTACCACAAACCGCTTCCGCCATCAACCACTAGAAACCAAGTGTTATACTCCTAGGCCACAATGGTCTTGTACTACATATTTTGTACTTTGCTTGGAATTCTTCTATCAAGTTGGTGCCTCATCAGCTAACAGTAATCCTGGGGCTGGTGAGCACAAAGGCCGTTTTTTTCTCTGGGAAATTAATATCCCGAAAATCCGGTCGTGACAAAGACCTCGGTGAAGCTGCGTATATATTGGGCATCAAGATCTATAGAGATAGATCAAGACACTTAATTGGACTTTCACAAAGCACATACCTTGACAAAGTTTTGAAGAAGTTCAAAATGGATCAACCAAAGAAAGGGTTCTTGCCTGTGTTACAAGGTGTGAAGTTGAGTAAGACTCAATGCCCGACCACTGCAGAAGATAGAGAAAAGATGAAAGATGTTCCCTATGCTTCAGCCATAGGCTCTATCATGTATGCAATGCTGTGTACCAGACCTGATGTGTGCCTTGCTATAAGTCTAGCAGGAAGGTACCAAAGTAATCCAGGAGTGGATCACTGGACAGCGGTCAAGAACATCCTGAAATACCTGAAAAAGGACTAAGGATATGTTTCTCGTTTATGGAGGTGACAAAGAGCTCATCGTAAATGGTTACGTCGATGCAAGCTTTGACACTGATCCGGATGATTCTAAATCGCAAATCGGATACGTGTTTACATTGAATGGTGGAGCTGTCAGTTGGTGCAGTTCTAAACAAAGCGTCGTGGCGGGATCTACGTGTGAAGCGGAGTACATAGCTGCTTCGGAAGCAGCAAATGAAGGAGTCTGGATGAAGGAGTTCATATCCGATCTAGGTGTCATACCTAGTGCATCGGGTCCAATGAAAATCTTTTGTGACAATACTGGTGCAATTGCCTTAGCAAAGGAATCCAGATTTCACAAGAGAACCAAGCACATCAAAAGACGCTTCAATTCCATCCGGGATTTAGTCCAGGTGGGAGACATAGAAATTTGCAAGATACATACGGATCTGAATGTTAGAGACCCGTTGACTAAGCCTCTTCCACGAACAAAACATGATCATCACCAAGGCTCCATGGGTGTAAGAATCATTACTGTGTAATCTAGATTATTGACTCTAGTGCAAGTGGGAGACTGAAGGAAATATGCCCTAGAGGCAATAATAAAGCTATTATTTATTTCCTTATATCATGATAAATGTTTATTATTCATGCTAGAATTGTATTAACCGGAAACATAATACTTGTGTGAATACATAGACAAACAGAGTGTCACTAGTATGCCTCTAATTGACTAGCTCGTTGATCAAAGATGGTTATGTTTCCTAGCCATTGACATGAGTTGTCATTTGATTAACGGGATCACATCATTAGGAGAACGATGTGATTGACTTGACCCATTTCGTTAGCTTAGCACTCGATCGTTTAGTATGTTGCTATTGCTTTCTCCATGACTTATACATGTTCCTATGACTATGAGATTATGCAACCCCCGTTTACCGGAGGAACACTTTGTGTGCTACCAAACGTCACAACGTAACTGGGTGATTATAAAGGTGCTCTACAGGTGTCTCCGAAGGTACTTGTTGGGTTGGCGTATTTCGAGATTAGGATTTGTCACTCCGATTGTCGGAGAGGTATCTCTGGGCCCTCTCGGTAATGCACATCACTTAAGCCTTGCAAGCATTGCAACTAATGAGTTTGTTGCGAGATGATGTATTACAGAACGAGTAAAGAGACTTGCCGGTAACGAGATTGAACTAGGTATTGAGATACCGACGATCGAATCTCGGGCAAGTAACATACCGATGACAAAGGGAACAACGTATGTTGTTATGCGGTCTGACCGATAAAGATCTTTGTAGAATATGTGGGAGCCAATATGAGCATCCAGGTTCCACTATTGGTTATTGATCGGAGACGTGTCTCGGTCATGTCTACATAGTTCTCGAACCCGTAGGGTCCGCATGCTTAACGTTTCGATGACAGTTATATTTTGAGTTTATATGTTTTGATGTACCGAAGGTTGTTTGGAGTCCCGGATGTGATCACGGACATGACAAGGAGTCTCGAAATGGTTGAGACATGAAGATTGATATATTGGAAGCCTATGTTTGGATATCGGAAGTGTTCCGGGTGAAATCGGGATTTTACCGGAGTACCGGGAGGTTACCGGAACCCCCCGGCAACATAATGGGCCTTAGTGGGCCTAGGTGGAAGAGAGGAGAGGCGGCTAGGGCTGGGCCGCGCGCCCCTCCCCCTATTCCGAATAGGACAAGGAGAAGGGGGCGGCGCCCCCCCTTTCTTCTTCTCCCTCTCCTCTTTCCCCCTCCCAAGTCCTAATCCAACTAGGAAAAGGGGGGAGTCCTACTCCCGGTGGGAGTAGGACTCCTCCTGGCGCGCCCCAAGGCTGGCCGCACCTCCCCCCTTTGATCCTTTATATACGAGGGCAGGGGGGATCCCAAAGACACAACAATTGATCATTGATCTCTTAGCCGTGTGCGGTGCCCCCCTCCACCATATTACACCTCGATAATATCGTAGCGGTGCTTAGGCGAAGCCCTGCGTCGGTAGAACATCATCATGGTCACCACGCCGTCGTGCTGACGAAACTCTCCCTCAACACTCGGCTGGATCGGAGTTCGAGGGACGTCATCGAGCTGAACATGTGCTGAACTCGGAGGTGCCGATCGTTCGGTACTTGATTGGTCGGATCGTGAAGACGTACAACTACATCAACCGCGTTGTGTTAACGCTTCCGCTTTCGGTCTACGAGAGTACGTGGACAACACTCTCCCCTCTCGTTGCTATGCATCACCATGATCTTGCGTGTGCGTAGGAATTTTTTTGAAATTACTACGTTCCCCAACACCTGCATCTACTGCTATTACTCCACACATCAACCGCTATCCAGCATTCATCTAGAGTATTAAGTTCAAAAGAACAGAGTAACGCTTTAATTAAGATGAGATGATGTAGAGGGATAAACTCATGCAATATGATATAAACCCCATCTTGTTATCCTCGATGGCAACAATACAATACGTGCCTTGCTGCCCCTACTGTCACTGGGAAAGGACACCGCAAGATTGAACCCAAAGCTAAGCACTTCTCCCATTGCAAGAAAGATCAATCTAGTAGGCCAAACCAAACTGATAATTCGAAGAGACTTGCAAAGATAACCAATCATACATAAAAGAATTCAGAGGAGATTCAAATATTGTTCATAGATAAACATGATCATAAACCCACAATTCATTGGTCTCAACAAACACACCACAAAAGAAGATTACATCGAATAGATCTCCACAAGAGAGGGGGAGAACATTGTATTGAGATCCAAAAAGAGAGAAGAAGCCATCTAGCTAATAACTATGGACCCGAAGGTCTGAGGTAAACTACTCACACATCATCGGAGAGGCTATGCTGTTGATGTAGAAGCCCTCCGTGATCAATGCCCCCTCCGACGGAGCTCCGGAAAAGGCCCCAAGATGGGATCTCACGGGTACAGAAGGTTGCGGCGGTAGAATTAGGTTTTTGACTCCGTATCTGGTAGTTTGGGGGTACGTAGGTATATATAGGAGGAACAAGTACGTCGGTGGAGCAATGTGGGGCCCACGAGTGTGGAGGGCGCGCCTGGGGGGGGGGGGGGGTAGGCGCGCCCCCTACCTCGTGCCTTCCTGGTTGATGTCTTGACGTAGGGTCCAAGTCCTCTGGATCACGTTCGTTCCGAAAATCACGTTCCCGAAGGTTTCATTCCGTTTGGACTCCGTTTGATATTCTTTTTCTGCGAAACTTTGAAATAGGAAAAAACAGCAATTCTGGGCTGGGCCTCCAGTTAATAGGTTAGTCCCAAAAATAATATAAAAGTGTATAATAAAGCCCAATAATGTCCAAACAGAATATAATATAGCATGGAACAATAAAAAATTATAGATACGTTGGAGATGTATCAAGCATCCCCAAGCTTAATTCCTCCTCGTCCTCGCGTAGGTAAATGATAAAAACAGAATTTTTGATGTGAAATGCTAGTTGGCATAATTTCAATGTAATTCTCTTAATTGTGGTATGAATATTCAGATCCGAAAGATTCAAAACAAAAGTTTAATATTGACATAAAAATAATAATACTTCAAGCATACTAACTAAGAAATTATGTCTTCTCAAAATAACATGGCCAAAGAAAGTTATCCCTACAAAATCATATAGTCTGGCTATGCTCTATCTTCACCACACAAAGTATTTAAATCATGCACAACCCCGATGACAAGCCAAGCAATTGTTTCATACTTTTGTTGTTCTCAAACTTTTTCAATCTTCACGCAATACATGAGCGTGAGCCATGGATATAGCACTATATGTGTAATAGAATGGTGGTTGTGGAGAAGACAAAAAAGGAGAAGATAGCCTCACATCAACTAGGCGTATCAACGGGCTATGGAGATGCCCATTAATAGATATCGATGTGAGTGAGTAGGGATTGCCATGCAACGGATGCACTAGAGCTATAAGTGTATGAAAGCTCAACCAAAGAAACTAAGTGGGTGTGCATCCAACTCGCTTGCTCACGAAGACCTAGGGCATTTTGAGGAAGCCCATCATTGGAATATACAAGCCAAGTTCTATAATGAAAATTTTTGCACTAGTATATGAAAGTGATATCATAGGAGACTCTCTATCATGAAGATCATGGTGCTACTTTGAAGCACAAGTGTGGTAAAAGGATAGTAACATTGTCCCTTCTCTCTTTTTCTCTCATTTTTTTCTCTTTTTTTTATTTGGGTCTTTTCTCTTTTTTTATGGCCTCTTTTTTTTTTAGTCCGGAGTCTCATCCCGACTTGTGGGGGAATCATAGTCTCCATCATCCTTTCCTCACTTGGGACAATGCTCTAAAAATGATGATCATCACACTTTTAGTTACTTACAACTCAACAATTACAACTCAATACTTAGAACAAAATATGACTCTATGTGAATGCCTCCGGCGGTGTACCGGGATATGCAATGAATCAAGAGTGACATGTATGAAAGAATTATGAACGGTGGCTTTGCCACAAATACAATGTCAACTACATGATCATGCAAAGCAATATGACAATGATGGAGCGTGTCATAGTAAACGGAACTGTGGTAAGTTGCATGGCAATATATCTCGGAATGGCTATGGAAATGCCATGATAGGTAGGTATGGTGGCTGTTTTGAGGAAGGTATATGGTGGGTGTATGATACCGGCGAAAAGTGCGCGGTATTAGAGAGGCTAGCAATGGTGGAAGGAAGAAAAGTGCGTATAATCCATGGACTCAACATTAGTCATAAAGAACTCATATATTTGTTGCAAAAATCTACAAGTTATAAAAGCAAAGTATTACACGCATGCTCCTAGGGGGATAGATTGGTAGGAAAAGACCATCGCTCGTCCCCGACCGCCACTCATAAGGAAGACAATCAATAAATAAATCATGCTCCGACTTCATCACATAACGATTCACCATACGTGCATGCTACGGGAATCACAAACTTTAACACAAGTATTCCTCAAATCCACAACTACTCAACTAGCATGACTCTAATATCACCATCTTTATATCTCAAAGCAATTATCAAGCATCAAACTTCTCATAGTATTCAACACACTCATAAGATAACTTTTACTAATCTTGGATGCCTATTACTTTAGGACTAATTTCTCAATTTAAGCAAATTACCATGCTGTTTTGTAGGACTATCAAAATAATCTAAGTGAAGCATGAGAGAATAATAGTTTTTATAAAACAAATCCACCACCGTGCTCTAAAAGATATAAGTGAAGCACTAGAGCAAAAACTATATAGCTCAAAAGATATAAGTGAAGCACATAGAGTATTCTAACAAATTTCGAATCATGTGTGTCTCTCTCAAAAGGTGTGTACATCAAGGATGATTGTGGCAAACTAAAAAATAAGGACTCGAATAATACAAGACGCTCCAAGCAAAACACATATCATGTGGTGAATAAAAATATAGCTCCAAGTAAAGTTACCGATGGAAGTAGACGAAAGAGGGGATGCCTTTCGGGGCATCCCCAAGCTTTGGCTTTTAGGTGTCCTTAGATTATCTTGGGGTGCCATGGGAATCCCCAAGCTTAGGCTCTTGCCACTCCTTGTTCCACAATCCATCAAATCTTTT
The DNA here is from genome assembly GCF_002575655.3 of Aegilops tauschii subsp. strangulata. Taxonomy (NCBI): domain Eukaryota; kingdom Viridiplantae; phylum Streptophyta; class Magnoliopsida; order Poales; family Poaceae; genus Aegilops; species Aegilops tauschii. The sequence continues at coordinate 17,402,452 of NC_053037.3, read as the reverse complement.
ACCCAAAACTTGAAAACTTCACAACACAAAACTTAGCAGAAAATCTCGTGAGCTCTGTTAGCGAAAGAAAACAAAACACCACTTCAAGGTACTGTAATGAACTCATTCTTTATTTATATTGGTGTTAAACCTACTGTATTCCAACTTCTCTATGGTTTATAAACTATTTTACTAGCCATAGATTCATCAAAATAAGCAAACAACACACGAAAAACAGAATCTGTCAAAAACAGAACAGTCTGTAGTAATCTGTAACTAACGCAAACTTCTGGAACTCAAAAACTTCAGCCAAAATAGGAAGACCTAGATAATTTGTTTATTGATCAGCAGAAATTGGAATCAATATTTTATCACGTTCTGGTGATTTTTAAAAATTGTTTTCGTGAACAGAAAGTTTCTGGAATTTTCAGCAAGATCAAATAACTATCATCCAAGAAGATCCTATAAGTTAAACTTGGCACAAACACTAATTAAAACATAAAAACGAATGTAACCAGAGGCTAGATCAAATATTTATTCCTAAACAGAAGCAAAAAGAAAAAAACTAAAAATAAAATTGGGTTGCCTCCCAACAAGCGCTATCGTTTAACGCCCTTAGCTAGGCATAATTTTTATTGATGCTCACAAGGATGATAATTGAAACACAAAGAGAGCATCATAAAACATGTTACAAACACATCTAAGTCTAACATACTTCCTATGCATAGGCATCTTATAGGCAAACAAATTATCATAGCAAGCAAAAACTAGCATATGCAAGGAAGCGAAAAGAAACAATAGCAATCTCAACATAACGAGAGGTAATTTATTATCATGAAAATTTCTACGACCATATTTTCCTCTCTCATAATAATTACATGTGGGATCATAAGCAAATTCAACAAAATAGCTATCACATAAAATATTTTCAACACGATCCACATGCATGCAAAGTTGACACTCTTCCAAAATAGTGGGATTAACATTAACTAAAGTCATGACCTCTCCAAACCCACTTTTATCAAAAATACCATAAGATTGAACATTCTCCAAATATGTGGGATCTAAAGTTGACACTCTTCCAAACCCACTTTCAATATTATTGCAAACACTATTATCAATCTCATATTCATCATGGGGCTTAAATAAATTTTCAAGATCATAAAAAGAATCACCCCAATCATGATCATTGCAACAAGTAGTAGAAATAGCAAAACTAGCATCCCCAAGATTAGGGTTTTGCATATTATTAGCACAACTGACATCAAGAGAATTTATAGTAAAATCATTGCAATCATGCTTTTCATCGAAGGAACTATCAAGTATGGGTGCAATAGCAACGATCTCATGTTTAACATAAGGAACTATAGCAAATTCGTCTTCATAAATATTGGCATCATGGCCACAAGAATAGCAAGCATCACGTTCATCAAGGGATATTTCAATCAAATCATCGGAATCATAATTATCTATAGATTCATGCATATCATTATTTTCTTCTTTCATAGACTCCTGCGAAATATTAGCTTCTTCTTGGACAGCAGAGGAGTCCTCAATATATGGTTTAACATAGGCATCGGAAGCATAATTATCATAACAATATTTAAGTATGGCAAAATTTTCAGATTTGTAAAGAGTAGCACCATACATTTCAATCAAAGAAGCAATTTCATAAGCACCCTTAAAAGCAACAAATTCTTCAATTTGTTGAACATCATAGTAATTATAAACACCCCTAGCATATGAAGATACGATTCCATTATCACTAAACTCACATTGGAAGGGAAGGTGTTTCTTAATGTTTTCAGAGCAACAAGTAAAATCATAAATTTCACAAAGATTCCAAGCATAACACATCAATTTGTTTATTTGATTCCATAAGAGTCTCCCTTTTTCAGACAAACGGTGACGCACAAAATGAGCATGCTCATCTAAAGATTTCCCATCAACTAGGCTAGTTGGGGTTTCAGCACGAGCGCATAGGGATCGAAGATGATCCAAGTAGAACACTTTAAGTGGATCCATATCAATAGATTCTTAGCAAGCAAAGATGAAAGCAAATAGAAGGCACGTGGAAACACGAACAGAAAGTCATACGGGAAGAAGGCGAATAAAACGGCAAGGGTGAAGTGGGGGAGAGGAAAACGAGAGGCAAATGGCAAATAATGTAATGCGGGAGATAAGGGTTTGTGATGGGTACTTGGTATGTTGACTTTTGCGTAGACTCCCCGGCAGCGGCGCCAGAAATCCTTCTTACTACCTCTTGAGCACTGCGTTGGTTTTCCCTTGAAGAGGAAAGGGTGATGCAGTAAAGCAGCGTAAGTATTTCCCTCAGTTTTTGAGAACCAAGCTATCAATCCAGTAGGAGGCCACGCACGAGTCCCTCGCACCTACACAAACAAATAAAATCCTCACAACCAACGCAATAAAGGGGTTGTCAATCCCTTCACGGTCACTTATGAAAGTGAGATCTGATAGATATGATAAGATAATATTTTTGGTATTTTTATGATAAAGATGCAAAGTAAAATAAAAGGCAATAAAAATAGCTAAGTGTTGGAAGATTAATATGATGGAAAATAGACCCCGGGGCCATAGGTTTCACTAGTGGCTTCTCTTGAGAGCATAAGTATTACGATGGGTAAACAAATTACTGTTGAGCAATTGATAGAATTGAGCATAGTTATGAGAATATCTAGGTATGATCATGTATATAGGCATCACGTCCGAGACAAGTAGACCGACTCCTGCCTGCATCTACTACTATTACTCCACACATCGACCGCTATCCAGCATGCATCTAGAGTATTAAGTTCAAAAGAACAGAGTAACGCTTTAAGTAAGATGAGATGATGTAGAGGGATAAACTCATGCAATATGATATAAACCCCATCTTGTTATCCTCTATGGCAACAATACAATACGTGCCTTGCTGCCCCTACTGTCACTGGGAAAGGACACCGCAAGATTGAACCCAAAGCTAAGCACTTCTCCCATTGCAAGAAAGATCAATCTAGTAGGCCAAACCAAACTGATAATTCGAAGAGACTTGCAAAGATAACCAATCATACATAAAATAATTCAGAGAAGATTCAAATATTGTTCATAGATAAACTTGATCATAAACCCACAATTCATCGGTCTCAACAAACACACCGCAAAAGAAGATTACATCGAATAGATCTCCACAAGAGAGGGGGAGAACATTGTATTGAGATCCAAAAAGAGAGAAGAAGCCATCTAGGTAATAACTATGGACCCGAAGGTCTGAGGTAAACTACTCACACATCATCGAAGAGGCTATGGTGTTGATGTAGAAGCCCTCCGTGATCAATGCCCCCTCCGGCGGAGCTCCGGAAAAGGCCCCAAGATGGGATCTCATGGGTACAGAAGGTTGCGGCGGTGGAATTAGGTTTTTGGCTCCGTATCTGGTAGTTTGGGGGTACGTAGGTATATATAGGAGGAAGAAGTACGTCGGTGGAGCAACATGGGGCCCATGAGGGTGGAGGGCGCGCCGGGGGGGGGGGGGGGGGGTAGGCGCGCCCCCTACCTCGTGCCTTCCTGGTTGATGTCTTGACGTAGGGTCCAAGTCCTCTGGATCACGTTCGTTCCGAAAATCATGTTCCCGAAGGTTTCATTCCGTTTGGACTCCGTTTGATATTCTTTTTCTGCGAAACTCTGAAATAGGCAAAACAACAATTCTGGGCTGGGCCTCCGGTTAATAGGTTAGTCCCAAAAATAATATAAAAGTGAATAATAAAGCCCAATAATGTCCAAAACAGAATATAATATAGCATGGAACAATAAAAAATTATAGATACGTTGGAGACGTATCACCCGCTTTTGCGCGGGAGAAGACAGCTGGCTTGCTTGTAGAAGCAACAGCGCCAGCGATCGGGGCACTTCCGAAGTCCGAGACGGCAATGGCAAGCCACGACGCAGTAAACACGAACGTCGCAATGATAATGAAAGAACGCATGACATAGCGGTCAACGCCGGATTTAGCGGCCCCAAACCCGGTCAACGGAAAAAGCCATTCAAGGCAAACAGAGACGGACCATCCAATTTAGACAAGATATTGGATCGGCCCTGCCAGATTCATGGCCACCCCGATAAACCAGCTAATCATACCAACAGAAGCTGTTGGGTCTTCAAGCAGGCCGGCAAGCTCAAAGCTGAACACAAGGGGAGGAGGCCGCCCGGTGATAGCGACGATGACGAGACTCACCAACCAAATGCCGGGGGCCAGAACTAATTTCCCCTGAAAGTAAAAACAGTGAACATGGTATACGTGACACACAACTCTACAGGGGAGCAGGAGAAGCACTCCCTCCGGACTGAGGATCATACTACGGCAACCTCAGCCGAAGTACAAAGCGGTCTTATTAAACCGCATACTTTGTCGTCCATTAAGCCACTGGTCTCCATTCAACATGATCGACCAATTTCGGAGCTGGATTAGCAGTTCAGCTTCCTCCGTCTGCCTCATATACCTGCGAGATCTGTACCGCGCATACATAACTATGCACCTAAGATACCCTAGGCATCGACGGAAGCACAATACGGACGAGCCTGCAAGTACTCCCATAACCTCTTTTTTCTTTTCTAACTACTTTTTCTTTTTCATTATCCTTTACCACAGGGGGCGCAAAGGCTGGCCATCCCACGGACTCTACCGGAGTTCGGATCCGCAAATTAACCCAAAGGCTACTCCTGTTAAGGAGCCCCTTCACCGAGGACAGGCGGCGTAGACATGCGACAGGAGGTCCCAAACAACTTTTTGTAGACCACACTCTCTATTTTGCGAGCCTGTAAAGTGCCTGTTTCCTCATCCGTCGACCCCTGGCATGTCAAATAGCTGGGGTTGTGGCGATATTATCTATAAAATGACGATTGGCATGTCACTCAGGTTCCAGTGAACATAATCCGTATCCGGTATTCACTTTTCTACAAAGAACTGGATTTTGCTCCTTTGGTTGGTTCACACACCCACCCCGACATAACTTGCCAGGGGCTTGGCAAGGGAACAAAATGAGTTGCCAACAAAGTCCAAACAGCTTTATAGCATACTTCGGCGTCGCGAGTTCGGCCTTATATGCATCAGCTCCGAATCATGTCTTGGGTCAATAGTTGGGTTGCCCGACTCCTGTGCTTCTACCTTACGTTCCGCTCTATCGGCTAGGGTAGTAAAGGGAGAACTACTGCGATTGTGTTTCCGGTTCATCTGGTCAAACACCTCAGTAGAGAAAGCCGAAAACTGACTGTCATGATGCGGCGAGGGCTGGTCAACCACTCAATGACTTAATGGAATCTTCACGATTCCCCCGTATTACATGAAGGACCTTCTTTCAGGTCATACATGTAACGCACCGCATTGGGGTAACCGCGTACATAACAGGGTCTATATCGTAATCCACCATAAAACTCCTATGGCTAAGTGAAAGTGTTAACGCCCTATAGTCCGATTGCCTAGTTCACCGCATTGACACCTCCTTTATGGACCAAGACGTTGGGTTAAGAGTGATCAATCGCTTTTCCGAACACCCCCGTATTTTCTACGAGGGGGCTGAAGCCGACGACTGGAAAACTTTCAGATTATATAAAAACGACCGCATAGGAGGAATCAAAGCTTTTAAGCAACCCTACAATGAAAAATAGCTTTATTATTCCATAATATTGTCTTTACAATTTCAATACATCTCACTCGAATATCATGTCTTTCGAGCACTGACCCTCTATCAAGCGGGCACCCTCTAAGACATCCTCGAAATAATGCTCTGGTGCGTAGTAGTCCTTGCCCTTGGGTGGACTCTTCGCTGCAACGTCAGTGGCCTTCATCTTCGCACAGTATGTCTTGACACGGGCAAAAGCCATCCGTGCACCTTCAATGCACGACGACCGCTTCACGACGTCAATACGCGGAACTGCATCAACAAGTCGCTGCACCAGATCGAAATAACTATCCGGAATTGGCTCGGTCGGCCACAGCCGGACCACGACGTCCTTCATGGCAGATCCGGATATCTTATGGAGCTCCGCCCACTGGGCCATCTGTTCGTTCAGCAGCAGCGGACGCTTTGGCATGCTAAATTGTGACCAGAACAACTTTTTTGTTTCCCGTCCTTCTTGCGCTTGGAAAAACTGGGTCGCATCGGAGACACTCTTCGACAAGTCCAACAATGCGTCTGGAGAACTCCACACTTGATTAAGTGGGGCATAATTCGGATCGCCGAACTTAGTTTGTAACAAAAAGGGCTTACCAGCCGCGATCTCCCCTGCTTGCCGGATCTCCTCCCGGGCCGCTCTAGACTCGGACCGCGCTTCTTTCGCCTCTCATAAGGCCTTGTCAAGGTCAGCCGTTTTGGCTTTATTATCCTTCTCGAGAAATTCGCAGCGGCCAGCAGCATCCTTTAGCTCAAGCGCCATCGTGGACATCCTCTCCTCATACTGGCACCAAGCAACCTGTTCGGCCTTTAATTCGGCCAATGCCTTTTCGGCAGACGCATTACTAATCTGGGCCTGCTCCTTGGCCCGGGCCAGCTCAGCCCGCAGGATCTCAACTGCGGCAGCACCATCTGCAGTCATGCATATTTCAATATACAATTCTTAGCGTCATGCTCATATTATAAGCACGTCCATGTAATGACTACCCCCAAGACATACCTTGCACCTCGTCAAGCTGCCTGTTGATAAGCGTGATGTCATCATCCGCTACATCCAGCTTCCGCTGCAGATCTGCAACCTCTATAGTTCGGGCAGTCACCAGGGGGGTAACAGCCTGTGTTCCAATTAACCAGATTATTTCCTGGGCATATCTTTTTGATCCTCTGATCGCCTCCCTTGGGAAGCCAATCAGAGTCTCAAGGGCTACCTATACACAGGTGCAATTTGTGAATAAAACACAATCGAAAATTTTACAGTACAAACCTCGAAGCCTCTTAGCAGGCTCGCGCAGGCTTCATTCAATCTGCTTTTCGCGGAAAGAACCTTTTTAACCACCGTACCCATCAAGGTATGATGCTTGAGGGAGTCCTGGACTAAGGGGTCCTCGGGCGTCCGGCCTGTTATCCATGGGCCGGACTGATGGGCTGTGAAGACATGAAGGCCGAAGACTGTACACGTGTCTGGATTGGACTCTCCTTGGCGTGGAGGGCAAGCTTGGCGACCAACTATGAAGATTCCTTCCTATGTAACTGACTCTATGTAAACCCTAGAGCCCCCCGGTGTCTATATAAATCGGAGGGTTAGTCCGGAAAGGACATTCATTACCATAGTCATACAGGCTAGGCTTTTAGGGTTTAGCCATTACGATCTCGTGGTAGATCAACTCTTGTAATACTCATATTCATCAAGATCAATCAAGCAGGAAGTAGGGTATTACCTCCATAGAGAGGGCCCGAACCTGGGTAAACATCGTGTCCCCCGTCTCCTGTTACCATCGATCCTAGACGCATAGTTCGGGACCCCTACCCGAGATCCGCCGATTTTGACACCGACATTGGTGCTTTCATTGAGAGTTCCACTGTGCCGTCGATGAAAGGTTCGATGGCCCCTTCAATCGTTGATAGCGACGCTGTCCAAGGAGAAACCTTCCTCCCCGGACAGATTTTCATATTCGGCGGCTTCGTACTGCGGGCCAACTTGCTTGGCCATCTGGAGCAGATCGATAGCTACGCCCCGACCACCAGGTCAGATTCAGAAACTTGAACTATGTTGCGGATATCCGTGGAGACTTGATCTTCAATGGATTGGAGACCGCGGCGATCGCTCCCCCTCGCTCCGATGAACATGACTTAAATCTGTCATCGGACCAGATTCAGGAGATGGTTCCTATAACTGCTACGGCCTTAGATCCGGAGCAGATTGCACCATCCAAAGCCACAGAGTCTACGGCGTTGGAGCCACACACAGACTCAATACCAGGCAATATCAGCGTCAACGGAATTCCGGACTCGTCTCCGGCTATAAGTTCCGAACCACGCACGCCCCCGGTCACCGAGTTGGATCGGTTATCAATCTTCGAGTTCAGCGCCACAGGTATCTTCCAACACTCGCCCTCCGGTGATGTGCTGAATTCATTGAAAAACATGTCCCTAGCGGAGAACTCGTGGCCGAACTATGTCCGGTTCGAGCTAGAGGCTGATAATGGAGAATTTCGCTTCCCACCCACCACCCACTTCATAGCCACTGTCGAGGACTCAACCGACATGCCTGGTTATGGCTCCGAAGACATTGACGGTATAGATGACAATGCCGACAAGGAGCAAGGTCAAGACCCGCCAGTCACTGGACGTGGGACGACCACCCCTTCGTACAACGTGTACATGGTTGATACACCTAAAAAAGCTCGCGACGATGACAAAGGAGATCTAGTTGAGAATAAACCTCCTGGGACACAGTCTAAGTACCGGCGCCCTAAATACCGCTCCAAGTCACATCGCAGCAACGCTGGCACCGGAGAAAATAGTACTCCGGCCGCCGCCGAAATCAATGAAGACCCTGTTGGAGCAAGATCCGAACAGGAGGAACAGGAAAACGGGCAAGCCAGCCCCGATGAACAGGCCCTGCAAAGTGCTACCTCTTGAGCACTGCGTTGGTTTTCCCTTGAAGAGGAAAGGGTGATGCAGTAAAGCAGCGTAAGTATTTCCCTCAGTTTTTGAGAACCAAGGTATCAATCCAGTAGGAGGCCACGCACGAGTCCCTCGCACCTACACAAACAAATAAATCCTCGCAACCAACGCATAAAGGGGTTGTCAATCCCTTCACGGTCACTTACGAGAGTGAGATCTGATAGATATGATAAGATAATATTTTTGGTATTTTTATGATAAAGATGCAAAGTAAAATAAAAGGCAATAAAAATAGCTAAGTGTTGGAAGATTAATATGATGGAAAATAGACCCGGGGGCCATAGGTTTCACTAGTGGCTTCTCTCGAGAGCATAAGTATTACGGTGGGTGAACAAATTACTATTGAGCAATTGACAGAATTGAGCATAGTTATGAGAATATCTAGGTATGATCATGTATATAGGCATCACGTCCGAGACAAGTAGACCGACTCCTGCCTGCATCTACTACTATTACTCCACACATCGACCGCTATCCAGCATGCATCTAGAGTATTAAGTTCAAAAGAACAGAGTAACGCTTTAAGTAAGATGACATGATGTAGAGGGATAAATTCATGCAATATGATATAAACCCCATCTTGTTATCCTCGATGGCAACAATACAATACGTGCCTTGCTGCCCCTACTGTCACTGGGAAAGGACACCGCAAGATTGAACCCAAAGCTAAGCACTTCTCCCATTGCAAGAAAGATCAATCTAGTAGGCCAAACCAAACTGATAATTCAAAGAGACTTGCAAAGATAACCAATCATACATAAAAGAATTCAGAGAAGATTCAAATATTGTTCATAGATAAACTTGATCATAAACCCACAATTCATCGGGCTCAACAAACACACCGCAAAAGAAGATTACATAGAATAGATCTCCACAAGAGAGGGGGAGAACATTGTATTGAGATCCAAAAAGACAGAAGAAGCCATCTAGCTATTAACTATGGACCCGAAGGTCTGAAGTAAACTACTCACACATCATCGGAGAGGCTATGGTGTTGATGTAGAAGCCCTCCGTGATCGATGCCCCCTCCGGCGGAGCTCCGGAAAAGGCCCCAAGATGGGATCTCACGGGTACAGAAGGTTGCGGCGGTGGAATTAGGTTTTTGGCTCCGTATCTGGTAGTTTGGGGGTACGTAGGTATATATAGGAGGAAGAAGTACGTCGGTGGAGCAACGTGGGGCCCATGAGGGTGGAGGGCGCGCCCCTACCTCGTGCTCTCCTGGTTGGTGTCTTGACGTAGGATCCAAGTCCTCTGGATCACGTTCGTTCCGAAAATCACGTTCCCGAAGGTTTCATTCCGTTTGGACTCCGTTTGATATTCTTTTTCTGCGAAACTCTGAAATAGGCAAAAAACAATAATTCTGGGCTGGGCCTTCGGTTAATAGGTTAGCCCCAAAAATAATATAAAAGTGTATAATAAAGCCCAATAATGTCCAAAACAGAATATAATATAGCATGGAACAATAAAAAATTATAGATACGTTGGAGACGTATCAAGCATCCCCAAGCTTAATTCCTGCTCGTCCTTGAGTAGGTAAATGATAAAAACAGAATTTTTGATGTGGAATGCTACTTGGCATAATTTCAATGTAATTCTCTTAATTGTGGTATGAATATTCAGATCCGAAAGATTCAAGACAAAAGTTTAATATTGACATAAAAATAATAATACTTCAAGCATACTAACTAAGCAATTATGTCTTCTCAAAATAACATGGTCAAAGAAAGTTGTCCCTACAAAATCATATAGTCTGGCTATGCTCTATCTTCACCACACAAAGTATTTAAATCATGCACAACCCCGATGACAAGCCAAGCAATTGTTTCATACTTTTGATGTTCTCAAACTTTTTCAATCTTCACGCAATACATGAGCGTGAGCCATGGACATAGCACTATATGTGGAATAGAATGGTGGTTGTGGAGAAGACAAAAAAGGAGAAGATAGTCTCACATCAACTAGGCGTATCAACGGGCTATGGAGATGCCCATTAATAGATATCAATGTGAGTGAGTAGGGATTGCCATGCAACGGATGCACTAGAGCTATAAGTATATGAAAGCTCAACAAAAGAAACTAAGTGGGTGTGCATCCAACTCGCTTGCTCACGAAGACCTAGGGCATTTTGAGGAAGCCCATCATTGGAATATACAAGACAAGTTCTATAATGAAAATTTCCCACTAGTATATGAAAGTGATATCATAGGAGGCTCTCTATCATGAAGATCATGGTGCTACTTTGAAGCCCAAATGTGGTAAAAGGATAGTAACATTGTCCCTTCTCTCTTTTTCTCTCATTTTTTCTCTTTTTTTATTTGGGCCTTTTCTCTTTTTTATGGCCTCTTTTTTTTAGTCCGGAGTCTCATCCCGACTTGTGGGGGAATCATAGTCTCCATCATCCTTTCCTCACTTGGGACAATGCTCTAAAAATGATGATCATCACACTTTTAGTTACTTACAACTCAACAATTACAACTCAATACTTAGAACAAAATATGACTCTATGTGAATGCCTCCGGTGGTGTACCGGGATATGCAATGAATCAAGAGTGACATGTATGAAAGAATTATGAACGGTGGCTTTGCCACAAATACAATGTCAACTACATGATCATGCAAAGCAATACGACAATGATGGAGCGTGTCATAGTAAACAGAACGGTGGTAAGTTGCATGGCAATATATCTCGGAATGGCTATGGAAATGCCATGATAGGTAGGTATGGTGGCTGTTTTGAGGGAGGTATATGGTGGTTGTATGATACCGGCGAAAAGTGCGCAGTATTAGAGAGGCTAGCAACGGTGGAAGGAAGAAAAGTGCGTATAATCCATGGACTCAACATTAGTCATAATGTAGCGACCCGACCTCAAACGGTCAAGTCTCTGTGCTTCAGTGTCATCCCTGGATTGGTAATGCTGACACACACAGTACTCGAAGGATTTATAACAGAGTAGCAATCACACACTTATTACATCGAATGTCTCAAAAGAGAACTTATTACAATAAATATGGCTTAAGGCCATCTAATACAATAACAGCGGAAGGCTTGGAAGATAAAGTGAGTCCATCAACTCCAACGGCATAGCTGAGCTGCATGGCAACGACCTAACGAACCTTACTCCTCGTCTGAAAAGTCTGCAACATAATACGTTGCAGCCCGAAAACGGGTCAGCACATGGAATATGCTGGCAATATAACACAGTAGAGCAAGAACAGAATAATGCTATCACTACATGCATATTTGGCTAGTGGAAAGCTCTATGGTTATAGTTTTGCGAAAAGCCAATTTTTCACTACAACAAAGGAATAAGGTTTATTTTAACTATCATGGTAGTTGAAACATCATTGAGAAGGTTCCTCCAACTCAATCCCAATTAAAGTAATTATCAACCCAACAATATTAATTAAGAGTGATGAGATACTTAGGATACTCCAAGTACTAGATACTCAAGATTGTCCATAACCGGGGACACGGCTAACCATGATTAGATTGTACACTCTGCAGAGGTTTGCGCACTTTTCCCCACAAGACTCGATCTCCTCCATTGGATTTCTCGCAATACATGGTGTTTGAGAAACGGATGAACGAGACACAGTCTTTCAGAAACATTAACTCTTTACTCCGGGTAGACCATACCAAACTTACATCCCTCTACCTGCTGATCCACCTCTTCAAGAGCTCATGCAACTTACTCAACTATGCTAGAGCCCATAATAGCTTGTGGCTGCACACGGAAGTTTCTAGCATGAAAATATCTCAGTTCCCTTTGAGCCTGGGTGGCAGACCTTAGGATGATCACACGGGTACTCCGGGATATCCTAGGACAACACTGGATTCTCCAGGTGCCCGACAAGCAATCCACCCAGATGTGTATTAAAGTTGCCACCTTAAGTTGAACCATTAATAAACAATCTCACATCTGTCA